>NC_061513.1:257090084-257222980 GCF_022539505.1 Lolium rigidum | reverse complement strand
ATTCAGAAAAGGTCTACCAAAAATAATAGGACAAGACTTACTAGCAGCGAGAACCAAGTACCAAAAAGTCAGCGAGGATATTTAATCTTACCACATAGAACTTCAACATCTCGAACAATACCAATGGGAGAGATAGTTTCTCTATTAGCTAGCCGAATAACCACATCAATATCTTCAAGTTCACAAGAACCAATTTCATGCATAATTTTCGTGTAGAGCTCATAAGGAATGGCACTAATACTTGCACCAATGTCGCATAAACCATAATAGCAATGATCACCAATTCGAACAGAGAGCACAGGAACACTGGCTTTCCTAGACTTATTAGGATGCGAAACAATATTAGAAGCATCTTCACAAAAAATAATATGACTATCTTCCACATTTTCAGTCACAAGATCTTTAACTATTGCAACAGCAGGTTCAACCTTTATTTGTTCTTCAGGTTCTATGGGTTTCTTTGCACTTTTATTAACTACACTAGTTATAACAGAATATTCCTTCATTTTAGCAGGGAAAGGAGTTTTTTCAATATAAGCTTCAGGAAGAACATGATCAACAGTTTTAATTTCAATACATTTACCTTTAGGTGAATCAGTCTTATCTTTATAAGGTTCATGATACTTATCAAAATTCTTCCTAGGCAATTCAAAATGAGAAGCAAAGGCTTTATAAATATTTGCAACAACTTGAGAGTCAAGACCATATGTAGCACTTATATTACGATATTCATCAGCCATAAAAGTTTCAGTGCATTCATAATCATAATTTATACCTGACACTCTACCTTTGTCGTTCTCCCATCCTTCAGTGTTTTCTTGGATTCGATCAAGAAGGTCCCATTTAAACTCTTCTTTATTGCGTGTGAATGATCCAGAACAAGCAGTATCCAGCAAGGTTTTATCTTGAAAAGAAAGTCTTGCATAGAAATTATCAATGATAATATTACCAGGAAGCTCATGAATGGGGCATTTGAGCATTAAAGACTTCAATCTCCCCCATGCTTGGGCAATACTCTCTCCATCATGAGGCCAGAAATTATATATACGGTTGCGGTCTTTGTGAATTTCACTTGAAGGATAGAATTTAGAATAAAATAGAGGCACAATATCCTTCCAATCAAGAGAACGCCCATCCTTCAGCAATTTATACCAATGCGCCGCTTTACCAGATAGCGACATAACAAATAATTTCTTCCTAACTTCATCCATTGAAATACCTGCACACTTGAATAACCCGCATAATTCATGTAAAAACGAGTAAATGATCTCCGGGATGAACAGGTTCCATCCCCTTCATAGCGGTTATCCACAACACGTTCAATAATTTTCATAGGTATTTTATATGGTACTACTTCCTCACTCGGCGCCTCATCCACTACCGTTGCAGTAGTAGTAGATTTCCCAAATAGAAATTCAAGGGAGGATCTCTCCATAATGACTTATAACAGCAAGGAGAAACAAAATCAGCACATACAGTAAAAGTTTCCTTACCAATTCCACTTACCAATAGCGCTTCACTCCCCGGCAACGGCGCTAGAAAATAGTCTTGATGACCCACAAGTATAGGGGGTGTATCGTAGTACTTTCGATAAATAAGAGTATCGAACCCAACGAGGAGGTGTTGACAAGCAGTTTCGATGAAGGATTCACTGTAAATGCTCACAGACAAGTTTTCAGGGGGTTTTGATATAGAAAATAAATAAAGTACAAGTAAATAAAATGCGAGAGAAATAATTGCAGCGAGTGGCCCAATCCTTTTTAGCACAAAGGACAAGCCGGTTTGTTTACTTATAATGACCAAACGTTCTTGAGGACACACGGGGATTTTAGTCTAGTGCTTTCGCTTCATACAGTTGATTAATCTTCATTATTTTGATAAGTGTTGTGTGGGTGAACCTATGCTAATGCACCGCCCTTCCTAGGACTAATACATACTTGTGATTATACCCCTTGCAAGCATCCGCAAATACAAGAAAGTAATTAAGATAAATCTAACCACAACCTTAAACTCTGAGATCCTGCTATCCCTCCTGCACCGATATACTAACGGGGTTTAGGTTTCGTCGCTCCGGCAACCCCACAATTAGCAAACGAATACAAGATGTACTCCCCTAGGCCCATAAAGGTGAAGTATCATGTAGTCGACGTTCACATGACACCACTAGAAGAATAACACCACAACTTAAATATCATAACATTGAATATTACTCAACCATAATTCACTACTAACATTTAGACTTCACCCATGTCCTCAAGAACTAAACGAACTACTCACGAGACATCATATGGAACATGATCGGAGGTGATATGATGATGAATAACAATCTGAACATAAACCTTGGTTCAATGGTTTCACTCAATAGCATCAATAACAAGTTGTAATCAACACCGGGAGAGTTTCCCTATCAAACAATCAAGATCCAACCAAAATCGTTACAGCGGTGACGAGATGCAGCGGTGGAGATGGCGGTGTAGATGGTGGAGATGACGATGATGATGATGGAGATGATGTCCCGCTCGATGGCGATGGCGATGGCGTCGATTTCCCCCTCCGGGAGGGAATTTCCCCGGCGGATTCCTGCCCGCCGGAGAGCTCTTTTCTCTCTGGTGTCTCTCCGACCCGCAGAGGCGGCTCTGTCTATTCTCCGTAACTCTCTGTGGCTTAGGTTTTCGGGGCGAAGAAGTACGCGAAGGAGAGGCGGCCAGAGGGGGCTGTGGGCCCCCTCCCCACATGGCGGCGCGGCCAGGCCAGGGCCCGCGCCGGCCTATGGGGGGGCCATGGCGGCCCCTCTCGGCCCCTCCTTTTGGCTCCCTTCGTCTTCTGGAAAAATAGGATTTTTCGTATAATTTCTGTCAATTGTTGATCTTCCGAAATATGGTGTCCTAACGGTGCTTTTTCCAGTAGAATCCTGACTCCGGTGAATAATTCTCCAATGATCATGAAACATGCAAATAGGTGAAATAACATAAGTATCAGCTCTAAATATGAAATATATCAATGAATAACAACAAATTATGATATAAAATAGTGATGCAAAATTGACGTATCATGCCCCCAAGTCCTCGTGGGCGTCGGGTGGCACGATAGTACCAAACACATTAACGGGCCACCTCGTGTCATTGCACTCTTTTGGGTTGCCTTTGCAACCCTTTTCAAGTGCCCCATTGCCCATGGGGGGCTTTGATTGTTGTCTGTAAAGACGCTCTTGGAGAGGGTATATTGCCCCTATGTGTGATTTCGTAATTAGGATCTGATCATATAGCATATAATAGCATGACATCAACTCGTGATCGTCATCAAGGTTGAGAACGACAAGTTCAAGATAAGCAGATTAGATTGCGGAAAGGGTGGTAATTTCCCGGAGAAGATGTCCTTGGAGCTAAGAAGTGACGTGGAACTCCTCCTCCGGTGGCGATCCGTGCACTTCTCTTGGTGTTGGAAGGATTTGATATAACGCCAATGCTTGCAATGGTGGCACGCGGGTGTACTCGCGGAATTTCCTCCACTTCTTCCTCATCCTCGCTCTCGACTTCCTCCTTCAATTCAGGGTCTTGAATATCTTCCTCCAAAGGTCCCTTGTCTTTGTTGTTGGAGACCATGGTGCTTCTAGATCAAAGCAGATCCTGGCAGAAAACAGCTCAAAACAAAACACGATGAGAAAACGATATACGGACCTCTGGGGATCCGGGGGATTATATAGCAAATATTTTTACGACAAAAGGAAGGTTCCAGGCCGAAAACGAGTGGAAACGGGACGCCGAGGGGCTGTCCCCATAGGGCGGCGCGGCCAGGGTGGGGCCCGCGCCGGCCTATGGTGACGGGCCCTCGCGCGTCTCCTCCACTCCGTTTCGATCCCGTAATTTTTCATATTTTCCATAAACAGCAGAAATATTGTTCGGAAAGTTAAACGCGGACTTTTTATTACTAAAACTGTTACCTATTCAAAGTCGGACTCTGCAGAATCGTCAATTTGATCTTTGATGAAAGCTTCCGGAGTCATCACTTGAATAACATCAATATCTTCATTATAAGAATCTCCAGAAATATAATGCTTGAGTCTTTGTCCATTCACTACTTGTGTGGCGTTGCCTTCCAAAGAGCTAATTTTTATTGCCCCTGAACGATATACCTCCTCAATAACATATGGTCCTTCCCATTTTGAGAGTAATTTCCCTGCAAAAAATCTGAGACGAGACCGATACAATAGGACTTTATCCCCAACATTAAATTCTCTTTTAATAATTCTTCTATCATGTCACTTCTTAACTTTCTCTTTAAAAAGTTTAGCATTTTCATAAGCTTCACTTCTCCATTCATCTAAAGAACTCAATTGTAGCAACCTCTTCTTACCGGCAAGTTTAAAATCTATATTAAGTTCTCTTACAGCCTAATAAGCTTTGTGCTCTAGTTCTAAAGGTAAATGACAAGCTTTTCCATAAACCATTTTATAAGGAGACATTCCCATAGGATTTTTATAAGCATTTCTATAAGCCCACAATGCTTCCTTTAACTTACTAGCCCAATTCTTTCTAGATTTATTAACAGTCTTTCCCAAGATAGCTTTGATTTCTCTATTTGATAATTCTACTTGCCCACTAGTTTGAGGATGATAAGTGATGTCTACGGGTGCTTCTATTCTTGTAGACAGTGTTGGGCCTCCAAGAGCAGAGGTTTGTAGAACAGCAGCAAGTTTCCCTTAAGTGGATTACCAAAGGTTTATCGAACTCAGGGAGGAAGAGGTCAAAGATATCCCTCTCATGCAACCACCGCAACCACAAAGCAAGAAGTCTCTTGTGTCCCCAACACACCTAATAGGTGCACTAGTTCGGCGAAGAGATAGTGAAATACAAGTGGTATGAATGAATATGAGCAGTAGTACGGCGCCGTGAAAATAGCTTGCTGGCGTGCGATTGATGGTAGTAATATTGTAGGAAGTAAACATGCGAGTAACGCAGCGAGCAGATAACGCAGTAAAACGAGTAAACAAGCAGCGATAGCGATATTTAGGAACAAGGCCTAGGGATTAGACTTTCACTAGTGGACACTCTCAACATTGATCACATAACAGAATAGATAAATGCATACTCTACACTCTCTTGTTGGATGATGAACACATTGCGTAGGATTACACGAACCCTCAATGCCGGAGTTAACAAGCTCCACAATTCAATGTTCATATTTAAGTAACCTTAGAGTGTAAGATAGATCAATACGACTAAACCAAGTACTAACGTAGCATGCACACTGTCACCTTCATGCTTATGTAGGAGGAATAATACACATCAATACTATCATAGCAATAGTTAACTTCGCAATCTACAAGAGATCATGATCATAGCATAAACCAAGTACTAACACGGATGCACACACTTGTCACCATTACATCGTGCGGGAGGAATAAAACTACTTTAATAACATTGCTAGAGTAGCACATAGATAAATTGTGATACAAAACACATTGCAATCATAAAGAGATATAAATAAGCACTTCACTATGCCATTCATAACAGTGAATAAGTATTCTCGTGAAATATAGCCTAAGAGACCCACACGGTGCACACACTCGTCACCTTTACACACGTGGGACAAGGAGTCTCCGGAGATCACATAAGTAAAACTCACTTGACTAGCATAATGACATCTAGATTACAAGCATCATCATATGAATCTCAATCATGTAAGGCAGCTCATGAGATTATTGTATTGAAGTACATAGGAGAGAGATGAACCACATAGCTACCGGTACAGCCCGAGCCTCGATGGAGAACTACTCCCTCTTCATGGGAGCAGCAGCGTTGATGAAGATGGCGGTGGAGATGGCAGCGGTGTCGATGGAGAAGCCTTCCGGGGCACTTCCCCGTCCGGCAGGGTGCCGGAACAGAGACTCCTGTCCCCCAGATCTTGGCTTCGCGATGGCGGCGGCTCTGGAAGGTTTCGCGTACCGTGGCTTCTTCCCTAAGGGTTTTCGATGCAGGGGCTTTAAATAGGCGAAAGGGGAGCCTCGGAGGGGGCCTGGGGCCACCACACCATAGGGCGGCGCGGCCCCCCCTCTGGCCGCGCCAGGGTGTGGTGTGGGCCCCCAGGGCTTCCCTCCGGCGGCTCTCGGGTGTTCGGATGGTTCCGGGAAAAATAGGAACCCGGGCGTTGATTTCGTCCGATTCCGAGAATATTTCGTTACTAGGATTTCTGAAACCAAAAACAGCAGAAAACAGGAACTGGCACTTCGGCATCTCGTTAATAGGTTAGTTCCGGAAAACGCATAAATATGACATATAATGTGCATAAAACATGTAGATATCATCAATAATGTAGCATGGAACATAAGAAATTATCGATACGTTGGAGACGTATCAATAAGCTGAAGCAATTCTATGATTAATACCA
This sequence comes from Lolium rigidum, assembly GCF_022539505.1. NCBI lineage: Eukaryota > Viridiplantae > Streptophyta > Magnoliopsida > Poales > Poaceae > Lolium > Lolium rigidum. The sequence goes on along the minus strand of NC_061513.1, from coordinate 257,216,593 downwards.
TATTTGGCAAGAGTTTTTCTAAAACCACCATGAATAAAATGAGAACCTCCATCAGTCATAATATATCTAGGTACTCCAAATCTAGGAAACATAACATCTACAAGCATTTTTATAGAGGTCTCACCATCTGCACTTTTTGTAGGTATAGCTTCTACCCATTTAGTAACATAATCAACAGCGACAAGTATATGAGTGTTACCTTCTGAAGAAGGGAAAGGACCCATGAAGTCAAATCCCCAACAATCAAATGGTTCAATAACAAGAGTATAATTCATAGGCATTTCATTGCGTCTAGAAATATTACCAACTCTTTGACATTCATCACAAGATAAGATAAACTTCCTTGCATCCTTGAAAAGTGTTGGCCAATAAAAACCTGATTGTAGAACCTTTTGTGCGGTTCTATCTCCGGCGTGATGTCCTCCATAAACACTACCATGACACTTACTCAATATCTCTTGTTGTTCATATTCCGGGACACATCTTCGCATAATACCATCCACTCCTTCTTTATATAAGTGTGGGTCATCCCAAAAATAATGCCTCAAATCATAAAAGAATTTCCTTCTTTGCTGAGCTGAAAAGGTTGGAGGCAAGTACTTCGAAACAATAAAGTTAGCATAATCAGCATACCAAGGACTATCTCGCGAGCTCACCTTTATTACAGCTAATTGTTCATTTGGAAAACTATCATTAACAGGAACAGGATCATAAGCAATATTTTCTAATCTAGACAAATTATCAGCAACAGGATTATCAGCACCTTTCCTATCTACAATATGTAAATCAAATTCTTGCAAAAGAAGCACCCATCTAATAAGTCTTGGCTTAGCATCTTTCTTTTCCATAAGGTACCTAATCGCAGCATGATCAGTATGAACTGTAACTTTTGAATCAACAATATAGGGTCTAAACTTATCACATGCAAAAACTACGGCTAATAATTCTTTCTCAGTTGTAGCATAATTTCTTTGAGCAACGTCTAGAGTTTTACTAGCATAATGAATAACATTTAATTTTTTATCTACTCGCTGTCCAAGGACAAGCACCTACAAGCAAAATCACTAGCATCACACATAATTTCAAAAGGCAAATTCCAATCGGAGGTTCAACTACAGGAGCAGCTTGTTAAGGCTTTCTTTAGAGTTTCAAAAGCTTCCTTACAATCATCATCAAAAACGAAAGGTACATCTTTTTGAAGAAGATTAGTAAGAGGCTTTGAAATTTTAGAGAAATCTTTAATAAATCTCCTATAAAAACCAAGCATGACCAAGAATACTACGAATACCTTTAACATCCCTAGGATAGTGCATCTTCTCAATTGCTTCAACTTTAGCTCTATCAACTTCAATACCTCTCTCGTAAATTTTATGTCCCAATACAATTCCTTCATTAACCATAAAGTGGCATTTCTCCCAATTAAGAACAAGGTTAGTTTCTTCACATCTCTGCAAAACTTTATCAAGGTTTCGCAAGCAATTATCAAAAGAATTCCCATAGACAGAAAAATCATCCATGAATACCTCAACAATCTTCTCACAAAAGCCATGAAAAATAGCATACATGCATCTTTGAAAAGTAGCAGGAGCATTACATAAACCAAAAGGCATACGCCTATAAGCATAAGTTCCATAGGGACAAGTGAAAGTGGTTTTCTCTTGATCTTTAGCTCTAACAGCAATTTGTGAAAACCCAGAATATCCATCAAGAAAGCAGAAATGAGTATTCTTAGACAACCTTTCTAACATTTGATCAATAAAAGGTAAAGGGTAATGATCTTTCTTAGTTACTTTATTAAGTTTTCGAAAATCAATGCACATTCTATACCCTACAACTACTCTTTGAGGAATGAGCTCATCATTATCATTGGGCACAACAGTTATTCCTCCTTTCTTAGGAACACAATGCACAGGACTAACCCATCTACTATCAGCAATAGGATATATAATACTCGCTTCAAGAAGTTTTAATACCTCATTTCTTACCACATCCTTCATCTTGGGAATTAGACGACGCTGATGTTCAACAACGGGTTTTGCACCATCTTCTATATTGATAGCATGTTGGCAAATAGCGGGAGAAATCCCCTTCAAGTCATCAAGAGTATAGCCAATAGCTCCTCGGTGTTTCTTCAATATTTCCAATAACCTTTCTTCCTCAATATCTGAAAGCTTAGCACTAATAATAACATGATATGTTTTCTTATCATCAATATAAGCATACTTAAGATTATCAGGTAATGGTTTCAAATCAAATACAGGATCTTCCTTTGGTGGTGGTGTTACACCTAAATCTTCAACCGGTAAGTCATGTTTAAGAATAGGTTGACGAAGGAAAATTTCATCAAGCTCATCCCTTTCTTCCCAAAAAACTTCACTCTCACTATTCTCCAAATGTTGTTGCAAAGGATTACTAGGAGCAAGAGCAATAGATGCACACTGTTCAACTCTAAAATCATCATTAGGCAAATCAGCTTTATAAGGAGTTTTGGCAAATTTAGAGCAGTTAAACTCATAAGATTCACCAGCAAATTTAGTAACAATTTTCTCTTTCTTGCAATCTATAATAGCTTGCTTGATGCGCGTAGATATACACGTCCGTTGGGAACCCCAAGAGGAAGGTATGATGCGCACAGCAGTAAGTTTCCCTCAGTATGAAACCAAGGTTATCGAACCAGTAGGAGCCAAGAAGCACGTGAAGGTTGTTGGTGGAGGAATGTAGTGCGGCGCAACACCGGTGAAACCGGCGCCAACGTGGAACCTGCACAACACAATCAAAGTACTTTGCCCCAACGTAACAGTGAGGTTGTCAATCTCACCGGCTTGCTGAAAACAAAGGATTAAGCGTATCGAGTGGAAGATGCTGGTTGTTTGCAAAGAACAGTAAAAGCAGTAGAATGTATTCAGATGTAAAAGAATGGACCGGGGTCCACATTTCACTAGAGGTGTCTCTCCAATAAAATAACTAGCATGCTGGGTGAACAAATTACAGGTGAGCAATTGACAAATAAAGATTCAATACATATCAACGATGATTACTATGTGATTTAATCAGGGCATTACGACAAAGTACATAGACCGCTATCCAACATGCATCTATGCCTAAATAATCCACCTTCGAGGTTATCATCCGAACCCCTTCCAAGTATTAAGTTGCGAACAACGGATAATTGCATTAAGTATGGTGCGTAATGTAATCAACACAAATATCCTTAGACAAAGCATCAATGTTTTATCCCTAGTAGCAACAAGCACATCCACAACCTTAGAACCTACTCGTCACGATCCCGGATTCAATGGAGGCATGAACCCACTATCGAGCATAATTACTCCCTCTTGGAGTTACAAGTATCAACTTGGCCAGAGCCTCTACTAGCAACGGAGAGCATGCAAGAACATAAACAACACATATATGATAGATTGATAATCAACTTAACATAATATTCTCTATTCATCGGATCTCACCAAACACAACATGTAGCATTACAAATAGATGATCTTGATCATGTTAGGCAGCTCACAAGATCTATAACAATGAAAGCACAAGCGGAGAAGACAACCATCTAGCTACTGCTATGGACCCATAGTCCAAGGATGAACTACTCACGCATCAATCCGAAGGCGGGCATGATGATGTAGAGCCCCTCCGGTGATGATTCCCCTCTCCGGCAGGGTGCCGGAGGCGATCTCCTGAATCCCCCGAGATGGGATTGGCGGCGGCGGCCTCTCAGTAATGTTTTCCGTATCGTGGCTCTCGGTACAGGGGGTTTCGCGACGGAGGCTTTAAGTAGGCGGAAGGGTAGGTCAAAGGGCGACACGAGGGGCCCACACCACGAGGCCGCGCGGCCGGGGCCCGGGCCGCGCCGCCCGGTGTGTGGCCACCTCGTGGCCCCACTTCGTCTCCTCTTCGGTCTTCCGGAAGCTTCGTGCAAAAATAGGACTCCGGGCGTTGATTTCGTCCAATTCCGAGAATATTTCCTTACTAGGATTTCCGAAACCAAAAACAGCAGAAAACAACGAATCGGCACTTCGGCATCTTGTTAATAGGTTAGTGCCGGAAAATGTAAAATAACGCTCGTAAAGTATGTGTAAAACACTCAAGTATTGTAATAAAAGTAGCATGGAACATAAGAAATTATAGATACGTTTTCGACGTATCAAGCATCCCTAAGCTTAGTTCCTACTCGTCCTCGAGTAGGTAAACGATAACACAAATAATTTCTGAAGTGACATGCTACCAACATAATCTTGATCAACATTATTGTAAAGCATATGAGATGAATGGAGTGATCTGAACAAAAGATTGCTAACAAAGATAATGACTAAGCAAATGAATCATATAGCAAAACTTTTCATGAATAATACTTTCAAACAAGTATCAATAAGACTTGCATAAGAGATAACTCATAAGCAATAAATTCAAAGTAGAATGAATTGAAGCAACACAAAGGATGATTAAGTTTCAGCAATTGCTTTCAACTTGTAACATGTATATCTCATGGATATTTGTCAACATAGAGTAATATAACAGGTGCAATAAGTAGACATGTAAGAATCAATGCACACAGTTAACACAAGTGTTTGCTTCTAAGATAGAAGGGAATGGGTAAACTGACTCAACAATAAACTAAAAGATTGGCCCTTCGCAGAGGGAAGCATTGATTACTATTTTTGTGCTAGAGCTTTTTGTTTTGAAAACATAGAAACAATTTTGTCAACGGTAGTAATAATTCATATGTGCTATGCATAATACTTCCTACAAGTTGCATGCCTCATGCATAGAGTACCAATAGTGCTCGCACCTTGTCCTACTATCTCGGAAAACACGGATTCTCATCGCATAACATATGTTTCAACCAAGTGTCACAAAGGGGTACCTCTATGCCGCTCTGTACAAGTGTCTAAGGAGAAAGCACGCATTGGATTTCTCGCTTTTGATTATTCTCAACTTAGACATCCATATCGGGACAACATAGACAACGAGATAATGGACTCCTCTTTTAATGCTTAAGCATTCAACAATAGTTAATATTCTCATAAGAGATTGAGGTTGTATGTCCAAACTGAAACTTCCACCATGATACATGGCTTTAGTTAGCGGCCCAATGTTCTTCTCTAACATATGCATACTCAAACCATTTGATCATGAAATCCACTACTTCAGTACAAGACGAACATGCATAGCATCTCACATGATATCCAACAAAGGTAAAGTTGATGGCGTCCCCAGAAAACATGGTTACCGCTCAACAAGCAACTTATAAAAATTAAGACACATAACTACATATTCATCACCACAATAGTTTTTAAGCTATTTGTCCCATGAGCTATATATTGTAAAGGTAGAGGAATGAAATTTAAAGGTAGCACTCAAGTAATTTACTTTGGAATGGCAGAAAATACCACATAGTAGGTAGATATGGTGGACACAAATGGCATGGAGTTTGGCTCAAGGTATTTGGATGCACGAGAAGCATTTCCTCTCAGTACAAGGTTTGGGCTAGCAAGGTTGTTTGAAGCAAACACAAGTATGAACAGGTACATCAAAACTCACACAAGAACATATTGCAAGCATTATAAGGCTCTACACTGTCTTCCTTGTTGTTCAAACACTTTACCCGAAAATATCTAGACTTAGAGAGATCAATCATGCAAACCAAATTAAACAAGCTCTACGAGTAGTTCTTCATTAATGGATCAAACTACATGATGCAAGAGCTTAAACATGATCTAAGAGAGCTCAAACAATTGCCAAATTGTCAAACCATATGCATCATTTTCCAATTCCAACCAAATAGCAATTTAACGAAGCAATAAGCTTTCGCCATGAACATTAAAGCACAATTAAGAACACAAGTGTTCCATATGAAAAAGCGGAGCGTAATATCTCCAATATAAGGATGGCGAGATCCAACTTTATTCAAAACAAAACAAAAATAAAAACAAACCGACACTCCAAGTAAAGAACATAAGGATGTGACGGAATAAAAATATAGTTTCACTAGAAGTGACCTGATAATGTTGTCGATGAAGAAGGGGATGCCTTGGGCATCCCCAAGCTTAGATGCTTGAGTCTTCTTAAAATATGCAGGGATGAACCACCGGGGCATCCCCAAGCTTAGACCTTTCGCTCTTCTTGATCATAGTATATCATCCTCTTCTCTTGACCCTTGAAAACTTCCTTCACACAAACTTCAAGCAAACTCATGAGAGGGTTAGTGCATAACCACAAATTCACATATTCAGAGGTGACACAATCATTCTTAACACTTCTGGACATTGCACAAAGCTTCGAAAGTTAATGGAACAAAGAAACTCATTCAACATAGCAAAAGCGGCAACGCGAAATAAAAGACAGAATCTGTCAAAAACAGAACAGTCCGTAAAGATGCTTCTGGACTGGGCACTTAACTTGCTCAAATGGAAAAACTCAAAACTAATGAAAGTTGCGTACATATCTGAGGATCACGCTCATAAATTTGCAGATTTTTTTCGATTTTTTTACAGAGACTTATGCCAGAATTCGTGACAGACAGCAATGCTGTTTTTGCGCAGCGATCCCAAATATAACATCAACTTTAACATAGAAACTTTACTTGGCACAAAAACATGATAAGGAGAGGTTGCTACAGTAGTAAACAACTTCCAAGACTCAACAAAACAAAAATTGCTGTAGTAAAATAAACACATGGGTTATCTCCCAAGAAGTGCTTTTCTTTAACGCCTTTCGCCTAGGCGCGAAAGTGCAAATCAAGTAACATCAAGAGTAGAAGCATCAACATCATAGCTTGTTCTAATAATAGAATCAAAAGGCAACTTCATTCTCTTTCTAGGGAAGTGTTCCATACCTTTCTTGAGAGGAAATTGATATTTAATATTACCTTCCTTCATATCAATAACAAGCACCAACGGTTCGAAGAAAAGGTCTTCCCAACACAATAGGACAAGATGCATTGCATTCGATATCCAAGACAACAAAATCAACGGGGACAAGGTTATTGTTAACCGTAATGCGCACATTATCAATCCTCCCCAAAGGTTTCTTTTTAACATTATCGGCAAGATTAACATCCAAATAACAATTCTTCAATGGTGGCAAGTCAAGCATATCATAAATCTTTTTAGGCATAACAGAAATACTTGCACCAAGATCACATAAAGCATTACATTCAAAGTCATTGAATTTCATTTTAATGATGGGCTCCCAACCATCTTATAACTTTCTAGGAATAGAAGCTTCAAGTTTTAATTTCTCTTCTCGAGCTTTAATGAGAGCATTTGTAATGTGTTTTGTAAAGGCTAAATTTATAGCACTAGCATTGGGACTTCTAGCAAGTTTTTGTAAGAACTTTATAACTTCAGTAATATGACAATCATCAAAATCTAAACCATTATGTTCTACAGCAATAGAATCATTGTTACCAATATTTTGAAAAATTTCAGCAGTTTTATCACAAACAGCAGTTTCAGCAGTTTCAGGCAGTTTTGTACGCTTTGCACTAGGAGTAGAAACATTGCCAACACCAATTATTTTACCATTGATAGTAGGAGGTGCAGCAACATGTGAAGAATCAACATTACTAGTGGTGGTAATAGTCCATACTTTATCTACATTATTTTCTTTAGCAAGTTTTTCTTTTTCTTCTCTATCCCACCTAGCATGCAATTCAGCCAACAATCTAATATTATCATTAATTCTAACTTGGATGGCATTTGCTGTAGCAGAAAATTTTGTATCATTATCCTCAGGTTTAGCAGCAATTTTATTAATTAAAGAAGATTGTGATTCAGACATATATAAGATTCGCTTTTCAGCGCTTGTAAGTTTAGTTTGCAAACCAGAAATTTTCACATTCAAATTTTCAAGTTGATTTCCTATATTTTTCAACAAGGCAGATTGTTCATTCATAGTTTTAGTAAACAATTGATTTTGTTCATATTGAGATTGCATAAAGCTCTTAGTAGTTCTTTCAATTTCCAATATCTTTTCCTCATTAGGCAAAACAGATCTACCATAAGAATTACCATAACCACTACTATTATTAAAAGGATATGGCCTATAGTTGTTGTTGAAATTATTGTTCTTAATGAAATTCACATCAACATTTTCTTCTTGAGCAACCAATGAAGCTAAAGGAACATTATTAGGATCAATATGAGATCTACCATTTGCAAGCATAGACATAATAGCATCAATCTTATCACCCAAAGAAGAGGTTTCTTCAACAGAATTTACCTTCTTACCTTGAGGAGTTCTTTCGGTGTGCCATTCAGAGTAATTGATCATCATATCATCAAGAAGCTTTGTTGCAGCGCCCAAAGTGATGGACATAAAAGTACCTCCAGCAACTGAATCCAATAGGTTCCTTGAGGAAAAATTCAATCCTGCATAAAAGGTTTGGATGATCATCCAAGTAGTCAGTCCATGGGTTGGGCAATTCTTTACCAAAGATTTCATTCTCTCCCATTCTTGAGCAACATGTTCATTATCAAATTGTTTAAAATTCATTATGCTACTTCTCAAAGATATAATCTTAGCAGGAGGATAATATTTACTAATAAAAGCATCTTTGCATTTAGTCCATGAATCAATACTATTCTTAGGCAAAGAAAGCAACCAATCTTTAGCTCTTCCTCTTAATGAGAAAGGAAACAATTTTAGTTTTATAATATCACCATGTATATCCTTATACTTTTGCATTTCACAAAGTTCAACAAAATTATTAAGATGGGCAGCAGCATCATCAGTACTAACACCAGAAAATTGCTCTCTCATAACAAGGTTTAGTAAAGCAGGTTTAATTTCATAGAATTCTGCTGTAGTAGCAGGTGGAGCAATAGGAGTACATATAAAATCATTATTATTTGTGCTAGTGAAGTCACACAACTTAGTATTCTCAGGAGTACCCATTATAGCAGTAGTAAAGTAAACTAAGCAAATAAAGTTAAGACAAGTAACTAATTTTTTGTGTGTTTTTGATATAGAAAACAAGACAGTAAATAAAGTAAAACTAGCAACTAATTTTTTTGTGTTTTGTTTAAGTGCAGCAAACAAAGTAGTAAATAAAATAAAGCAAGACAAAAACAAAGTAAAGAGATTGGAAGTGGAGACTCCCCTTGCAGCGTGTCTTGATCTCCCCGGCAACGGCGCCAGAAATTTATTGCTTGATGCGCGTAGATGTACACGTCCGTTGGGAACCCCAAGAGGAAGGTATGATGCGCAAAGCAGTAAGTTTCCTCGCATGAAACCAAGGTTATCGAACCGAGTAGGAGCCAAGAAGCACGTGAAGGTTGTTGGTGGAGGAATGTAGTGCGGCGCAACACCAGGTGAAACCGGCGCCAACGTGGAACCTGCACAACACAATCAAAGTACTTTGCCCCAACGTAACGATGAGGTTGTCAATCTCACCGGCTTGCTGAAAACAAAGGATTAAGCGTATCGAGTGGAAGATGGTGGTTGTTTGCAAAGAACAGTAAAAGCAGTAGAATGTATTCAGATGTAAAAGAATGGACCGGGGTCCACAGTTCACTAGAGGTGTCTCTCCAATAAAATAACTAGCATGCTGGGTGAACAAATTACAGGTGAGCAATTGACAAATAAAGATTCAATACATATCAACGATGATTACTATGTGATTTAATCAGGGCATTACGACAAAGTACATAGACCGCTATCAAGCATGCATCTATGCCTAAATAATCCACCTTCAGGTTATCATCCGAACCCCTTCCAGTATTAAGTTGCGAACAACGAGATAATTGCATTAAGTATGGTGCGTAATGTAATCAACACAAATATCCTTAGACAAAGCATCAATGTTTTATCCCTAGTAGCAACAAGCACATCCACAACCTTAGAACCTACTCGTCACGATCCCGCATTCAATGGAGGCATGAACCCACTATCGAGCATAATTACTCCCTCTTGGAGTTACAAGTATCAACTTCGCCGAGCCTCTACTAGCAACGGAGAGCATGCAAGAACATAAACAACACATATATGATAGATTGATAATCAACTTAACATAATATTCTCTATTCATCGGATCTCACCAAACACAACATGTAGCATTACAAATAGATGATCTTGATCATGTTAGGCAGCTCACAAGATCTATAACAATGAAAGCACAAGCGGAGAAGACAACCATCTAGCTACTTCTATGGACCCATAGTCCAAGGATGAACTACTCACGCATCAATCCGGAGGCGGGCATGATGATGTAGAGCCCCTCCGGTGATGATTCCCTCTCCGGCGAGGGTGCCGGAGGCGATCTCCCGAATCCCCCGAGATGGGATTGGCGGCGGCGGCCTCTCAGTAATGTTTTCCGTATCGTGGCTCTCGGTACAGGGGGTTTCGCGACGGAGGCTTTAAGTAGGCGGAAGGGTAGGTCAAAGGGCGACACGAGGGGCCCACACCACAGGGCCGCGCGGCCAGGGCCTGGGCCGCGCCGCCCTGGTGTGTGGCCACCTCGTGGCCCCACTTCGTCTCCTCTTCGGTCTTCTGGAAGCTTCGTGCAAAAATAGGACCCTGGGCGTTGATTTCGTCCAATTCCGAGAATATTTCCTTACTAGGATTTCGAAACCAAAAACAGCGAGAAAAACAAGAATCGGCACTTCGGCATCTTGTTAATATGTTAGTGCCGGAAAATGTAAAATAACGCTGTAAAGTATGTGCAAAACACTCAAGTATTGTAATAAAAGTAGCATGAAACATAAGAAATTATAGATACGTTTGCGACGTATCATAGCTCCACAAGTATTCAGAAAAGGTCTACCAAAAATAATAGGACAAGACTTACTAGCAGCAGAACCAAGTACCAAAAAGTCAGCAGGATATTTAATCTTACCACATAGAACTTCAACATCTCGAACAATACCAATGGGAGAGATAGTTTCTCTATTAGCTAGCCGAATAACCACATCAATATCTTCAAGTTCACAAGAACCAATTTCATGCATAATTTTCGTGTAGAGCTCATAAGGAATGGCACTAATACTTGCACCAATGTCGCATAAACCATAATAGCAATGATCACCAATTCGAACAGAGAGCACAGGAACACTGGCTTTCCTAGACTTATTAGGATGCGAAACAATATTAGAAGCATCTTCACAAAAAATAATATGACTATCTTCCACATTTTCAGTCACAAGATCTTTAACTATTGCAACAGCAGGTTCAACCTTTATTTGTTCTTCAGGTTCTATGGGTTTCTTTGCACTTTTATTAACTACACTAGTTATAACAGAATACTCCTTCATTTTAGCGGGGAAAGGAGTTTTTTCAATATAAGCTTCAGGAAGAACATGATCAACAGTTTTAATTTCAATACATTTACCTTTAGGTGAATCAGTCTTATCTTTATAAGGTTCATGATACTTATCAAAATTCTTCCTAGGCAATTCAAATGAGAAGCAAAGGCTTTATAAATATTTGCAACAACTTGAGAGTCAAGACCATATGTAGCACTTATATTACGATATTCATCAGCCATAAAAGTTTCAGTGCATTCATAATCATAATTTATACCTGACACTCTACCTTTGTCGTTCTCCCATCCTTCAGTGTTTTCTTGGATTCGATCAAGAAGGTCCCATTTAAACTCTTCTTTATTGCGTGTGAATGATCCAGAACAAGCAGTATCCAGCAAGGTTTTATCTTGAAAAGAAAGTCTTGCATAGAAATTATCAATGATAATATTACCAGGAAGCTCATGAATGGGGCATTTGAGCATTAAAGACTTCAATCTCCCCCATGCTTGGGCAATACTCTCTCCATCATGAGGCCAGAAATTATATATACGGTTGCGGTCTTTGTGAATTTCACTTGAAGGATAGAATTTAGAATAAAATAGAGGCACAATATCCTTCCAATCAAGAGAACGCCCATCCTTCAGCAATTTATACCAATGCGCCGCTTTACCAGATAGCGACATAACAAATAATTTCTTCCTAACTTCATCCATTGAAATACCTGCACACTTGAATAACCCGCATAATTCATGTAAAAACAGTAAATGATCTCCAGGATGAACAGTTCCATCCCCTTCATAGCGGTTATCCACAACACGTTCAATAATTTTCATAGGTATTTTATATGGTACTACTTCCTCACCTGGCGCCTCATCCACTACCGTTGCAGTAGTAGTAGATTTCCCAAATAGAAATTCAAGGGAGGATCTCTCCATAATGACTTATAACAGCAAGGAGAAACAAAATCAGCACATACAGTAAAAGTTTCCTTACCAAATCCACTTACCAATAGCGCTTCACTCCCCGGCAACGGCGCCAGAAAATAGTCTTGATGACCCACAAGTATAGGGGGTGTATCGTAGTACTTTCGATAAATAAGAGTGTCGAACCCAACGAGGAGCGAAGGTGTTGACAAGCAGTTTCGATGAAGGATTCACTTGTAAATGCTCACGAGACAAGTTTTCAGGGGGTTTTGATATAGAAAATAAATAAAGTACAAGTAAATAAAATGCGAGAGAAATAATTGCAGCGAGTGGCCCAATCCTTTTTAGCACAAAGGACAAGCCGGTTTGTTTACTTATAATGACCAAACGTTCTTGAGGACACACGGGGATTTTAGTCTAGTGCTTTCGCTTCATACGAGTTGATTAATCTTCATTATTTTGATAAGTGTTGTGTGGGTGAACCTATGCTAATGCACCGCCCTTCCTAGGACTAATACATACTTGTGATTATACCCCTTGCAAGCATCCGCAAATACAAGAAAGTAATTAAGATAAATCTAACCACAACCTTAAACTTTGAGATCCTGTTATCCCTCCTGCACCGATATACTAACGGGGGTTTAGGTTTCTGTCGCTCCGGCAACCCCACAATTAGCAAACGAATACAAGATGTACTCCCCTAGGCCCATAAAGGTGAAGTATCATGTAGTCGACGTTCACATGACACCACTAGAAGAATAACACCACAACTTAAATATCATAACATTGAATATTACTCAACCATAATTCACTACTAACATTTAGACTTCACCCATGTCCTCAAGAACTAAACGAACTACTCACGAGACATCATATGGAACATGATCAGAGGTGATATGATGATGAATAACAATCTGAACATAAACCTTGGTTCAATGGTTTCACTCAATAGCATCAATAACAAGTTGTAATCAACACCGGGAGAGTTTCCCCTATCAAACAATCAAGATCCAACCCAAATCGTTACAGCGGTGACGAGATGCAGCGGTGGAGATGGCGGTGTAGATGGTGGAGATGACGATGATGATGATGGAGATGATGTCCCGCTCGATGGCGATGGCGATGGCGTCGATTTCCCCCTCCGGGAGGGAATTTCCCCGACGGATTCCTGCCCGCCGGAGAGCTCTTTTCTCTCTGGTGTCTCTCCGCCCCGCAGAGGCGGCTCTGTCTATTCTCCGTAACTCTCTGTGGCTTAGGTTTTCGGGGCGAAGAAGTACGCGAAGGAGAGGCGGCCAGAGGGGGCTGTGGGCCCCCTCCCCACATGGCGGCGCGGCCGGGCCGGGGCCGCGCCGGCCTATGGGGGGGCCCATGGCGGTCCCTCTCGGCCCCTCCTTTTGGCTCCCTTCGTCTTCCGGAAAAATAGGATTTTTCGTATAATTTCTGTCAATTGTTGATCTTCCGAAATATGGTGTCCTGACGGTGCTTTTTCCGATGAGAATCCTGACTCCGGTGAATAATTCTCCAATGATCATGAAACATGCAAATAGGTGAAATAACATAAGTATCATCTCTAAATATGAAATATATCAATGAATAACAACAAATTATGATATAAAATAGTGATGCAAAATTGACGTATCATGCCCCCAAGTCCTCGTGGGCGTCGGGTGGCACGATAGTACCAAACACATTAACGGGCCACCTCGTGTCATTGCACTCTTTTGGGTTGCCTTTGCAACCCTTTTCAAGTGCCCCATTGCCCATGGGGGGCTTTGATTGTTGTCTGTAAAGACGCTCTTGGAGAGGGTATATTGCCCCTATGTGTGATTTTCGTAATTAGGATATGATCATATAGCATATAATAGCATGACATCATAGCTCGACGATGCCTCATGTACCCATGTATAATTCAACCATCAGACGACGCCGCAAAATAGGAGTGAGTCGCAGTTGCCAACACCACATCACATCCGAGGATATCCATCACCAAGCCACCGCCATCACCATCTCCACATCCATTTCTCCACCTCCATAGCCATAGTCCACCTACTTGTAATCTCGATCTCCACGATCGGTGATATTGTAAGACTATTTTATATTTATATTGAATCCATCTTTGCAATATTTATGATCTTTGATCTCACTATGAGTGAGTAGTCCTCACGGGCTGCGGGCTTGGGTGAAGCCTCGCATCATTTATTTGATTCTTTTAACATGAGAATATTGTGTTGAGTTTGAATAGGATTTTGTCCTTGTTTATCATCTCTTACCTCGATCGAAGGACTTGTCAAGTACCCAAGTTTCGCTGATCGATCAAGTTATTGAGGGGGCACGAGTGGTGCTTCAACCTCCAAATCAAAAGCCTGTGACAGAAGAGTTTATTAGAGTAGAGGACCTAAGATCCATTTGGGGTCACGGTAATGCTACTATATGTAATGCTTTGGTATGTTTAATGACTGCTTAACACCCTGGGTTGTAGAGGTGTGATAGTGGAGGTTAAAAAGTCCATGGGCGTGGTGGCTAACAAAAGCTATAGAGAATTAGGACGTGTCGCCCACAATATTTATCCTTATTTGAACATGACTCATCTTTGCGTTTTTTTTAATTCTTTATCCATCCATAGATACACATCAAAAACGACAAAATCCAGAAAGGTTCGTTAGCAGAAAGACAACCAAGCTCTCAAGGTTTCGACAAATAATGTTACACCAAGAAAATTATTCCAAAGTTCTATTAAACCTAGGTCTTATAGAAAAAAGCTACTATACTGCATCCGTGATCTGGATAAGTAGACATGGCGGCGGCAGGGTCGACAGAGCGGCAGCGAGGGCTAGCGTTGGGACGTCGTGTCTCTTGTCAATCCCATTTAATAAGACCTACTGTGATCATTGAGCCGTCAACATGTGGAGCTAGGGAGGGTAACAAGCGGGCACGCGATGACACTCCCCCTATCCGTCTCCGTCCGCGGCCTAGCAGTGGCGCACCACTGCTAAGTGTTAGTAGTGGCTCACCAAATTCAAAAAGTTAGGACTGGCGCAATAGTATTGGTGAACTATATACACTTTTTTTTATCGCAGGTTGTATGCAAATTCAGAGCTAATTTACCGAAACATGGCGCCATTCTGCAAAAAAAGTCAAAATTCATAATTGTTAATTTTCCTAACAGTAGAACATATAACACATGGCCATCCTAAAGGATTGTATTTTTTAAAATTTCTATGAATTTTTTTTATTTTTTTGTCTAAACTGAAAAAGCATGGAGAGGTGTGGGGGAAATTTTAGGGACATACTAGTGGCGCACTCCTACGTGGTTCCTAAAATTCCCACTCCCACAGACATAACAATGTCACATCTTAACCTAGTGCGTCACGAGTTATGGGCTAGCAGTGACACGCATGCTATATCAGTGGCACACCATTAGTATGGTGTGCTACTGCTAGCAATATTGTGGCTAACTGTTTTGCGCGTAGTGGTAGAAACAAATTTCTCATAATCTATTTCTAGCTAGACTAGTTTTTTTTTTAGACTTTTATACTAGTATTTTCTTTAGGAAGACATTTATACTAGTGTTCATGCGGGAGTGAAATTTTGTAACCCGAGCTACATGTAGCTCATTTTTCATAAATCTAGAAAATGAAACTTTAAAGTTTTTAAAAATATGACAAAAAATCTAGACGTAGAAAATGATGTGATCTAAAATTTGAAATCGAGATATCTCATATTCTAGGTTCAACAAAAATGAGAACATCTGACAGATTTTAAAATCCTTGCGCCGTTTAGTACTATTGATATCAGAATGTTCATGTATTACTCCCGGCTCTAAATTCTTGTCATAGTGAGGACATCTACAACGGCGCGACGCAAACGGACGCTGAGAGACCGTTTGCGTCTGGCACCCTCTCCAGCGGCACGACGCAAAGTGATCGGGCCGTCCGCGGAGACGCAAACCTGGCCCAAATATGCGCCAGGTTTGCGTCTCCGCGGACGCTCGGCGGACGCGCGGAGCGTCCGCTCGCTTCCCCACGGGCCCTCATGGCAACGATCTAGGTTCGATCGGCTTCGAATTCACAGCGCGCGCCGGTGTGGCAACCGCCGCAATGGAGCGCCGAACCGCCGCGGAAGAGCAACCGCCGGCCTCTTCGTTATACGCGCCGCCTTTAATCCGCGCACATTATAACCCCCGTGTGTACGGTAATTCAAGTTCAACCGCCTCCTTCTTCTTCCTCTTGTTCTTCTTCTCCAACACCGGCACGCCATGAGCGACTACACGCTGCCATCCGACCAGGAGGAGGATGGAGGCGGCGCTGCGCCGACGCCGAGGACGAGGAGGAGGGCCAGGAGGAGGAGGAGGAGGACGCCGACAGCAAGTTCGCCCGGTTGGAGGCGCAGGAGGCGGCGGACGACAAGGCGGCGGCAAGGAAGAAGTCCAGGGGCGCGTCGTCGTCCGGACGACGACGACGAAGACGCTATTTCTTCCACTTTCAACTCCTCGATGGGCGCGTCGTCCTCCAGTTCCAACGACGAGGTGACAAGCAAGAGGCGCAGGAGTTTCGATGACCAGGCATGGCCTTTTAACAAGAAGGCCAAAAAAATAGTTTTAGTTTATATGTTTTTAAATTTCTTCTTCTTTGTATGTTAAATATGTTTGAATCTAGTCGATTGAAGTATCCGGTTAATTGTTTAGGCTATAATCTATTCGGTTGGACCAATATGACATCATTGAGTACAACTTTTTCGCGTTTTCATTCAACAAAATTGAAAAGAAGTAGCACCAAAAAAAACTTGCATATCTAAATGCGCCGGCCCGCTGGAGGTAGCCCCCGACGCAAACGAACATTTGACCCCTCGCGGTCATTTTGGCATCCGCCAGGCGACGCAAACGGATAGCAGCGGATAATTTGGACGTCCGAATGCGTCGCGCCGCTGGAGATGCATGCAGCATCTGACAGTGTCGTAGGTAGCAGTGGTATCGCAGGTACGCCTAGCGCGGGCGCCCAGGCCTTTTTTTTTTTTTTTTTTGCGAAACACGCGGGCGCCCAGGCCTCCCTACGATGATACTACTCGTATCCGCTGTACATTGTAGCGAGTCCGTCGGGCGGTGGCATCGGTATCCGCCACACATCCGCGCGGCGGACGCGGGGCCCGCGGTGGTGGAGGGTGACGTCGTTGGGAGGGGACAGACGCGGTTACGAGCGTGCGTAGCGTGGGCCCCATCCCCGCGGCGACAGGCACAGTGCACGTGAGCCGTCCCCATCGCATCGCGCGCACGGAGCCGCACCGTTTTCCCCGCCGTGCCACCACGTGATCACGGAAAACCGAGGACCGACGCACATCCCATCCCCTGCGGCACCTCCTCGTGCTTGCGCCCGTGTGGCTCCTCACCTGTACCTGTACTACCAACACGCAAGTGCTGGTCAGGTTCAGGACAAAACAGAACGCAGTAAGAGCAACCCACTCGTCTCCCCGACGAGGCCCCCCAGAACCGTGTTTTGTCATCTGGATGGCGAAATTCGGTCCAGTCGCGTCCCCGGTTTTTCGTTTTCGTCCGGATTTGACCCTTCATCCATCCGGCGAGCCCACGCCATCCTCGGCCCCTGGGGAGCGCTCGGGGAGTCCGGACGAAACGAAAACGCGGGAAACGCCGAGAAAACTTTCCGCGCGTCTGGTGGCCCCAACTTGTCGGCGAGAGACACCGATCGTCGTCCTCATCGCATCGTCTTCCGCGCGCTGTAAAAGCCTGCCGCCTGTCAGTATTCACCGGCCGCGTAGCTTCCACGCGGCGAGTTATCGCCTCGGTTTCACGCGCGCCTACCTCTATTTATCACCGAACTACCGCGTCTGCCCTGCATTCACCTCGCTCGCCTTCCCCCAAGACGACATCTACCGTCCGTCACCGCCACGCGCCCGCGACGCTGGCTAGGGCACGAGCCGCTGGTACGAGGCACCGCCGCCCTAGGACGACGCCGGCTCGAGTGACGATGACGACGACGGCGACTACACGGCCTTCTTCCGCCATTTCGGCATGTAGGAGGCCGCTTTTTAGTTTAAGTTTTAGTTTGCCAATCGCCGAATTTAAATATATGTACGAATTTGGCCTATTTATGTACGAACTCGCCTCCATATGTTAAATATCATTAAATTTCGCTTATGTTTGAACGAACTCGCCAAATTTTGTCTGAATTCGCCGTATACGTTACATCCATCCTGGACTCGCGGCTGGGAAAATGAGCCTCCCTAGGTTAAATTTTCCTCCAATCCGAACGAAAATAACACCGAATTTGGCCGTGGGGAGTGGAGATGCTCTAAGACCATGCACTATGTGACCCAAAAGCGATTCAATGGCACTTATGAGTCGATTCTATACATAGTGGAGAACCGGTTCCAATTTTCTGACAAAAGAAGCGCATCAACATGTTGGTTCGGTTCAAAGCCATCAACATGCAGCATTGGCCCACATGGCATAGAGAGAACAATGGAAAGAGAAGGTACAAGGAAGGTGCATGCATGCAATTTTTTAATACATCAGCCAACATGCAAAGTGATTCACACATAGCAGCCAAACCTCACCGGTTCCAAATTCTGACAACTTTTTTTTGAACCGAACACACATAGTAAGCGGCAGACCAAAAATACTAGTACTCCCTCTTCACCGAAGAGTACGTACAAAATATCGTTATTTTCGCATGGTCAAAACAACCGCAAGGACGAGAGGAGCGACTGACTACAGTCAGTTTTTGTACCCATGGATGGAAGGACTGCGATACCATGAATCCATGATCAGATCAGATGCAGCCGTGGCTTAACTTAATCCGGAGTTATTACTGAGTCATGTGATGCTCGTGTCGCGTCAGTCGCTTGCCGTCCCTGGTTCTGGCTGACGGACCCGCAGCGAGGCCATGCGGACCGTATGACCCAGGTCCATCCAGTCGTTCCAATAACACACCTGTGCAGCCGGGTACTACAAGCCAGCTGGAGCTCAAGCAGCCTGCAGAAACGCATCTTGTTTTAGCGCATCTTCAGCGACCTGAATCGTTCAGTTTTGTATCTTTGAGTCGAACTTTGGATAAAATTTGGATCGTGGTTCGGTCTCTCCGGGACGATCCATGTTGGCTATTTTCGGTAACGCTGATCATTTTGCCAATTATTTTCACATCGAATCACATTGCCATACATAAATACAGTACGTAAATAGGTAACTAAATAAAGTGGCAAACAAGTACCATTGCCTTTCAAGCATCGCTAACGAGTGATAAGTTCCAACCAAATATGCAAAATGAGAAAAAATTATACAATATGTTAAAAAAAGTGGCAAGTTTCTCTCTCAAATGGCAATCATCTATGCCACTGACCATCAAACAAAGCGAGCTCGAATCATCTTTTTTCCTCTTCGTGATCCAAGCCTTTTGTTTGGGATCAGAGACGTGTCCAAGTCAGTGAGCATCATCCGGTCCTCCTCGGCCATGACCTTGGCTTCGGCTTCCAAGAGCCTACACTTAGCATCAGCATCCATGAGCATAGACTTGGCATTGGCCTCTTCAACCTCAAGAGATCTCATATGGAGATAAAAAAAAAGCTCTTGGAGGTGGCCTCTTTCCACTTGTGACTCCTCTGTTCCCTCTCGGCAATGGCTAGTTCCTTCTTGACTATCAACTCCCTTAAGATGTCTTGGAGCGCCAACGAGAAATCTTGACGATTGATGTTGGCCTTGGAGGCCTTATGGCCTACATATTAGCGGACACGACCACCACTGCCCAACCTGTCGGTTGTAGGGTCGCAAAGACATTGGCCATCGTCGTCAAGGTCGATGGCACCGTCTTTTGACACATTGCCATTGCTCTTCTTCTTCGCCTCCTCGATTTTTTCCCAAAGGGCATAGCTAGTTTTCCATTTTTTGGTATCCTTGATAAATATCCAACAATGGCTTAATGTGAAAGCCTTGTTTTCGTTGACAATCTTGAAGTTTTTCAAAGCATGAACAACCTACATATATGGGCAACAATCCATGCCACATGGCCACATATATGCATGGTACATCAATGACCGTGAGCCCGCTTATTTTCCTTCTTATCACCGTCTCGTACAAACCTTCAAACGTGCTACACTCAACGTGGATGGAGCCCCATTTGTTTGAAAGGGGGAGATTGTTTCGATAACTAAAGAAGGGGTTTGGCGGGAACTTTCTATGCTCATGGAAGTACTTGCCCACCAGTCGCTCATATGCAAATCCCTTTTGCTCAGCACCACATAGTGGATCTTGTGAAATCTCCATCCTAACACGACATGGAAACTTGTCCTCTTCAATGGTGTAGCTCGCGGTCCTTTGGCTCACCTTCTTGCCTGCGGCAAGTGTCGCGCCAAGTGTTGCGGCTAGTGTCGTGTTTGTGGCTTGCGTGATGCCCTCGCCCATGGAGACTCATCGTTCCCAAACAATGGCTCATTGTTAATGGAGTAGCCCTCTTGTTGAGTCTCATATTGAGTGTACAAGTCATCGCCCACATAGCCACAATCATTGATCATGTCAAGCATGATGCCCTCGCCATTGTTTCAACAAAGGGCTTTTGGATGAAATGGAGTGGTTTGTGTGCCGCTAGGGGGAGGGACCGGGTGGTCAAGGAGAGGACGGCGCCATTCGATCCGACGTATCCACGACCCAAATTTGATGAATGGATGAGTCGATTCGTTTAAATCGCATTGCTAAACGATATCCTGTTCGCACGAGCCGTTTCGAATGGGACAGGACCGGTTGGGTCACACCACATGAGATACACCTCATGAGTTCCAGATTAGCCGATCCCTGACCTGCATCGCTATGGCAAAGGGTCCAGGTTCAACCGTCCAGATCACTCTGAAAACGATCTCTTCGAACAATTCCAGCTTCACTAGAAAATTACTTGCACAATGGCAATGTTTAAGGATACATGCAGGGAACGAGGGAAAGCATCCTGCGAGAAGAAAGGTAAGAAAGTGATGGTGCACTGTCACCGGCCTGAAAAGGGAGCTCAACTTTTCACTGGCTCCCATTAACAAGGCAGCATGCGCATCAGGAATTCCAGATCCTGGAGGATAAGGAGATCTATGCCAATTGGAGCTTCACGAGCACATGAACGGCACCGCTCCGGCTATTAAAAACGCACTGCCGGCTAAGCTCATACGTGGTCACAAATTTTTAATGACAACTGCTCACAAGGGGAGGATAAATTTGTTCAAGACTAAATTGCCTGCAGCTATTTTTTAAAGGAACATCACGTGCAGGCCAGACTGATGCTGGATTATGACTGGGTGAACCTCTGAACCTTTGCCTGATTCCTCGTGAACGCCAGGTTGAATCGCTTCACTGTAGAGACCAGTAAACCACAGGGAATCTGGTGGTACACATGTTGGAGGTGTCGGTGATGCAACTATGGAATCTAAATGGTGCCACGGGGTCATGTTAAGCGGGACAACGAGGGTGAACAAAACAATAGGTAATCATAGCAAATAGGAAATGGCATCGTTTAGTTTTCATTGCTAAAAGGTCACGGACACACTGGAGCAGGCACGGTGGGCTCGAACTGTAAACAGGTCTTAAACAAGAATGTCAGCATGTATTACCATTGGCAGACATAATAAGATGCTCTAGGAGAGAAGGATCTTGACAAATGCGCAGAGCTGACCAAGGGGAACGAACCAACCATTGTGCAATCAGTTTTGTTTGATATCAGTCACCGTCAGCCGCCAGGCGAATGCATCGTGTATCATGCGGCATGTCTATGCAAACTGATTACGTTTGTCCACATCACATGCAAAATTTGCACTGTACTACTACCAAATTGCCGTGTGTTGACAATGTCATGTCCCCAATAACCAGAGCAAACCATCTCAAATAATATGACTATTTAAACAGTGCCCGTTGCAAATGAAAACGATTGTTTAATGCCAAGAAACATGTGAAATCCAAAATCTGAGATGTCCCAAGTTGTTCCTCTCTTTTGATAGAACGGGCATTTATTTACACCACGCTAAAAAGACTGAGAGCTTCAACATAAGAAAGAAGTTTCAATGAGACCAGCAGTCCAACTTTCAGTTACTGTGTGAATGAAACATGGCACCAGCTATGTGCTCCAAATAAATGTAGGCATCGCTCTATTAATTGCCTCAGATCATGTCCCAGGTTGAGATTCAAATGAAAAAAGAGAGCAGGAAACATGAACCTAACTTCTATCTGACATATACATAGTACCTCCAGTGATTACGAAATACCCTTCAAAGCAATTAACTGCTTAGATTTATGGTGTCCTTGAGAAGTTTGCAAACACTAGCTTTTACTTCGGTGGTAACCTGAAGTGGCTGAGAACATGCATCCAGTACAAACAGAGCAAGGATTCTCATAGTATCTGACAGGATCACTTTATCATACCGAGGCACTTCCTGGTTAGCAAACTGGCATGAACTTCTTAGCTTGCAAGAGCTGCATGTCTGAAAGAGGACAACATGTAAAACAGTTAACCTCGAGAAAGTGTTGAAAACAGTTGTTCTAAAAATGTTATTCACTTGAATGTTATACATACTTTATCTTCTGGGATGTTGAAGAAAGCTCGTGATCTTTTTGATGCAAAAACTGTTCTTCGCTCTACAGAAGGGCAGCCAAACAATGCAACCGTCTTCAAGTCACTGCCAGACAACCATCTGCAGTGACAGGCAAAATTTTAACAACACATGAGTCAAGGGATGGCAATAGTGGAGCCATGCTATTACCATTTCTTTTACCTTCAGTTAACAAAGAACACATTGCTAAAGAAGGAGTTGGTCCTAGGAGGAACCAGGGACCAAATTTATTTATCTGAAGTGAGGCTAGAACCCTGGCTGGCCAGCGCACTACCTCATGGTTGAGACCCAGGGAACACATTGCTTTCACACACAAAATAAAGAACTGTGCAGACTTATTGATGACGAAAATTCAAACTTGGCTAGGGTCATGGCACCTTTTCACATTTTGCAGAGATACAACTACAAGGTAGCAAACATGGGGGATAAGATCGACATCTTTTAATTTCCCCAAAAAGGCCAAGCCACCATTAACCTTGGCATGGCAGCATCCATAACACAGTTAATCAATACAATGAGTTCCCACTAAGGAAAAAAGAATTGCCTCTGCAAATAGTTCAAACACTAGTTTGTTTTTAAATGCTGCTCCCATACTAACATATGTAAGGTTAGAACATAAATGGACTAACTGCTCTCAGTTTGAGAAAATAAAAACATGTCTGTTCTCCTCCCGCACACCGAAGCAAGGATTATACGCTCGCATAGGTGGCATTTCAAAAAAAACATGAGTATGAATTTGGTTCTTGTACTATATTTACTTAATCCAGTCACTTGAACGAATATCTCAAAACACCTACCAGTTTAGTTCACACAAAACACAAAGAACTATGCAGACTTACTGACTATGAACAGTCCAAACTTAGAGAGTGTCATGGTGCCTTTTTCATGATATAGTCAGAGATACAACTAAAAGTACAGATGTGCAAAATGAGACCAATGCTGTTTCAGAACTGTATTACGCACTGAAAGCTGAACCCTTACTAACTAATTCCTTGCCATGGTGCCTTTTTCATGATATACTCAGAGATACAACTAAAAGTACAAATGTGCAAAATGAGACCAATGCTGTTTCAGAACTGTATTGCGCACTGAAAGCCGAACCCTTACTAACTAATTCCTTGCTATGGCAGCATCCATAGCACATTTAATGAATAAAACAAGTTCCCACTTGAGGAAAAAGGAATTGCCTCTCCAAATAGTTAAAACACTAGTTTGTTTTAAAATGCTGCTCCCATACAAACGTATATAAGGTTAGACCATAATTGGATTAATGCTCTCAGTTTGAGAAAATAAAAACATGTCTGCTCTCCTCCAGCACACTGATAGCAAGGATTATACGCTCTAGCATAGGTGGCATTCAAACACACATGAGTATGATTTTGGTTCTTGTACTATATTTGATTAATCTAGTCACTTGAACGAATCTCTCAAGACACCTACCAGTTTAATTCACACAAAAACGCAAAGAACTTGCAGACTTACTGATCATGAACAGTCCAAACAAAGCCAGTGTCATGGTGCCTTTTTCATGATATGCTCAGAGATACAAATTAAAAGTATAAACGTGCAAAATGAGACCAATGTTGATTCAGAACTGTAGTATGCACTGAAAGCCAAACCACCACTAGCTAATTCCTTGCCATGTCAGCATCCATAGCACAAAAAATTGAACCCAAACAGTTCCGACTCCCGAAAAATAACCGATCCTCTGAAAATAGTAAATCCACTAGTTGGTCTTAAGCTAATGCCCCTATAAGAATGTGCCTAAGATTGCATCATACGGAATAATATACTCAATTTGAAAAAAATAGAAACATGACTGTTCTCCTCCAGCACACGATCCGCAAGGGTTACCTATCTAGAAATATAGGTCGTATTTGAAACCAATATGAGTATGAATTTCGTTCTTGCACTATACCTGATTAATCTAGTCACTTGAAAGGATCTGTTCTCAAGTGAGGCCTACCAGTTTACAATTTATTGCTATCCATTTAAATCTTTCCAGAGCAAAAGAAAGCAAATCCATTGTTAGAATCAGGTCGTGATGCATTGCCATGACAACACTATGGCAAAGTTGAGGTTAGAAACAGTGGAAGTGACACTGCAATCCACAAGATAACCCAGAGCATTCCATTTCCAATTCAAGTAAAACTACACAGTGCACATTGCAACTTCACCAGGATATTTTTCCCGAAAACATACTCAGCCGAGCCAATGGAATCAGTGTATTCATCTACCATTTCAGGATAAACTTACTACAGCGCACTGTTTCAAAAATTTCTACCCAGGTACCAAAATGAACTGCTAGTGACTACTGACACCCTTGAAACAGAGCCAATGAAGTCTCAGAGTGTGAACTTTTCACGGGCACTTAATACCATCGATGATCATGATCTCATTTCCATCTAATATACTGTAACCGACAAGCACGGTGCCGAACACTAAGGTTACAAGCAATACGAGAAGCGGAACTCACTTGGCGACGACCTGGTGATCGTTGCCGAACCGCTCAGCGGCGGTCTTGACAACGTCGGGGGACACTACGCGCGGCGCCACCGAGAGGTCGGGTCCCGGAAGGTATCGCCCCTCGTGAAGCCGCCGGAGTAGCGCCGCCGCATCCTCCCCCCACGGCTGCCTTGGTCTCGGCCTCGGTTTCCGCCGCTGCGGATCGTCGCTGGACTCCGGAGGCCGCGGCGGGCTTGGCTTAGGAACTTCTCGGCGCGTGAATAGGGAGGAGAGTTTCGGCGCGGCGGCGGCGGCGGCGGCGGAGAGACGGCGAGAGGCGGGGAACGCCATGGGTTTAGGGCACTTGTGCCTGAGATGTGGAAGACATCTGCGTGTGTAAATCTTCACCGTCCGATCAAAAGTTTGACGTCGTAGATTGAACATACTCATTCTGTCGAAGGTTTTTTTTTTTTTTTTTTGCAGAATTCAAATGTAGATTACCCCTTTCGAAACCTAAAATTTCAAATATATTTCTGGAAACGTATAATTGCCCATCAGTTAGTTTGGACTGGGTACTTCCAACTTGAGTAGAGAGTCGCTTGAAGTCATGCGCCAGAATGGAGCGAATATAGAAAAACGATCTTCCCACTAGCGTAGCCAATACCTATAAGGGTGAGCGAAACTATGGCGGAGCCTCGTCTCCCCACAGCGTCCCATGGCTTTCTTCGAGATCCCATCGATCCATCCCCTGATAGAGAGAGTGAACCGACTGATCACATACCTTCGCCGAGCGCTATTCAATCCTCACACAACCAAACCAAAATTCCCCAGCACAACCGCCCCCATCTCGCCGCGATCTCCGATTTCGTTCCATTGGAAACCAGAGAGAAATTGAAATCTCTGATCCTGAAGTCTCAAGATCCCCGGAGGAAACTAGAGATCTTCCGATCGAGGATCCCGCCCTCCATCGACCCATATGGTAAGCCGTTCAAGAAGGAATCCCCTGCTAATCTGATTCCGGCACACACGCCCCAACCTTCCATGCCCATCCCGATACAAGAGGTCTCTACGATACCATCCCCACAGGCCCAGATAATCCCATTCCGTATTGGCAAAGTGGAATCAGCGTCCCAAGATCACGCTGCGTGTTGGAAATCTTTCTCTCCTTCAATTCCTCGATTCCAACTTTGTGGCCAGATGTATCTGTCCCCAACTCTGACCCGATTCAATCTTCCGATGATCATGCTCTTCTTTGAAGGTTGTAATCACCGATTTAAATTCCCCAGTGCTATATATGTGACAAAGGTGGAACCAGTTGATCCCACAACGCCTCCTCCTTCCTCCCTTCATCCCCTGAATCCCACCTCAGCGTCCCTACCCATGGCAGAACAGTCAAGGCCTACCATCCCAACCACTGAAGAGGCCTCTGCTAGGCCACCTCCCCCTGGTTACATTCTCGCAAAACAATCGCTGCTACCCAACCTCAAAGACACCTCCTCTGATCCTGGTAGCCGTAGTGCTGGTAACTTTGCTTCTCTGAAGCCTGCTGTTCCTGTGTCGGCTGGCCCAGGCCGACGCGGTGGTAAGGAACTGGTCCAGGAGCTGGGCACTGAAGAGGAAAAGAAGGCCATCGTCATCAACTTAGCCATGGCTAGGAAGGCTGCTCGTGCCAGATTCCTGGCCGTGGGCGTCTTCCTCTCCGTCTTGGCTATCACATCCAAGAGCCTCCTTGACTCCATGAGGAGGGTTTGGAAGATCCGCGGCAACCTCGACACGCTTTAGCTGGCTGATAGAAGGTTCGTCCTCGAATTCTCTGAAGAGGGCGACTTCAACCATGTCACAAAAGGAGGTCCGTGGAGGTATAGGGATGATGCAGTCCTTGTTCAACCTCTGATGGAGGGTCAGGATCCTGAAACGGTACAATTCACTTCTGTTCCCATATGGGTACAATTCAAAATAAATTCCTTTTTATTTGTTATCCAAAGTTCTAGCTAGAGATCTCGGAAGGAAAATTGGTTCGTTTATATGTATCGATAACAATGCGAGAGGAGATATTTGTGATAAGCTTATCAGGGCCCGTGTGCTTCTCCCGATCAATCAAGCTCTTCTAAGGTGGGTTACTCTCATGGACGGAGTCACTAAGGAGGAGGTGGTCGCCCATGTCCACTACGAGCGGCTGCCATCATTCTGTTTCTTCTGTGGCTTCATTGGCCACAGAGACACAGAGTGCAACATGGCGGACGGGAGGAGGAGGCAGATGTACAGTGCTGACCTTGGTGTGGCGCCGATCCTTCCGGAAGATCGATCTGGTTCTTGCCAGAGCACTCGGGTCAACTTCGTCAAGCACCGGGGGCCCTCTGGCGCCAGCCGAGTCCTGCCCCAAGCAAGTACCCGCGAGGACATGACGTCGCCATCATCGCCCATGTCGCGAAGGAGGTGGGCAAGCTCGTCACCAACGACAAACCTGCCACCGAGGTGGGCAAGCTCGTCATCAACGACAAACCTGCCACCAGCACCAGCAACGACTCTCTCGCCAGGATCGTCATCGAATCCAACGTCGACTCTTCCCCAACCCCATCAGTGGAGGCCAGCCCGGCGGACCCAACCAGGGCCTCCGCAAGAGCTATCGTCAACAACAACCTGGTGAAGCCGTTGCTAATAGTAGAGGATGCTAGTAAAGGCAAGGATGTCGTGGCAAGTGACAAGGCTCAAGAGCGACAAGCCAGTGAGGGACCAACCTGGAAACGCCGAGCCAGGGAGGACATAGTCTACCGCAGGAAAAGTAACGAAGAGCGTAAAACCCATGGGGGTTCCCTGGGGGCTATGCGACTGAGGTATGAAGAAGAGGAGGGTGTTAGTCTCCTGCCTGACCCCAAAAAGAAGTACCTGATGATGGTTCCTACCCTGCAAGAGTGCTTGGGAGTCGAAGGCGTGCGTATGCTGAAGGAGTTAGAAGAGAATGTAGGGTCAGAGTCAGTAGAATGTTTAGGCCCTAAGAGTAACCAGGCTTCTAATAATGTAACGAGAGAGTCCCTAAATGATAATAGGGACGCATGTACTATCGTAGAGATAGGTGAGGGTTGTTCTGTGATGTCGTCTCTTGAGGCTCAGAGAGGAGTCGGTGAAGAGAAAGAAGAAGCAGAAGCAGAGCAAGACAAGAAGACCGATCCAGTGACGGACGGCAATGAACTGGGCACCAAGGAGGGTGCCTGGGAGAAGAAATGAGGATACTGATCTGGAACTGCCGAGGCCTTGGGCAGCTTCGGACAGTTCAAGAGCTCGTGCGCCTGGTGCGAGAGTTCAAGCCTGTGCTGGTTTTCTTGTCGGAGACTAGACAAAATAAGCCCTTGGTGGAAGGAGTATGCAGACGTGTCGGCTTCTCCAACTGCTTGCCTGTGTGCGTGGAAGGTAAAGGTGGAGGACTAGCCCTCTTTGTTAGTGATAGTGTGAAGCTTGACCTGATCAGTTTTGGGTCACACCACATTGACACCACTGTAACCAACCATGATGGAATAAAAGCGAGATACACCTTTGTTTATGGCGAGCCTCGCCCTCAGGATCGTCCAGAATTCTGGAAACTGCTGAATCAGGGATAAGTCCCAGGATCCGCGGTTTGTAGCGGGTGACTTCAATGAAGCTATGTTTCAGTTTGAGCACTGGTCTGCCTCAAAGAGAAGCGAGCGACGGATGTTGGATTTCAGAGAGACCCTAGAAGCATGTAACCTGCATGATTTGGGGTTCCTGGGGCAACCTTGGACTTATGATAATAAGCAGATGGGACGCAATAATGTCAGAGTTCGCCTGGACCGTGCTGTGGCTTGTCCAGAATGGTACCAGCTTTTTCCCCAGACTACGATGGAACATTTGGTATCCTCTTGTTCAGATCACTGTCCTGTCCTCATCAGCCTCAAGAGTGAGAGGTCCCAACAATCCTCTCTGCCCCCAGATATGAAGCCATGTGGGAGAGGGAGTGCTCTTTTGCTGATTGTGTGGAGGAGGCGTGGAAGCACCTAAGCCCAGCTAAATCCCTGTAGGAGGTCCAGGGTAAACTTGCGTCTACAATGGCTTCTATGAATGCATGGAGTAAAGAAAACTCAAAGAAATAAAAAAGCTGAAGAAAAGATTGGGAAATCTGCAGAAAAGGAACTATAGTCGAAACCAACAAGAAATCAAGCGTGTGGCAGCTAGGCTGGATGAAATCCTCCATAGAGAAGAAATCATGTGGAGACAACGATCTAGAATTAAATGGCTAAAAGAAGGTGATCAAAATACCAAGTTCTTCCACCGTAAAGCTACTGGAAGAGCAAAGAAGAACAAAATCAGAAAACTAAAGAAGAAAGACGGCTCCGAAACAACCAATGAAAAGGAATTTCTGAAGTTGGCTACCGATTTTTTTAATGACCTCTATACTGATGACCCGTTGGTTGATCCTACTGGTTTGATTGACCTCATTGAACCTGCTATTTCCGACCAGATCAACCAGGCTCTAATGGCTGAGGTCACTGACGACGAGATCGGAGATGCACTATTTCAGATTGGGCCACTAAAAGCTCCGGGCCCTGATGGATTACCCGCTAGGTTCTTCCAAAGAAACTAGGGTTTGCTCAAAAAAGAAGTCTGTGCTGCCATCAAGCAATTTTTCCGAGACGGCACAATCCCTGATGATTTTAATATGACCAAGGTTGTCCTAATTCCTAAATCGAGTGATCCCTCGGACCTCAAGGATTATAGACCCATCTCCTTGTGCAACGTCTTCTACAAAATCCTGTCCAAATGCCTTGTTAATAGGCTCAAACCACATCTCAATGCTCTTATCTCAGAAAATCAAAGTGCTTTCCTCCCTGGTAGACTCATCTCGGATAATGCTCTTATTGCTTTTGAATGCTTTCATGCTATTCATAGGTCAAGAAAAGGAGAGGATTCTTTCTGTGCATACAAAATGGATCTTTCTAAAGCTTATGACAGAGTTGATTGGGAGTTTTTGGAGGGAGCGCTCCTCAAGTGTGGTTTTGATAGCAAATGGGTTGGATGGGTAATGGGTTGTGTGAGATCAGTCAAGTTTACTATCCAGGTGAATGGTCAGCTTACAGATACAATCATCCCCACTAGGGGTTTAAGGCAGGGAGACCCTCTATCCCCCTACCTTTTCCTCTTTGTAGCCGAAAGCCTTTCTTCGGTGATCAACAGAGCTGTCCGGTCCAGTAGTTTGCAAGAATTCAAGATCTGCAGGACATCACCTGGTATCTCTCACTTGATGTTTGCCGATGACTGTCTGATGTTTTTCCGTGCCAATCCTGATCAAGCTACTGTGGTTAAAAATGCTATATCAGTATTTGAGAAGGGGTCTGGCCAACTGTTGAGTGTCAACAAATGTTCGCTGTTGTTTAGTGAGAACTGTCCTGAAGAAAATCAGCAAGCAGTGAGACAGATCATGGAAGTTGTCCGAGATACTTTTGAAGATAGATACCTTGGATATCCCACCCCGAAGGGCCGTATGAATAAACGTAAATTTCAGCCATCAAAGGACCGTCTATCAAAGAAGCTCAATAACTGGGTTGAGAAACTAATGTCTATGGGAGCCAAAGACGAACTCATCAAATCAGTAGCTCAAGCAATCCCCATCCACGTCATGAGTATTTTCAAGTTGCCGGCTGGTTTCCATGATGACTACATGAAGTTAGTCCGAAATTTTTGGTGGGGCGAAGATGAAAAGAAAAGGAAGGTGCAATGGGCAACGTGGGATATTCTCACTAGTCCAAAGGATCTAGGTGGTATCGGGTTTAGAGATACTGCTTTAATGAATCAGGCTTTGCTTGCTAGGCAATGTTGGAGAATAATCAAGAACCCCAATAGTCTCTGTACAAGGCTTCTTAAGTCCATCTATTTTCCACGTGGAAATTTTATTGACACTGTGTTCAGACATGACGCCTCTCCTTCGTGGCATGGTATTGAACATGGTATCAACCTGATTAAAGACGGCATTGTTTCTAGAATTGGTAATGGTAAGGATGTGAACATCTGGAAAGATAATTGGCTCCCAAGAGACTACAACCTAAAGGTTACACAGGGGAAGTCAAGAACCAGGATTAGACGTGTTAACCAACTGCTGCAACCTGATGGGAAGTCCTGGAATGAAGTTTTGGTAAGGAAAGTGTGCTATAGCAATGACGCGGAGTGCATTCTGAATCTGAAGCTACCAAAGAACCCATGCGATGACTTTGTGGCTTGGCACTATGACCCTTCAGGTGTTTTCTCTGTCAAGAGCGCCTACAGACTAGCCTACAACCTGAAGAATGGTATCAGGTGGCGTGCATGAAATAGTGGTGAACCAGATAATAGTAGGAAGATTTGGAAAATAATCCGGAAAGCAAATGTTCCTAAGAAGGTGAGAATATTTGGTTGGAGAGTAGCTTGTGACAACCTTGCAACTAAGAGAAACAAGCTTAGGAGAATGATACGTCCAAAACGTATCTACTTTCCCGAACACTTTTGCTATTGTTTTGCCTCTAATTTGTGTATTTTGGATACAACTAACACGGACTAACGCTGTTTTCAGCAGAATTGCTCTAGTGTCTCGTTTTTGTGCAGAAATCCAACTTTCAGGAAAAACCTCGGAATTTATACAGAAGGCCCTATTTTCCTAGAATATTGGCGGAGCCAGAAGGGCAAGCCAGGTGGGGGCACGAGGGCCCACACACTAGGCCGGCGCGGCCCAGGAGGGGCCGCGCGGCCTAGTGTGTGGCCCTCGGCTGGCCTCCGACGCCCTCCTTCGGACTACTTATCGCCCTCGACCTAAAAACGCACAGGGAGAAGTCGAAGTCGCCAGAAACCCTCCAGAGAGCCGCCACATCGTGAAACTCCGTCTCGGGAGCCAGAAGTCTCCGTTCTGGCACTCCGCCGGGGAATTGGAGGAGATCATCGCCGCCATCACCGCCAACGCCTCTCCATCGACCAGCCATGTTTCCCCCATCCATGTGTGAGTAATTCCCCCGTTGTAGGCTGAAGGGGATGGTAGGGATTGGATGAGATTGGTCATGTAATAGTCATAAGATTGTTAGGGCATAGTGCCTAGTATCCGTAGATGTCACTTTTATGATATTGTTGCAACTTGTTATGCTTAATGCTTGTCACTAGGGCCGAGTGCCATGATCTCAGATCTGAACATGTTATTGATTCATGAAGATATTCGTTGTTTATGATCTTACACGCAAGTTGTATACACACGTCGCTGTCCGGAACCAATGGCCCCGAAGTGACAAATCGGGACAACCGGAGGAATGGTAGTGATGTGAGGATCACATGTGTTCACGGAGTGTTAATGCTTTGCTCGGTACTCTATTAAAAGGAGTACCTTAATTTCCGATAGTTTCCCTAGAGGCCCGGCTGCCACCGGCTGGTAGGACAAAAGATGTTGTGCAAGTTTCTCATTGCGAGCACGTACATCTTTTGTCCTACCAGCCGGTGGCAGCCGGGCCTCTAGGGAAACTACTGGAAATTAAAGTACTCCTTTTAATAGAGCACCGGAGCAAAGCATTAACACTCCGTGAACACATGTGATCCTCACATCACTACCATCCCTCCGGTTGTCCCGATTTCTGTCACTTCGAGGTCATTGGTTCCGGACAGCGACATGTGTATACAACTTGCAGTGTAAGATCATAAACAACGAATATCTTCATGAATCAATAACATGTTCAGATCTGAGATCATGGCACTCGGCCCTAGTGACAAGCATTAAGCATAACAAGTTGCAACAATATCATAAAAGTGACATCTACTGATACTAGGCACTATGCCCTAACAATCTTATGACTATTACATGACCAATCTCATCCAATCCCTACCATCCCCTTCAGCCTACAGCGGGGGAATTACTCACACATGGATGGGGGAAACATGGCTGGTCGATGGAGAGGCGTTGGCGGTGATGGCGGTGAAGATCTCCTCCAATTCCCCGTCCCGGCGGAGTGCCAGAACGGAGACTTCTGGCTCCCGCGATGGAGTTTCGCGATGTGGCGGCTCTCTGGAGGGTTTCTAGCGACTTCGACTTCTCCCTGTGCGTTTTTAGGTCGAACCCGATAAGTAGTCCGAAGGAGGGCGTCGGAGGCCGGCCGAGGGGGCCACACCATAGGGCCGCGCGGGCCCCCCCTAGGTCACGCCGCCTTATGGTGTGGGGCCCTCGGGCCTCCACCTCACTTGTCCTTCTGGCTCCGTCAGTATTCTGGGAAAATAGGGCCTTCTGCATAAATTCCGAGGATTTTCCCGAAAGTTGGATTTCCGCACAAAAACGAGACACTATAGCAGCTTCGCTGAAAACAGCGTTAGTCCGTGTTAGTTGTATCCAAAATACACAAATTAGAGTCAAAACAATAGCAAAAGTGTTCGGGAAAGTAGATACGTTTTGGACGTATCAACTCCCCCAAGCTTAGCTTATTGCTTGTCCTCAAGCAATTCGGTTAACAACTGAGCGATAAAAGAACTTTCACGAACACATTTGCTCATATGATGTATATATTCTCATGCTATGGCTAATACTTAAGCAGTTCATAATGAGACACATGCAAATAAGATCATCTAACAGCTATGTTAATCATGGAGAGGTACCAACAATTAATAATAAGCACCATGAATCATGTATATAAGCAGGATTGCAATGTTCATAAGAGAATATGATAAAGTGGTATCTCGCTTGCCCGTATTTGATCGGCAAAACATAAATGCCGAGGCACCTCTGGAGTTCATAGAAAGACTAGAAGTAGTGATTGTCAAAGATAAAATCATCAAAATTATACCACAATCAATCATATTTTGAGACAAGCATATTATACTAAGAATGACAGTTGTGCTCTCAAGATAGTGCTCAAAGAAATAATGGAGACACAACATAAAAGTAAAAGATTGACCCTTCGCAAAGGGAAGCAGGGATTAACATGCGCTAGAGCTTTTCATTTGCAAAGCAGGAGTAAAATTATTTTGAGAAGTGTTTGTTGTTGTCAACGAATGGTAATGGGTACACTAACTACCTCGTCAACCGGACTCACAAGAGCGGCTCCCATTTTATTTATTTTTGGGTGGCACTCCTTCCAACCTTTCTTTCACAAACCATGGCTAACCGAATCCTCGGGTGCCTGCCAACAATCACATACCATGAAGGAGTGCCTTTTTATTTAAGTTTTATTATGATGATGACACTCCCCCAACCTTTGCTTACACAAGCCATGGCTAACCGAATCCTTCGGGTGCCGTCCAACAATCACAAACCATGGAGGAGTGTCTATTTAAGTTAATTAATTCGGGACTCGGGAATCCCATTGCCGACTCTTTTTGCAAAATTATTGGATAAGCGGATGTGCCACTAGTCCATATGAGAGTCCGTCAAAAGTAAATGACAAGGTTGAAAGCTAAACACCACATACTTCCTCATGAGCTATGAAACATTAACACAAACTGAGAAGCATTTTGAAAGTTTTAAAGGTAGCGCATGAGAATTTACTTGGAATGGTTTGAAATGCCATGCATAGGTATTTATGGTGGACACTTTGGAACAACTTGGTTTTCAGGTGTTTGGAAGCACGAGCGGCGATCCCGCTCAGTACAAGTGAAGGCTAGCAAAAGACTAGGGAGCGACAAATCAAGAGAGCAGTAACCGTCATAATCATGCTTGCGGCAAAATAAATTAACGGAGGCATAAAAGTGATACAAGAACTCTGAAGCAATATAAATCATCGAGGCTTAATTGACTTTTTGTTCAGTCATATGCATGCGTGAGCATGTGCCAAGTCGATATAAATGAATTATTCAGAGGAGGATACCACAATGCCATACTTACTTATGAATAAAACAATGCAAGCGAACATCCATGACATGCTACTCATATTAATAAATTGGAGCTAAACATGAGAGATCATGAACTACTAGACTTTCTCAAATAACATATACCTCACATGAACCAACTAAGCATGCTCACATGGATGAGTATATGTACAAAAATGAAAACAAATAGAGTTCATACCAGCCTCTCACCACAATCCAATTGTCGTAGATCGTCATTATTGCCCTTCACTTGTGTAGCTTGGATAATATGAAATGAAAACCACGCTCCAGCCACCGAAGACCATTGAACTCATGATGAACTTTACAAACCAAAGAAGAACAGCAAATATTTTTGGTGTTTTCGAATTGGAACCAAGAACGAAAGAAAACAAGCAAACAAAGCAAAATCTTTTTGGGTTTTCTCATAACAAACTAACGATAGCAAACAAAGTAAAATAAGAGCAAAGAACCAAATAAATAAATGGTGAAGAGAAACAACAGAAATATTTTTGGTCTTTTTGTGTTTTAGGAAAGAAACAAAGCGAAAACAAAAGAATGCAAACTAACAGAAACACAGAAAAGCAGGATGACAGAAATCTGCCAAATCCTGACAGCAGTACAGAAATCGAAATTAAAAAAAATCTTCCATTGCTCAGACCAAAAAGTGTTCAACTAATAAAAGTTAGATAAAATCCTGGGGAACATGATCAAAAATTGGCAACTCAAAATAACGTTCTGGCTGTGCGTACGATTTTTTTTGGTAACAGCCCAGAATCTGTTTTTGGACAGCACTTCCCCAAATATCATCTCCCTCTCATTAGAAAACCACTCTAAGAGACTAAACAAGTATGTACAAGTATCCAGCAACCATAATATGCAAAAAAATGAGTGATGCCGGTATACATACCCCCAAGCTTAGGCTTTTGGCCTAAGTGGAGTTCATTCCCACGGCCCCCATGAAGTGGTGTCTCTGTAGTACGACGAAGAACGACCCGGTTCCAGGTATGTGCTGGAGGAAACATCGGGGTATGTGACGGTCCAGTCGTAGGAGGGCTCGGCGTTCTCGGGGTCATGTTGCTGGTGGAATTCTTGTATCTTCATATGTTCCTCCACCTCCTCCTTAGTGAGCGACCATGATTGCCTGTCAATATTGAACAAACCTAGCTGGGGAAGAGGGATTTCCTTCTCATTCCCATCAGCAAACAACATTCTATAGACCATATTATCTATAGTGGAGTCAGTAGTAACAAAATGATGACTCTTCATAGCAGCAATATCTAGTCTCCTAGGGGTTAATGGCACATCATTAGAATCAAGAGAAAGTCTTAAATGTGTTAGAATGCGTAGTGCAATAGTTCCTCCAAAAATAGGCCCCCTGCTAGACAAGCGGCGAGCAATAAGAGAACCAAGATGATAAGATGTCTGTCCAGTAAGTGCAGCATTAAAGAAAGCAAGATGGTAGCTAGAGATATTGCTAGTATTTTCTCTACCCAGAATGCTAGTAGCAATGTAATATGCAAAATATTTAATAGCGGGGAGTTGAATGTTTCTTATCTTCCCGCGCTGGATGGTGCGGCAATCATCCTCGGTGATCCCTCGGTAGAGCTCGGGGGTTGTCATCAATCCTCCTTGCTGTACCTACAGGGGCAATATCCAATGCACGACAAAATTCTTCCAATTCCATAGTAACAGGATTATCATAGATCTTGAATGCAACTGTCGGCTCATATTGCGTGTTGTGGAACTTGAAGCTCTCAACGAAGATTTTGGTGAGCATGTAGTATTGCTCCCTTTCATCTCCCACGTAGGTGGCTAAGCCTGCCCTGTTGACAAGGGTGAAGAAGTCATCCAATATCCCTGCATTTGTCAGAAAATCATAACATGGGAAAGATGAAGCATTAGGAGCCCCATTGTCCTCCTCGGGCGCGAAGCTAGGCGCGATGATATCCTCATTGTAGGATCGCCTAATCTGAGTGGATGCCCTCGAGGGCCTACCGGTGCTGGTTGTTCCCTTCTTGAACAACTCTCCAAATTTGAATTTCTTCATCTTCCTTTTCTGAAATTTTCAACAACCATTATAAAATTTGATTTCAAGGTATATAATTGAAGGGAACTACTATAGGAACTTGCTAGAGTACTACACATGCATCAAAAGTAATTTCTACCACTTAGAACAAGCATGCAAGCTCACTAAACATGTTATCTACAGCAGCAAAATATTCAAGATATACTCAACCAAACAAAATTCTAATTGGACAATCAAAGGAGTCACATACCAAGGAGTAAATGTGCCAAATTTCAAACAGAAATCTGGGCTGAGCAAGGAGATCGAAAAATCGCGAGTTCTTGAGCGTAAACACGAGTGAGAGGAACTTGGTGCGAGTTTTTTCGGGAGAGAGAAGATGCTGGGAGGAAGAGATGAAGTAGTGGGGCAAGGAGGGGCCCACACCACAGGGTGGCGCGCCCACCTCCTTGGCCGCGCCGGCCTGTGGTGTGGCACCCTGTGGTGCCCCACAGGTCATCCTCTGGTACTCCCAGGTGCCTGTTATCACCGGAATTTGACCAAGCCAGAGGTGGGCCGCGATCAAGATGGATTTGACGATATATGCGTGGAGAGATTTGTGAATCGGCCTTGTATGTCAAATTTGGGCTGGTTGGCCCGTGTATCTTTATAGTAGGCTATGTAGAAGTTAGAGTTTATCTCGTGCACGGTTTAGTGCACGCCCACATTAGAAAGTCCGCTGGACTATAAATATGTATCTAGGGTTTATGGAATAAACAACAACCAACGTTCAACACAAACCAATCTCGGCGCATCGCCAACCCCTTCGTCTCAAGGGTTTCTCCGGTAAGCACCATGCTGCCTAGATCGCATCTTGCGATCTAGGCAAGCACGAGCCTGCCCACGTTGTTCATGCGTTGCTCATACCGAAGCCTTTTTGATGGCGAGCAACGTAGTTATCATAGATGTGTTAGGGTTAGCATTGTTCTTAGTATCATATGCTGTCGTAGTGCAACCCTTGTGCATCTAGCCGTCCTTGTACCTCATCATGGGTGCAGGGGCGGCACCCCGCTTGATCGTTATTTAGTAGATCTGATCCGTTACGATTGCTCCTTGATTTATCAAGGATTAGTTTAATATCTGCAATAGTTAGGCCTTACAAAGGGTTGGAGGATCCAGCGGCGTGTAGGGTGTAGTTTGCTGGCCCTAGACGGGATGTTCCGAGGATCAACCTCGTGTTGGTTTTTAGGCCTTGTCTAGGGTTGGCTTACAATCACCGTGCGCGAGCGCGAGGCCCAATCGTGAGTAGGATGATCCGATTATGCGGTGAAAACCCTAGATCGTCGTGGATCTCATATGCTTTATCTTGATCAAGCAGGACCACCATATATTCGGCCACCCTGGACGAATCATGGGTGGATCGGCTCCATGAGCCGATTCACGAGGATAACTCGAGAGCCGATCGAGGCTCGTATTTAACATGTACGTGTGTGCCCCGCAGAAACTAAGCGAGGCATCATCCACACCTTCCGACCAGGTATAGGTCGGGTGGCACGCCCTGCAATTTGCATCGGCGCGCGACCGGGAGGCTTTGCGGGCCGTCGCTGCGAGGGACCGGGGCCAGCCGCAGCCCTAGTTGTTCCCGGCTCTACGGTGTTGACCGATCCACGCCCGCCGGTGGGTTTCTGACGTCAACACATTCTGGCACGCCCGGTGGGACACATCTTCGACATCCACCACATCGCCATCTACATCTGAGATGGCGGAAAGTACTCCGGTCAAGCACGAGGGCCTGGCTGACAAGCTCAAGAAGAAGCATAACAAGGCTAAGGCTGTCCTCGGAACCGAACTCGTCGGCTCCTGTGGGAAGACCCGTTCGCACGGCATCAAGCTCAACGGAGGCACACGTCCGTTGCCTGGTGTCAACACGGTCGACCTCAGCCACTCCATAAGAGAACCAGGGTTCTCCTTCGATGCCAATATGGCGGGGTTCGTGATTCGCCATAACGCGGACCAAGCAGAGAGCAGCCACTCTCGTGGCAAAGAGAAAGAGGAAGCCGGTCCACGTGACCGGCCCCAAGACGACAATAAACGGTACCTGGCCAAGGAGGAGGTGAGAAACCCACGGCATCCACGCCCATTTCCCGAGCACCTCCTCAGCAAATACGACCAGCCATACGACCGACGTCGCCGCTACGGCGAGGGCGATCAAAGAGATCATCGGTCTGATGCAGACGGGAGGTATCGTCAGAACAATGGCCACAACGACGGGTACGATCGTCGCGCCAGAGGAGGGTCCGAGGAGCCGGACAACGTGGATAGGCACTGGGACTGCCCCTTCTTCAGACACTGCTGGGATTCAGGAATGAGCCGATTACCAACAATTGGCAACTGCCCAAAATGCACACAACGAAGGAGAAGGACGAACGAAGTTGCAGTGTTCAAACGTCTAGGACCTCTCCCACCTCAGAGCAAACGGACTGAGTCATCTCAAGAGGAAGACTTCGAGGAGTCAGAGGAAGGTGGGTACCACCAACCAAGGGGACCCCCTGATGGACTCAGCCAGTCTCAGGAGCACCGGGTGCAGCGGCCGCGAAGCTTGGAAGAAGCCGAGGCACAGTACCTGTACATGTTGAGAAGAGCGCGGCCCGATCTGGCCGCGAAAATCCAGCAAATAGTGGAGACAAAGGCGTGCCCGCCAAAGAAGGTATGGCGCCCCAAACAGGCTAAAGCCGATGCACAGGCATCGACTGATGCCAAGGCAGACGCATCGGTATACACAGACATGGTCCAGAAGTGGACAACATATGAACAGCGCCATCCAGAACTGTGCAAAGACCAGTACAAGCGCGTCACCCTGATCGAGAAGGACGAAGATGAGGGTTCTGCAAGAGATCGGGAGTCCACTAATGCTGAGTGGACCCGGGGGGCAAAACCCGTGTCCTGCAAGTGGGCAAAGCAACCAGGGCCGGCAAAGGGATTCGACTTCGATTTGAGCAAAACGGAGCAAATTTTTGATTGGCTCCTGAAGGAAAAACAGCTGAAGTTACCCGACGGCCACAAAATCCCCACGTTACAAGAGATGACCGGCAAACCATACTGCAGATGGCATGACACGTTCACCCATGCCACCAACGACTGCGAAGCCTTGCGCGGACAGATACAGATGGCGATAGAGCAAGGCCGGTTACTCTTCGATCAGTTTGCCATGAAAGTTGATACGCAGCCGTTTCCGGAGGTCAACATGGTCGATCTCAGCCACTGCATAAAACGCGAGCCAGGTGGCTCGTCTGATGTCAATAGGGCAAGGCTCGCAGATCGCCATTACGAGGATAAACCCGGGAACAGTCACTCCCGCGGAAAAGGCGAAGAGGAGGCCGATCCACACGATCGGCCCCAAACGATGACAAGCGTTGACCTAGAAGGCGATGGAAAGCTGGGGTATGGGTTTACATCGGCTGACGGGCCAGAAGAGATTAAGAAAGTCAAGAAGGAGATCAAGAAGTTGTTGGACGCCGGGTTCATCGAGCCATGCAGGCACGCTGAAAGGATTTCCAATGTAATACCTGTGGAGAAAAAGGATGGCCGGTGGCGCGTTTCCATAGATTTTCGAAATCTCAACATTCTGTGAATAGTCGGATCGACAACTACAAGGTGCGACGATTCCAGCGATCGGCTACAATTACCCGCGCCACCCTTTGTTTGCCGATGTGCTATTTCGCATGATGAGTGGCGAGAAAAGCTTGAGTTGGCTGAAAAGCCGATATCTTCAAACACTTGAAGGATTCGGCTCGGGGGGCATACGCACGGAGAAGGTACAAAGCCACGAAGAGGGGAAGCCGATTCATGGATCGATCGGCTAAAAAAAAAAAAAGCGAAAATACAGAAATTTTTGAGCACAGCCGATGCGTAGTCATCGACTTAAGGATTCAAAGCCGATGCACGGCCATCGACTCAAGGAATTGAAGCGGAAGCATGACAAGAGCAGGCCCTTCATTGAGATTGCCTGACGACTTAGTCTCTCTCTTCAATGACTTCCAATTCCTCCTTCGGCAAGGCCCTTCATTGAGATTGCCTGGCGACTCAGGCCCTCTTTTCAACGACTTCCAAGTCCTCCCTCAGCAAGACTTCAAGCTCGGTGGCATCGGCAGAAGCATCAGTTTGGGCGTCCAAACGCCCCTTTTTCTCGTTTAAGGTGTTGAGGTTTGCCGACAGGTTTGAGGATCACAACCCTGGCCAAACAGCAGGAATAGCATGGATGTACAGATCGGGCTAGGATCACAAGAAACAACCGGCGGTCATCCAGTTGGACTGAATGTCACTTTCACCAAAGGTTGCCTCATCGGACCAAAGAGACTTGGGGGGGGCAGCTCACCACGGAGGTTCTCTGTTGTTAACAACCGATTCGTTCAGAATCGGCTCACGCTGTATCACAGTGGAGGGGCTGATAGTGGCCCAATGCAGCGGTGCAACTTCGCTCTCGCCTTGATCGAGGCTCGGGGGGCAGCGAGCCAATGGCGTTGAAATTGGCTGCCTCTGCGTCATAACCATGTTGAACGAGAGAGCTCTTGCAGAGTAAAACCACCAGGGTTAACGGGAGAAGTTTGAAGGAGGGGCCATCATCAGTGGTTAGGCCTCAGACCAGTTCGTTGCGGCACAGGAGCGCGACATCGTTGGAGAAGTTGTGGGCAAGCACTTGTTGAGCAGAGGTGTCAGCTTCAGCGTCAGGGTCGTCAGGTTTTCCTGGAAGCATTAACCCAGGAGTTTTGTTATCAGGACGAATATCATATTCGGATGATGTTGAAAGTCTGAAGGCCTTGGGATCTCAAAGCTGCGCGTCGGGCCTGTTCAATTGGAAGTTTCGATCTGAATCCCAGGGACTGCAAGTGGACATCTGAGAAGTCAATCAGGTTGATCTTTTTGCAATCTATTTGAAAGCTGATGCTTTGCCATCGGCTCATTAAGCAGCTACCGGATTGACAATCGGCGGATGCAGTATAAAAGAAATCGGCAAAATCAAGTTAAAGGGAACTTCTTCATTGATAAGCAGAGATTTCTTACATAAAGAGCCGATTGCTCTCAAAGGGGGTTGTTGGGAGGGATGTTCGTCCCATCTACTGCTCCTAGCTCTATCCTATCTAAGGACCGCTGCTGTCCTCGTCCTCGCTATCATCAGCGCTGCTCCCGACCGGCTCATCCTCACTGCTAGAGAAACCACCGGCGGGGCTTTCATTGTCCTCATCCTCTTCGCTAGCGTCGCCATAGTCGCTGTCGAAGTCGTAGATGTTGCCCGCCCAGGGGCAGAGACGCTTGGCCGGCGGTTCGTCGGAGGAGGTGGTATCCTCTTCCTCTTCCTTCACCTCTTCAGTGGAGGAGTAGCCGTCCCAGGAGAAGCCATCGTCGTCACTTTCCTCCTCCGACTGCCCGACAGCAAGAAAGCGAAGGTCGCTCTCCCCGTCCGTTAAAGATTAGTCGTCTTCAGACCAAACGAAGGAGTCGTGGGTCAACTCGTCCCCGTCGGCTATGGCACGGCGGATGTCGGCCGCATGGGTCTCCTGTGGGCCCCATTCAGGAGTTGGCTCGCGGGAGGTGGAAGATTGGGTGGAAAGACCTGATGAGGAAGAAGACGAAGAGGAGGACATGGCGGTGGAGGAGGGTTTTTTCGGTGTGCCGACGGTGAAGCCACAGGAAGTGGCTAGATAAAGGGAGAACACGTGGTTTAATACCTAAGCAGTTCCCGAGGACGTAGTGCCCTAATCCTCAAGTCATGCAGAGAAGACGAGGAGGCAAGGCGTCATCATAAAGAAAACTGCGACGGCTTTTCCACAACATGACCCTTCGAGCATATGGTTTTGCAATTATCATTATCAAAACCAGGGGGGCATGTGTTATCACCGGAATTTG
The DNA here is from genome assembly GCF_022539505.1 of Lolium rigidum. NCBI lineage: Eukaryota > Viridiplantae > Streptophyta > Magnoliopsida > Poales > Poaceae > Lolium > Lolium rigidum. The sequence continues at coordinate 257,173,667 of NC_061513.1, read as the reverse complement.
ACCAAGCCAGAGGTGGGCCGCGATCAAGATGGATTTGACGATATATGCGTGGAGAGATTTGTGAATCGGCCTTGTATGTCAAATTTGGGCTGGTTGGCCCGTGTATCTTTATAGTAGGCTATGTAGAAGTTAGAGTTTATCTCGTGCACGGTTTAGTGCACGCCCACATTAGAAAGTCCGCTGGACTATAAATATGTATCTAGGGTTTATGGAATAAACAACAACCAACGTTCAACACAAACCAATCTCGGCGCATCGCCAACCCCTTCGTCTCAAGGGTTTCTCCGGTAAGCACCATGCTGCCTAGATCGCATCTTGCGATCTAGGCAAGCACGAGCCTGCCCACGTTGTTCATGCGTTGCTCGTACTCGAAGCCTTTTTGATGGCGAGCAACGTAGTTATCATAGATGTGTTAGGGTTAGCATTGTTCTTAGTATCATATGCTCGTCGTAGTGCAACCCTTGCGCATCTAGCCGTCCTTGTACCTCATCATGGGTGCAGGGGCGGCACCCCGCTTGATCGTTATTTAGTAGATCTGATCCGTTACGATTGCTCCTTGATTTATCAAGGATTAGTTTAATATCTGCAATAGTTAGGCCTTACAAAGGGTTGGAGGATCCAGCGGCGTGTAGGGTGTAGTTTGCTGGCCCTAGACAGGATGTTCCGAGGATCAACCTCGTGTTGGTTTTTAGGCCTTGTCTAGGGTTGGCTTACAATCACCGTGCGCGAGCGCGAGGCCCAATCGTGAGTAGGATGATCCGATTATGCGGTGAAAACCCTAGATCGTCGTGGATCTCATATGCTTTATCTTGATCAAGCGGGACCACCATATATTCGGCCACCCCGGACGAATCATGGGTGGATCGGCTCCATGAGCCGATTCACGGGATAACCCGAGATCCGATCGAGGCTCGTATTTAACGTGTACGTGTGTGCCCCTGCAGGAAACTAAGCGAGGCATCATCCACACCTTCCCGACCGGGTATAGGTCGGGTGGCACGCCCTTGCAATTTGCATCGGCGCGCGACCAGGAGGCTTTGCGGGCCGTCGCTCTGAGGGACTGGGGCCAGCCGCAGCCCTAGTTGTTCCCGGCTCTACGGTGTTGACCAGTCACTGCCCGCCGGTGGGTTTCTGACGTCAACAGTGCCTCGTCGAAAAATAGGACCAACAGTGTAATTTTTGTAATTTTTAGAGAACTTCGAAAAATGCACATTTCTGGGTGTTAAACTAATTATTACTGCACAGAAAAATGATTTCCAAAATTTTAAACAACTAAAGCATATTGCAAAACAAAAAGTACTACAGCAAGTAAAACAAGTAGAGGGAGAAAGAAAGAAATGTTGTTTAGCTCTCTTATGCATTAAAATATACTTGTTAACAAGGTTGATCAAGTCTTGCTACCAAATAAATTTTATATGACATAAGAAGAAATAAACCTCAAATCAATCATGTTACCTTATATTGAATTGATATGGATCCAATCACAAGAGTTTGATATTCTTCTTTAGGCTCATATATAGGACAATCAATGGATCCCACTTTGATAGTTTTCACATTAAAAATTGTATTAACTCCGCATACTTTATCAATCCTCTTGGGAAAATAGACAGTGTGTTCCTTATCATCAACATTGAAAGTAACCATGCCTTTATTGCAATCAATAACAGCCCCTGCAGTATTAAGAAAGGGTCTTCCAAGAATAATGGACATATTATCATCTTCAGGCATTTCCAACACAACAAAATCTGTTAATATCAAGCAATGCTGAGTAACTTGAACAGGAACATTTTCACATAAACCAACAGGAATAGTGATACGTCTCCAACGTATCGATAATTTCTTATGTTCCATGCTACTTTATTGATGATACCTACATGTTTTATGCACATTATATGTCGTATTTACGCATTTTCTGGAACTAACCTATTAACAAGATGCCGAAGTGCCGCTTCCGTTTTCTCGCTGTTTTTGGTTTCGGAAATCCTAGTAACGAAATATTCTCGGAATTGGACGAAATCAACGCCGAGGTTCCTATTTTGCCCGGAAGCATCCAGAACACCCGAGAGCCGCCAGAGGGGGGCCCTGTGGGCCCCAGATGATAGGGTGGCACGGCAGGGCTGGGCCCGCGCCACCCTATGGTGTGGTCGCCCCTTTGACCCTCCTGCGCCGCCTCTTCGCCTATATAAAGCCCCTGCATCGAAAACCCTTACGGGAAGAAGCCACGGTACGCGAAACCTTCCAGAGCCGCCGCCATCGCGAAGCCAAGATCTGGGGGACAGGAGTCTCTGTTCCGGCACCCTGCCGGAGCGGGGAAGTGCCCCCGGAGGCTTCTCCATCGACACCGCTGCCATCTCCACCGCCATCTTCATCACCGCTGCTGCTCCCATGAGGAGGGAGTAGTTCTCCATCGAGGCTCGGGGCTGTACCGGTAGCTATGTGGTTAATCTCTCTCCTATGTACTTCAATACAATGATCTCATGAGCTGCCTTACATGATTGAGATCCATATGATGAGCTTTGTATCGCTACTAGTTATGTGCTACTCATGTGATGTTATTAAAGTAGTTTATTCCTCCTGCATGGTGTAAAGGTGATTAGTGTGTGCACCGTGTGGTTCTTGTCGTAGGCTATGATCATGATCTCTTGTAGATTGTGGAGTTAATTATCATTATGATAGTATTGATGTGATCTATTCCTCCTTCATAGTGTAATGTGGACAAGTGTGTGCACTATGTTAGTTCTTGGTTTATTTTGCAATGATCTATTATGCTCTAAGGTTATTTAAATATGAACATTATTGTGGAGCTTGTTAACTCCGGCATTGAGGGTTCGTGTAATCCTACGCAATGTGTTCATCATCCAACAAAAGAGTGTATGTAGCACATATGAGAAAGAGTTATTTATTATGCGATCAATGTTGAGAGTGTCCACTAGTGAAAGTGTAATCCCTAGGCCTTGTTCCTAAATACTGCTATCACTCGCTTGTTTACTGTTTTACTCGTGTTACTACCGCTGCGTTATTACTGCTTGTTTACTCGTCCCGGGCAAAGCACTTTTCCGGTGCCGTTGCTACTGCTTATTCATACCACCTGTATTTCACTATCTCTTCGCCGAACTAGTGCACCTATTAGGTGTGTTGGGGACACAAGAGACTTCTTGCTTTGTGGTTGCGGTGGTTGCATGAGAGGGATATCTTTGACCTCTTCCTCCCTGAGTTCGATAAACCTTGGGTAATCCACTTAAGGGAAACTTGCTGCTGTTCTACAAACCTCTGCTCTTGGAGGCCCAACACTGTCTACAAGAATAGAAGCACCCGTAGACATCAAGCACTTTTCTGGCGCCGTTGCCGGGGAGGGAAGGTAAACGACACTCACACATTGGCAAGCCCGGCAACTAAGCATTATTCTAAGGTTGGGGAAGCTGGCTTTGATGAGCATGATATTTTTAGTCCCCCAAGCATTGAGGAGAAAATTTACTTTGATGATACTTTGCCTCCTATATTTGATGATGAGAATAATAATGATAGCTACTTTGTTGAATTTGCTCCCACTACAACTAATAAAATTGATTATGCCTATGTGGAGAGTAATAATTTTATGCATGAGACTCATGATAAGAATGCTTTATGTGATAGTTATATTGTTGAGTTTGCTCATGTTGCTACTGAAAGTTATTATGAGAGAGGAAAATATGGTTGTAGAAATTTTCATGTTACTAAAATGCCTCTCTATGTGCTGAAATTTTTGAAGCTACACTTGTTTTATCTTCCTATGCTTGCCACTATACTCTTCATGAACTTGTTTATTTACAAGATTCCTATGCATAGGAAGCATGTTAGACTTAAATGTGTTTTGAATTTGCCTCTTGATGCTCTCTTTTGCTTCAACTACTATTTCTTGCGAGTGCATCATTAAAACTGCTGAGCCCATCTTAATGGCTATAAAGAAAGAACTTCTTGGGAGATAACCCATGTGTTTATTTTACTACAGAAATTTTTGTTTTGTTGAGTCTTGGAAGTTGTTTACTACTGTAGCAACCTCTCCTTATCATGTTTTTGTGCCAAGTAAAGTTTCTATGTCAAAGTTGATGTTATATTTGGGATCGCTGCGCAGAAACAGCATTGCTGTCTGTCACGAATCTGGGCACAGTCCTCTGTAGAAAATTCGAAAAAAATCTGCCAATTTACGAGCGTGATCCTCAGATATGTACGCAACTTTCATTAGTTTTGAGTTTTTCCATTTGAGCAAGTCTGGTGCCAGCTTTAAATTCGTCTTTACGGACTGTTCTGTTTTTGACAGATTCTGCCTTTTATTTCGCATTGCCTCTTTTGCTATGTTGGATTCATTTCTTTGATCCATTAATGTCCAGTAACATTATGCAATGTCCAGAAGTGAAAAGAATGATTGTGTCACCTCTGAATGTGTGAATTATTAATTGTGCACTAACCCTCTAATGAGTTTGCTTGAAGTTTGGTGTGAAGGAAGTTTTCAAGGGTCAAGAGAGGAGAATGATATACTATGATCAAGAGGAGTGAAAGCTCTAAGCTTGGGGATGCCCCCGTGGTTCACCCCTGCATATTCTAAGAAGACTCAAGCGTCTAAGCTTGGGGATGCCCAAGGCATCCCCTTCTTCATCGACAACATCATCAGGTTCCTCCCCCGAAACTATATTTTTATTCAATCACATCTTGTGTTCTTTACTTGGAGCGTCGGTTTGTTTTTGTTTTTGTTTTTGTTTGAATAAAATGGATCCTAGCATTCACTTTGTGGGAGAGAGACACGCTCCGCTGTTGCATATGGACACATGTGTCCTTAGGCTTTACTCATAATGTTCTAGGCGAAGTTTCTTCTTCGTTAAATTGTTATATAGTTGGAATTGGAAAATGCTACATATAGTAATTCTAAAATGTCTTGGATAATGTGATACTTTGCAATTGTTGTGCTCATGTTTAAGCTCTTGCATCATATACTTTGCACCTATTAGTGAAGAAATACATAGAGCTTGCTAAAATCTGATTTGCATATTTGGTCTCTCTAAGGTCTAGATAATTTCTAGTAAAGAGTTTGAACAACAAGGAAGACGGTGTAGAGTCTTATAATGCTTACAATATGTTTATATGTGAGTCTTGCTGCACCAGTTCATCCTTGTGTTTGTTTCAAATAACCTTGCTAGCCTAAACCTTGTATCGAGAGGGAATACTTCTCATGCATCCAAAATCCTTGAGCCAACTACTATGCCATTTGTGTCCACCATACCTACCTACTACATGGTATTTCTCCGCCATTCCAAAGTAAATTGCTTGAGTGCTACCTTTAAAATTCCATCATTCACCTTTGCAATATATAGCTCATGGGACAAAATAGCCTTAAAAACTATCGTAGTATTGAATATGTACTTATGCACTTTATCTTTTATTAAGTTGCTTGTTGTGCGATAACCATGCTTCGGGGAACGCCATCAACTATTGTTGAATATCATGTGAGTTGCTATGCATGTCCGTCTTGTCCGAAGGATCTATCATTTTTGTGGTTGGAGCATGCAAAATTGTTAGAGAAGAACATTGGGCCGCTAACTAAAGCCATGAATCATGGTTGAAGTTTCAGTTTTGGACATATATCCTCAATCTCATATGAGAATAATAATCATTGCTACATGCTTATTCATTTAAGAGGAGTCCATTATCTGTTGTCCATGTTGTCCCGGTATGGATGTCTAAGTTGAGAATAATCAAAAGCGAGAAATCCAAAATGCGAGCATTCTCCTTAGACCTTTGTACAGGCGGCATGGAGGTACCCCTTTGTGACACTTGGTTGAAACATGGCATGCAAAGATCCGGTAGTCCAAGCTAAGTAGGACGAGGTGCGGACACTATTAGTATACTATGCATGAGGCTTGCAACTTGTAAGATATAATTTACATAACTCATATGCTTTATTACTACCGTTGACAAAATTGTTTCATGTTTTCAAAATAAAAGCTCTAGCACAAATACAACAATCGATGCTTTCCTCTTTGAAGGACCTTTCTTTTACTTTTATTGTTGAGTCAGTTTACCTATCTCCTTCCACCTCAAGAAGCAAACACTTGTGTGAACTGTGCATTGATTCCTACATACTTGCATATTGCACTTGTTATATTACTTTATGTTGACAATATCCATGAGATATACATGTTATAAGTTGAAAGCAACCGCTGAAACTTAATCTTCCTATGTGTTGCTTCAACACCTTTACTTTGATTTATTGCTTTATGAGTTAACTCTTATGCAAGACTTATTGATGCTTGTCTTGAAGTACTATTCATGAAAAGTCTTTGCTATATGATTCACTTGTTTACTCATGTCATTACTTTTGTTTTGATCGCTGCATTCATTACATATGTTTACAAATAGTATGATCAAGATTATGATAGCATGTCACTTCAGAAATTATCTTTGTTATCGTTTTACCTGCTCGGGACGAGCAGAACTAAGCTTGGGGATGCTGATACGTCTCCAACATATCGATAATTTCTTATGTTCCATGCTACTTTATTGATGATACCTACATGTTTTATGCACATTATATGTCGTATTTACGCATTTTCTGGAACTAACCTATTAACAAGATGCCGAAGTGCCGCTCTCGTTTTCTGCTGTTTTTGGTTTCGAAATCCTAGTAACGAAATATTCTCGGAATTGGACGAAATCAACGCCCGTGTTCCTATTTTGCCCGGAAGCATCCGGAACACCCGAGAGCCGCCAGAGGGGGCCCTGTGGGCCCCAGATGATAGGGTGGCGCGGCCAGGGCTGGGCCCGCGCCACCCTATGGTGTGGTCGCCCCTTTGACCCTCCTGCGCCGCCTCTTCGCCTATATAAAGCCCCTGCATCGAAAACCCTTAGGGGAAGAAGCCACGGTACGCGAAACCTTCCAGAGCCGCCGCCATCGCGAAGCCAAGATCTGGGGACAGAGTCTCTGTTCCGGCACCCTGCCGGAGCGGGGAAGTGCCCCTGAAGGCTTCTCCATCGACACCGCTGCCATCTCCACCGCCATCTTCATCACCGCTGTCGCTCCCATGAGGAGGGAGTAGTTCTCCATCGAGGCTCTGGGCTGTACCGGTAGCTATGTGGTTAATCTCTCTCCTATGTACTTCAATACAATGATCTCATGAGCTGCCTTACATGATTGAGATCCATATGATGAGCTTTGTATCGCTACTAGTTATGTGCTACTCATGTGATGTTATTAAAGTAGTTTATTCCTCCCGCATGGTGTAAAGGTGATTAGTGTGTGCACCGTGTGGTTCTTGTCGTAGGCTATGATCATGATCTCTTGTAGATTGTGGAGTTAATTATCATTATGATAGTATTGATGTGATCTATTCCTCCTTCATAGTGTAATGTGGACGAGTGTGTGCACTATGTTAGTTCTTGGTTTATTTTGCAATGATCTATTATGCTCTAAGGTTATTTAAATATGAACATTATTGTGGAGCTTGTTAACTCCGGCATTGAGGGTTCGTGTAATCCTACGCAATGTGTTCATCATCCAACAAAAGAGTGTATGTAGCACATATGAGAAAGAGTTATTTATTATGCGATCAATGTTGAGAGTGTCCACTAGTGAAAGTGTAATCCCTAGGCCTTGTTCCTAAATACTGCTATCACTGCTTGTTTACTGTTTTACTGTGTTACTACTGCTGCGTTATTACTGCTTGTTTACTGTCCTGGGCAAAGCACTTTTCTGGTGCCGTTGCTACTGCTTATTCATACCACCCGTATTTCACTATCTCTTCGCCGAACTAGTGCACCTATTAGGTGTGTTGGGGACACAAGAGACTTCTTGCTTTGTGGTTGCAGGGTTGCATGAGAGGGATATCTTTGACCTCTTCCTCCCTGAGTTCGATAAACCTTGGGTAATCCACTTAAGGGAAACTTGCTGCTGTTCTACAAACCTCTGCTCTTGGAGGCCCAACACTGTCTACAAGAATAGAAGCACCCGTAGACATCAAATAGCAGTAGATTTATCAGCCATTTGCAAAGATATATCAGTTGGTATCAACTTATCTAAATCAAGTCTCTTATAAAGAGAAAAAGGCATCACACTCACACCTGCTCCCAAATCACATAGTTCTAACATAATTATTCTTGATGGAACAAGGAATAGTCGGTATACCTGGGTCTCCAAGCTTCTTTGGAATCTTACCATTGAAGGAGTAATTAGCGAGCATAGTGGAAATTTCCTCATTCGGGATTTTCCTTTTGTTAGTAACAATATCTTTCATATACTTTGAATAAGGAGGCAATTTAATAGCATCAGTCAAAGGGATTTGCAAAAATAAAGGTTTCATCCAATCACAAAATTTATTATAATGTTCCTCCTCCTTTGATTTTAGTTTCTTAGCAGGAAAAGGCATTTGCTTTTGAACCCAAGGTTCTCTTTCATTACCATGTTTCTCAAGCAATAAAATCTTCTTTAGTGTACTTTTTATTTTTAGCATGCTTTTCGAGTTCTTTTTCAACCTCTTCTTTATCAGAGTATCATCCTTATCATTATGTTTATCATGTTCATTACCACTTTTAGTTTCGAGCATCGAAATAGAAATACTATTAGGATCATTAACAGTGTTCGGAGGATTCTACAACATTCTTATGTTTCTTTTTCTTTTTCTTAGATGGAGCACTAGTTTTAATTAGTTGAGAATCTTGTTCAACTCTTTTGGGATGCCCTTCGGGATATAGAGGATCCTGGGTAGAAACACCACCTCTAGTTGTTACTTCATAAGCATGTTTTTCTTTAGAATTATTTCCCAACAAGTCATTTTGCACTTTAGTAAGTTGATCAATTTGAGTTTGAACCATTTGAAAATGTTTAACAAGTATCTTAACATCATTGGAGGTTCTCTCCACAATACCATGCAATTCACTAATAGCTCGAGAATTTTCCATTAAATGATTCTCTACTCTCATATTAAAGTTTTCTTGCTTAACAATATAATTATCAAACTCATCTAAGCATTGAGCAGGAGGTTTTGAATACGGAATATCTTCCCTAGTAAAGCGTTGAAGAGAGTGTACCTCAATCATGGATGAAGGGGGAGTTATCTCACATAAATCTTCTATAGGAGGTAAATTCTTCACATCTTCGGGTTTAATACCCTTCTCTTTAAGAGACTTCTTGGCTTCCCTCATATCTTCATCATTTAATTTAATCATACCCCTCTTCTTCACTATCGGTGTCGGGGTTGGTTCGGTGTAGACCAATCATCATGATTCCGGCCTATTTTAGCCAATAATTCTTCAGCGTCGTCCTGGAGTTCTTTTCCCGAAAACACAACCAGCACAACTATCCAGGTATGCCCTAGACTCAATGGTTAGTCCACTATAAAATATATCAAGTAAATCATGCTTTTCCAAATCATGGTCAGGCTGAGCTCTAATAAGAGAGCAAAATCTCGCCCAAGCCTGTTATCACCAGAATCTGACCAAGCCAGAGGTGGGCCGCGATCAAGGTAGACGTGAAGTTGTACGTGGAGGAAGTACGTGAATCGGCCCGGTTTACCAGGTTTGGGCTAGCCAGCCCGTGTATCTTAGTTTAGAAATTAGAGTTTGTCTCGTGCACGGTTTAGTGCACGCCCACCTTAGAAAGTCCCCTGGACTATAAATATGTACCTAGGGTTTATGGAATAAAGAACAACCAACGTTCAACCACAAACAAATCTCGGCGCATCGCCAACTCCTTCGTCTCGAGGGTTTCTACCGGTAAGCATCATGCTGCCTAGATCGCATCTTGCGATCTAGGCAGCCCAAGCCTGCCTACGTTGTTCATGCGTTGCTCGTACTGAAGCGCTTTTGATGGCGAGCAACGTAGTTATCATAGATGTGTTAGGGTTAGCATTGTTCTTCATGCATCGCATGCTTTCGTAGTGCAACCCTTGCGCATCTAGCCGTCCTTGTACCTCATCATAGGTGCAGGGGCGGCACCCCGCTTGATCATAGTTTAGTAGATCTGATCCGTTACGATTGCTCCTTGTTCTACAAGGATTAGTTAAATATCTGCAATAGTTAGGCCTTACAAAGGGGTGGAGGATCCAGCGGCACGTAGGGTGTCGTTTGCGAGCCCTAGACGGGATGTTCCGAGGATCAACCTTGTGTTGGTTTTTAGGCCTCATCTAGGGCAAGCTTACGATCACCGTGCGTGAGCGCGAGGCCCAACCTAGAGTAGGATGATCCGATTATGCGGTGAAAACCCCACATCGTCGTGGATCTCATTAGCTTTACCATGATCAAGCAGGACCACCACATATTCGGCCACCTTGGACGAACCGTGGGTGGATCGGCTCTTTGAGCCGATTCACAGGATAACCTGAGAGCCGATCGAGGCTCGTATTTAACGTGTACGTGTGTGCCCTGCAGGAAACTAAGCGAGGCATCATCCACACCTTCCTGACCAGGTATAGGTCAGGTGGCACGCCCTTGCGACCCAGCATCGGCGCGCGACCGGGAGGCTTTGCGGGCCGTCGCTCTGAGGGACTGGGGCCAGCCGCAGCCCTAGTCATTCCCGGCTCTACCGTGTTGGCCAGTCACTGCCCGCCGGTGGGTTTCTGACGCCAACACATTCTGGCACGCCCGGTGGGACGATCTTCAACGACAACCATCTCGCTATCCACATCAGAGATGGCAAAAGACACCATACCGTCTTCATCAGAAGTGGCAGAAGAAACTCCGGTCACGTACGGGGATCTCACTGGCGAGCTCAAGAAGAAGTACGACGAGGTCAAGTCTGCCCTCGAAGCCGACCTAATCGGCTCTTCCCACTACACCCGCTCCCCTGGCATCGGCACCAACGTGGTGGAGCTGGGGTACCACCCCGGTGAGGGTAGTGATGACGGCGGCTGCTCCCACAGCAAGGGTGAGGAAGGAGCCGATCCCGGCGGTCGGACCATACCACGCGCACCACCAGCTCTCCCAGTATTCGGCGTCGACCTCTCAGGTGACGGGAAGCTAGGATTCGGGTTCACATCGGCTGACGAGCTAGAGGAAGTCGACATTGGCCCCGGGGATAAGCCGCGGCCAACTTTTATCAGCAGGAAGTTAGACCCGCAGCTCAGGGGTCAGATGATTGCTCTCTTGAAAGAGTACCCAGATTGCTTCGCATGGGACTACACTGAGATGCCTGGGCTGGACAGGAGCATCATCGAGCATCGACTCCCCCTGAAGAAAGGATTCCGGCCCTTCCAGCAACGAGCACGACAAATGAAGGCCGAAATCCTAGAAGAGGTCAAGAAAGAGATCGAGAAGATGTTGGCTGCCGGATTTATCAGACCATGCAGGTACGCGGAATGGATATCCAGTATCGTTCCAGTGGAAAAGAAGGACGGCCGGTGGCGAGTGGCTATCGATTTCCGCGACCTTAACAGAGCTACGCCAAAAGATGAATACCCGATGCCTGTGGCGGAGACGCTGATCAATGCAGCTGCTGGTCATAAGGTTTTAAGCTTCATGGATGGCAACGCCGGCTACAACCAGATCTTCATGGCCCCAGAAGACATTCACAAAACTGCATTCAGAGTACCAGGAGCAGTAGGTTTATTTGAATACGTGGTCATGACCTTTGGATTGAAGAATGCCGGCGCAACATACCAAAGAGCCATGAATTACATATTCCACGATCTGATCGGCAAGCTGGTGGAGATCTACATCGATGACGTGGTAGTCAAATCTGTGTCCATGGAGGGACACTTGGAAGATTTACGACACGTACTAGACCGAACTCGAAAGTTCGGACTGAGAATGAACCCAAAGAAGTGTGCCTTTGGGGTGACGGCCGGCCAGTTTTTAGGATTTTTGGTCCATGAGCGAGGAATTGAGATCGGCCTGAAGAGTCAGGAGGCGGTGCGTACCATGCAGCCGCCCACCACGAAGAAGGAACTACAACGTCTTATCGGCAAGATCAACTTCGTTCGCCGATTCATCTCTAACCTGTCAGGACGGATCGAGCCGTTCATGGGTTTAGTAAAAACTAAGTCCGATGACGAATTTCACTGGGGGGCAGAACAGCAGCAGGCGTTCGATGACATCAAACGGTATCTGACGACACCGCCCGTGCTGGTGCCGCCCCAACAAGACAGGCCGTTCTACATTTACCTGTCAGTAGCCGACACATCCATCGCCTCGGTGGTGGTGCAACTTTACGAGGGCGTCGAGAGGGTCGTCTTCTACCTCAGCAGAAGGATGTTGGATGCAGAGACAAGATACCCTGAGGTGGAGAAACTGTGCCTCTGTCTGGTCTTCACCTGTACCAAGCTGCACCACATCCTCTTGACCGCAGAGATCTTCGTCATATGCAAGTCCGACGTTGTCAAGCACATGCTGTCGGCCCCCGTGTTGAAGGGGCGATTGGGTAAATGGATGCTTGCATTGTCAGAGTTCGACCTTCGGTATCAGCCTGCGAAAGCAGTCAAAGGACAAGCGTTAGCCGATCTCATAGCCGAGCGAATCAATACCAATATAGCAGCACTATCCATACGTGCGTGGGCTATGTTCTTCGATGGATCGGCTTGCGACGGTGGTTGCGGCATCGGCATTCTGCTCGTATCGCCTAGGGGGGTGGAGTACTCCTTCTCCATCAGGCTGTCGACTCCCTGCACCAACAATGTGGCGGAGTATGAAGCGATACGAAAGGGGATGGAGTTGCTACTAGAAGCTGGAGCGGAAGCAGTAGAGCTTTTTGGAGACTCCAAGTTGGTGATTAACCAGCTCACGGATGAATATAAGTGCGAAAGTGAATCGCTTTTCCCACACTGGATGGAATGCCGTGAGCTAATGACACAGTTTAGATACATCAACTTCAATTGGGTCCCGAGATCCCAGAATACCGAGGCCAACAATCTCGCGCAAATGGCGTCAGGCTACATAGAGACCCCTGAAGGGTCAGAAGTCCAGGTCCAATTCCTGGAACAAGATGATTGGAGAGCCGAAATCTTCAAATATTTAAAAGATTCGGCTCGGGGGGCACCTAAGCGGATAAGATACAAAGCCATGAAGTATGTCCTCATAGGAGACGACATGTTCTACAGGACGTTGGAAGGGTTACTACTCAAGTGCCTAGGACCAACTGAGTCTAATCGGCTCTTACATGACGTGCATGAAGGCGCTTGCGGGACTCATCAGTCGGCTCACAAGATGAAGTGGCTGATCAGACGCTCAGGGTTCTATTGGCCCACCATGCTTGAGGATTGCTTCAATTACTATAAGGGGTGCCAGGCATGCCAGATGTTCGGGAAGATTCAGATGGTACCAGCATCGGCAATGAATCCGATCGTCAAACCTTGGCCATTCCGAGGATGGGGCATGGACATGATCGGGAAAATCCATCCGGCTTCGAGCAAGAAGCACGAATTTATCTTGGCCATCACAGATTACTTCACCAAGTGGGTGGAGGCCGTCCCTATGAAGAAGGTAAAATCAGAAGATGTGATCAAGTTCGTGAAAGAACACGTGATTCATAGGTTCGGGATTCCCCAAACTATCACGACCGATGGAGGCTCGGTCTTTGTGTCTAAAGAGTTCAGGGGATTTTGCGATGACATGGGGATTAAGCTGATCCGATCATCTCCGTATTATGCCCAGGCGAACGGGCAAGCTGAGGCGTCCAATCAGAGTTTGATCAAGCTGATCAAGAGAAAGATTGAAGAAAACCCGAGGGATTGGCATGAGAAGTTATCAGAGGCGTTATGGGCCTACCGCATGTCATGCCATGGAGCTATAAAAACTTCGCCGTACCAGCTTGTTTATGGGCAAGAGGCCGTATTACCTTGGGAGATTACGGCTGGGTCTAGACGTGTCACGTTTCAGGACGACCTGACGGCAGACGAATATGCGACTTTGATGAGTGACACCATTGAGGACGCAACGGAGCTGAGGCTTTGGTCGTTGGAAAAGATCAAGGAAAACAAGGCCCGGGTAGCTCGAGCCTACAATAAGAAGGTTAGGCCAAAGGAGTTTCAGGTTGGTGACCTGGTATGGGAAGCTGTGTTGCCGTTAGGAACCAGGGACAAGGCATATGGCAAGTGGTCTCCTAATTGGCACGGTCCGTATAAAGTCATCCAGGCCTTGAAAGGTAATGCATACATGTTGGAAGAATTGGACGGACAAAGTTCCCGAGTGGCCGTAAATGGTCAACACCTCAAGAAGTATTTCCCAAGCATGTGGGATGATAGGTACTAAAATAGGGAGGCCGATTAGAGTCGGCCAGCAAAAGGGGACGATCCAAAGTGTGGGGGCCGATACAATCGGCCGTAAAAAAAAAAAAAAACACGAAAGCCGATGTCGCCGCCATCGACTCTAGAACAATTATGGTGTTCAGTTTGGCCTCACGAGTGCCCTGGAACACGTCCTTGCTGGTGTCCTCGCCTTGACTAAGGCTCGGGGGGCAGTTAATCTAGTGGATGCTCGGTATTTTCAAGAGCCGATTGGAGTTGCTCGGATTTAGCCGATGAACAATTATCGGCTATGGAATTGCAAAAGTCCATGGTCAGGGAAAGAATGATAATCCGGTTCGTTTGCTATCGGCCCTGGTGTGGCGAGCAGGAAGATGGAGATTGAATTAATGAAAGAAAGATTGAACGAACGATTCTTGTTAATTCAAAGATACGGCTTTACAAGAAGAGCCGAGGGCTCCCAAAAGAGGGATCTAGTGCCTAGTGCACTACTATTCCTACTCTACCAGTCGTCGCCGTCTTCATCGTCGCCGTCATCGTCGGCGCTGCTCCCCGGAAGCTCCTCGCCATCGCTATCCCAGCTGTCGGCTGGAGCTTCCTCTTCCTCCTCGTCATCATCATCGTCCTCGCTGTCCGCCCAGGTGCGGAGGCGCTTCGTTGGAGGATAGCCCGCGGAGGAGGAATCATCTTCCTCCTCCTCATCCTCCTCTTCCTCGTCGTCCTCGTCGTCCTCGCTGTCCGCCCACATGCGGGAGCGCTTCTTCAGAGGGAGCTTGGTGGAGGGAGGGACTTCAGTCCCTTCCGCTCTTTCTTCTTTCTTCTCCTTGTCGGATGGAATGGGATTTGCCCCGGGACGGGGATCGTCCCCTTTCTTGTTCTTCGGCGCCGATTGGATGGAGAGGCTGGAAGCGGAGGAGGAAGAGGAAGACATTGCCACGGAAGAAGAGGGTTTTTTGGTGTTAACCGCTAGAACGGAGGAAGGGGATGAAGAGGACTGGTCAGTTGGCGTGATTAAATAATGAGGAGCCTAGTGGAGTTTCAATGCCATTACAGTTTCCGAGGAAGTGGTGCTGAAGCTGTCAAATCTCACAGAGGAGTGGGGAAGACAAGGCGTCATGATGACGGTTGCTGCAGCGGTTCTGCCACGACATGACCTGACGAAAGAAAGCATAATGATTTTGGAAATGTCATTTCCAAAACCAGGAATTATTCTGTGTCTAATAAGGGAGATGGGGCATGTGTTATCACCAGAATCTGACCAAGCCAGAGGTGGGCCGCGATCAAGGTAGACGTGAAGTTGTACGTGGAGGAAGTACGTGAATCGGCCCGGTTTACCAGGTTTGGGCTAAGCCCATGTATCCGTGTATCTTAGTGTTAGTAGAAGTTAGAGTTTGTCTCGTGCACGGTTTAGTGCACGCCCACCTTAGAAAGTCCCCTGGACTATAAATATGTACCTAGGGTTTATGGAATAAAGAACAACCAACGTTCAACCACAAACAAATCTCGGCGCATCGCCAACTCCTTCGTCTCGAGGGTTTCTACCGGTAAGCATCATGCTGCCTAGATCGCATCTTGCGATCTAGGCAGCACAAGCCTGCCTACGTTGTTCATGCGTTGCTCGTATCGAAGCGCTTTTGATGGCGAGCAACGTAGTTATCATAGATGTGTTAGGGTTAGCATTGTTCTTAGCATGCATGCATGCTTTCGTAGTGCAACCCTTGCGCATCTAGCCGTCCTTGTGCCTCATCATGGGTGCAGGGGCGGCACCCCGCTTGATCTGTGTTTAGTAGATCTGATCCGTTATGGTCGATCCTTGATTCATCAAGGATTAGTTTAATATCTGCAATAGTTAGGCCTTACAAAGGGGTGGAGGATCCAGCGGCACGTAGGGTGTCGTTTGCGAGCCCTAGACGGGATGTTCCGAGGATCAACCTTGTGTTGGTTTTTAGGCCTCATCTAGGGCAAGCTTACGATCACCGTGCGTGGCTGCGAGGCCCAACCTAGAGTAGGATGATCCGATTATGCGGTGAAAACCCCACATCGTCGTGGATCTCATTAGCTTTACCATGATCAAGCAGGACCACCACATATTCGGCCACCTTGGACGAACCGTGGGTGGATCGGCTCTTTGAGCCGATTCACGAGATAACCCGAGAGCCGATCGAGGCTCGTATTTAACGTGTACGTGTGTGCCCTGCAGGAAACTAAGCGAGGCATCATCCACACCTTCCCGACCAGGTATAGGTCAGGTGGCACGCCCTTGCGACCCCAGCATCGGCGCGCGACCAGGAGGCTTTGCGGGCCGTCGCTCTGAGGGACTGGGGCCAGCCGCAGCCCTAGTCATTCCCGGCTCTACCGTGTTGGCCAGTCACTGCCCGCCGGTGGGTTTCTGACGCCAACAAAGCCTCAGGCAATTTCTCTCCATCTTCCTGGTCAAAATTATAAATTCTCTGCAAAGCAGCATGTTGAGCCACTACAAGAACAACCCCCATATAGCTATACACTAGTTGAGTGCCCGTG
This sequence comes from Lolium rigidum, assembly GCF_022539505.1. Classification (NCBI taxonomy): domain Eukaryota; kingdom Viridiplantae; phylum Streptophyta; class Magnoliopsida; order Poales; family Poaceae; genus Lolium; species Lolium rigidum. The sequence goes on along the minus strand of NC_061513.1, from coordinate 257,156,949 downwards.
CGTTGCTACGGATAAGTTGTGTCTTACTCTGCAAACATATCTATAATGAAATTGTGATCCTCATTAGAGTCAATTGATGCATCTTATTACGAGTTATATCCGCTGGATAAAATTTTGGAGGGATTTTCCTTTCCCGTTTGGCCAATAATGAAGATGTATCGAACACACATTCTTTATCTAACCCAGTTTATAAAGCCAACGTGTATTCCAAAGTTATTTGATCAATGTAATATAACTTCTACAATAATTAGATTATAAACATCCGAACTTTCTAATGATATATGTTTTGTATATATATATATATATATATATATATATATATATATATATATCTTGATTTATGTTGGTCAAATTGAAAACCTAGCGATCTATAAACGAAGGTGAAGATAATAGACATCAGACACCGCCCCAATCGGCCTATTTTAGTTTAGATCATTCTATAAGATATAATACAATCATTTCTCAAAAGTGGAGTACCAGCTGGTATGAAGCACTCTGTCAATTATACCAGGCGTACAAAGCTCCCAAACCAAGTGCTAAGGACTGTTTAGGACGATGAAGACAACAAAACTGCGAAGATTCCTAGCAAGAAGCTGCCCAATTGATAAAATTACAATTCAGCCATAGGCAAGGCTGTTGGATGTATTGTTGGTTTTTAGAGGTTAGATGGCGCCTGCTTGGGGTTTTGATTTGTGGCAGTGGGTTAGGCGCCTTGTCTTTTGGCTATCTCAGCCGTGCTTGAGCCAAACTTTTTATTCCCCTCGTTTTACCTTAATGAAGTTCGGCCATACACCCTTCGAAAAGTTATAATTGAAATAAATACCTACACACATTGGAGTAAAAATCTAAATGCACTTTGTTATTTTATTTTCTCAATCAAAGTAGCACCAAACAATAAGTGACAAGGAAAAATGTGACTGCAGGTAATACTTGGTTAGGGCCCCCGCCAAGTTGTGACATTGGTGAAGGTAAGCAGATTGATTTCTCCATGTAAGATCAGTTTTACATCTCGAAAGCAAAGACTGATCCTCTTTGACACAGCAAAAATTGGAGTTCTGTTCAGAAAAAGTGCGCAGGCCTGGCAACAAATCAAACAAACCATATTACAGCATAGATGCAGAATGCAAAGAATATAGATCCCATATACATTGGCTCCGTGCCAAAATTGGTCAACTAAACTATACATAAATATATTTAAAATTCATGGATCACCTGCGCAATAGCAGTTATACTTCCATGAATTATACCTGCCACAACGGTTACCTTCATGAACTGATAAGGTATGAAAAAACAAAGTAGACTTGTTAGTATACTAAACGGAAAAAATCGCCAATACAATAAGATGCTAAGTTGGTAACTAAACAATAGATTTTCCTAGTAATTTTTGACTGTTGAGATTTACCTCTATTCAAATCCATGCCCGTACATTTATACAAATTGTTAGCTACGTTTCCTTTCCAGAAACATAATAACCGAGAAGCATAAAATACCATACCAGCAGATCAAACGTTTTTTTTTTACATAGTTTGACATTTTTTTATGATAGTGCTGTGCATGGTAGTGTACTTGCCATTGTGACCCGCTGAAAAATATTAACCTGAATACATAAAAATTTAATTAAAATAGGATGCAGCACTTGAGGGAGCATCAAATAGGTAAATGCCAAACAGGGCATGCTCATATTACATTTTCAGCGGTACACGTTATCATTTCCCTATTTGTATCACAAATTACTTGAAGAAAGCAACTGTTGCTTGAGGAGTGCTTTAATCCACCCAGACTTCAACTTTGATATCTCAATTTTCAGCTAGATTAATAACTATATTCTAATATGGTCAACATGTCCACTTCATACTAAATAGATGATCAATCTAAGCACATCCACATTCCAGCCAGCCAATGTATTTATCCAAAGATTCTATGCATTCGATAAATACATCTATTAACCACCAAGAATTGTTCTTACCAATACATTGGATTAAGGTGGAAGATCCAACCTGATGTGAGATGGAGTGTCCGGACATTCATTGGTGCTTTGACCTGGGCACCACCGCGATCATACATCTGAGGGGGATGCTTCAATCCGCCCAGACTGCGCCGTTGCTGTTGGATACATACTACTTCACTACATGTGGTTAGAACTGAATAATGTATTGTCAAACACATCAATAATGCAATGGCAATCTGCAAAAATAAAGAATCAAATCAAATTTAAGGGCATTATTGCTAGATAGCTATTGTAACAAATTAAGGCATTAATAGATCAGAAATATATTGTTAAGTCTACTAAATTGGTTAGATATATGTTAAGTAGTAAGGCTTTAATACATCCACGTCCCAGAATTCAGAGTATGCTACTTGATCATAATGTATGCATTTGGTTAGAAATACACCAGTAATACCAATGTAAGAATGCTGAGTGAACAACTAAAACGCAAAGCACCAGGCCAAATAGCTTTTCTAGAACGGTTCTATCTAGCTTGTAGTATTAGGCTTATATACAAGTTACAACCATACGAGTATAGATCGGATGTGTAAAAGACACTCGGCCAGGCACCATCTTCAGACGTACATGCCTCGTATACCTGGATACAATAGGTAAACAGATGATCAATTGATCACTTCAAACATAGAACCTGAGTTAGGAATGACAATTTTTATCATGCAAATTACTCACGATGTGTAGAATATCCCTTAGAGTTGTCTTTTGAAACTGACTTCCACTTATTGCTAATATTTCAGCTATTCACTGGTAAGCCCTATTTTCGCGTGAAGCGTGTCAGAAGATAATACATTTCAGATCTACAATAAACTATGTGATGGTGCCACCTAGAAATATGAATAACTTGCCAATGTCCGGCATGCCATACATGATGTCTATACTGGCAGGGACGACACCGTTCACCCTGGCAATGTCTTCCACCTCTACGGTCTTTTGGAAATAGATAACTGTGATACTGTCAGACAATCAATTTTTTTTCGTAGTTCATGGAAACTGGATTGAGCCAAATGAGTGGCTGTGGGATAATTCTGATCTCTCCTGTCACGTCCTAAGCACTGAAAGTATCTTCTCTAGTTGTTAAAGAAGAATAGAAAAACTTATTTTTCTGAGGAAAACCAACCTCTAAGTTATGATGTATCTATGCTCCAAAATACTTATCTTTTAAAAATAACATCGTACAAAGAAGAAAAGAGCATGCCGGCACAACGTACTCCAGAAAAATTAGGATAAAAAGATGTGGCATGGCAGCCTCTGTTTCCCAAACTAATCCATATGAGTTCAATGCCTTTATGTTTAACTTCAAAGAATAATCTTATACTGACAACTTAACAACCATCAATAAATTTCACCATGAAAGTCCCTTTCATAATCACAAAACAACCATGCATGGCAATAACGCTATAAGGGATATCGTTGGCTTTTTTATGCATGCATCAATCAGAAAATAGCAGTAAATCGATGCAATTGAATGAGACAAAAATCATTTCTTACAGTGTGATTTGGTTCCATTTTTTAATTGCCACTGCAACAAAGACTTGCTTTGTGAAGACATCTACCAGGAACAAGCATTTGATCAGACACCTAGCGCACACATGCTAAAAACACCAGAACTGGTAGATGTGCAGGCCCATACCACAATCACAATACATGCCTCTTCTCAGTTGAAAAGGAAATAAAACAGAGGCAACGTATGGAGCCCATAAAGAGAGAATTAAACACAGCTAAATGAAACTCTTACACAGCCGCAAGCTAATGCCAGTGACAAACCATGATGCCACTGAATATTTTTGGGGAAAGGTTGCCCATCACCATGCCATTCAGAAGCCAATAGAAATGCCAAATTAAGGGTAGTAGTACAGTCACATCACATATTTTAGGTCATAATTTTTTAATTTAATTAGGACTATGGTGTGACCTTATAAGTATAATCCACCATGAATCATAATTCAGCTACAGAGTGGCACTTTTGTGCTTCAAACAGAACAACACATTTACCTTACTCCCTTTACTTTCCTCTTGGACTTTGTTGTACCAATATAACATTGTTGTAAAGAAATGATGCAAACAAAAGGTAGTGAATACCTCAAAAAGAAAAATGCCAGACCTTGAATTTATTGTCAGTTTTGTTCTGTCGAGTGCCCAGTGGCCTTTTTGATGCCGTTGTATGCAATTTCGTATGATTATCCCAATTGAAATCTCTGGTTGGGCGTTGCATCAAACATGTAAGAGATGTATACACATGTTGACCTGAAGAAGTAATATCTTGGGCATCACCTATGCATAGTTTATAAGTTGGAGGGCTAGTGTGAACAAATTCAGAGAGAGGGGGCGAAGATGAAACAAAGAAACACTTCGCTGATGAAAATTCAGCTAGCATGAGTCCTCTCATCTTGACACCTCTTCCACTATGCTTATTGTTTCTGCAAAGAAGCATCCATCTGAACACAACATGTCGTATTAGCAATGCTTAAGTTCACAATCAGAACAACACGGAACAACATCAATAACACTGAAGTTCAGAAACATGCAGTTCATATGGGACTCCTCACTACGGTTGTGCTTCCAACGCCAGTATGAAGGGCCGAATACTGGAGGCGTCATGGCCGGCCTCATGGCCTGGGTCAACGGTCACACCGGCCTGACAGGCGTTGACCGGAGACCTCGAGCACGGGCAGCCCTCGCGCCGGGTCGGGCACGGGGAGGTCCAGAGTTGACCACACGGGAGTACAGGAACGCAACGGATCCAAGAACGCTCAATGGACGCCCGTCGTCTACGAGGCAAGGTCGACGCCGCTTCTCGCCAGACACGGAGCAAAGAACATCGACCCCGTCTTGAATGGGGAATGGGTAGCACGAGGTTGGTAAGGAGCCAATGACCATCAAAGGAGGGGAAGTCCGGCGGCCTCCTCTTATGTGGAACACATGGGCCATGCGCGAGGAAGGCATAGCGGCTGCGATGGAGTCATGGAGTCGTTGCGCCAGGATTTGCAGCGGGTCGGAGGCGTTGAGGTGGTGGCGGTTCTTTCCAGAGGCAGATGGCTGACTACCGCGCGATTGGGATGAGGGAGCCAGCGTTCGATCCGCCACTGGCTCCACACCTCCATCTTCGTTTGACCAGGATTATAAATTCTCTGCAAAGCAACATGTTGAGCACTAGCAGGAAAGTATTTCCGGAAGAAAACATCAAGCAATTCTTTTGGACTTTTAATAGAACCAGGAGGCAAATTATTATACCAAGTTTTAGCATCATCCTTTAATGAGAAAGGAAAAATTTTAGCGACAAAATAAGTATGCATCTTAATATCATCGGAAAACAAACCACTAAGAGTAGATAGCTCAGTCATGTGTTCAACAGCACTTTCTTTTTCAGTACCACAAAAGGGTGTTTTCTCAACAATAGCTATATGAGATAGATCAAGAGAAAAATCATAATCTTTATCCCTAATGTTTATAGGAGATGTGGCAAATTTAGGATCAGGAGATAGTTTATATCTAACAGCATGTTCTGCAAGCAACTTTTTAATTTTTCTTGCATCAGTAGTAGCATTGCATTTTTCAATAAAATCATCATCAAGCTCTACATAATCTTCATCAAGATCATCACTAGAATATTCAACAGACTCAGGTGAATTAACAGGTGTAGCAGCATTTTCATTAGGAGTTTCAGTATTTTCAATTTGTCTAGACTTAGCAATTGTAGCATCTAAAAAAGATCCTAACGAACCATCATTATCAAGCACAGCAGAAGCATCATCACAATTATGAGAGGAATTTTCAGATTCAGCAGAAGTACCAGGCATTTGAAGCTTGTGGTGGTGAAACAAGTTTACTTATCACAGATGGTGAATCAAGAGCAGCAGAGGTACTAAGAGTTGTACCTTTTCTTGTAGTGGATGGTAATATGGCGATCTTAGTATCGCGAGGTTTACCCATGATGGAGAATTTGCAGCGAACGATATCAATCCAAGTGAACTTCCAAATAAAGCTATGCTCCCCGGCAACGGCGCCAGAAAATAGTCTTGATGACCCACAAGTATAGGGGATCGCAACAGTCTTCGAGGGAAGTATTACCCAATTTATTGATTCGACACAAGGGGAGACAAAGAATACTTGTAAGCCTTAACAAGCGGAGTTGTCAATTCAGCTGCACTGGAAACAGTACTTGCTCGCAAGAGTTTATCGAGTAGCAACAGTTTTATAGCAAGTAGGAATAGTGAAATAACAGCAGCGGTCAAATAAAGACAGCGAGTAGTGATTATAGTAAACAGCGAGGATTAAAATATCGTAGGCACAGGGACGGATTTAACGGGCGTTGCATGGATGAGAGAAACTCATGTAACAATCAAAGCGAGGGCATTTGCGGATAATAATAAAACGGTATCCAAGTACTAATCAATCAATAGGCATGTGTTCCATATTTAGTCGTACGTGCTCGCAATGAGAAACTTGCACAACATCTTTTGTCCTACCAGCCGGTGGCAGCCGGGCCTCTAGGGAAACTACTCGGAAATTAAGGTACTCCTTTTAATAGAGCACCGGAGCAAAGCATTAACACTCCGTGAACACATGTGATCCTCACATCACTACCATCCCCTCCGGTTGTCCCGATTTCGTCACTTCGGGGCCATTGGTTCCGGACGGCGACATGTGTATACAACTTGCAGGTAAGATCATAAACAACGAATATCTTCATGAATCAATAACATGTTCAGATCTGAGATCATGGCACTCGGGCCCTAGTGACAAGCATTAAGCATAACAAGTTGCAACAATATCATAAAAGTGACATCTACGGATACTAGGCACTATGCCCTAACAATCTTATGACTATTACATGACCAATCTCATCCAATCCCTACCATCCCCTTCAGCCTACAGCGGGGGAATTACTCACACATGGATGGGGGAAACATGGTTGGTCGATGGAGAGGCGTTGGCGGTGATGGCGGTGAAGATCTCCTCCAATTCCCCGTCCCGGCGGAGTGCCAGAACGGAGACTTCTGGCTCCCGCGACGGAGTTTCGCGATGTGGCGGCTCTCTGGAGGGTTTCTGGCGACTTCGACTTCTCCCCGTGCGTTTTTAGGTCGAACCCGATAAGTAGTCCGAAGGAGGGCGTCGGAGGCCGGCCGAGGGGGCCACACCATAGGGCCGCGCGGGCCCCCCCTAGGCCGCGCCGCCTTATGGTGTGGGGCCCTCGGGCCTCCACCTCACTTGTCCTTCTGGCTCCGTCAGTATTCTGGGAAAATAGGGCCCTCTGCATAAATTTCGAGGATTTTCCCGAAAGTTGGATTTCTGCACAAAAACGAGACACCAGAGCAGTTCTGCTGAAAACAGCGTTAGTCCGTGTTAGTTGTATCCAAAATACACAAATTAGAGGCAAAACAATAGCAAAAGTGTTCGGGAAAGTAGATACGTTTTGGACGTATCATGGACTAACCATTGAGTCTAGGGCATACCTGGATAGTTGTGCTGGTTGTGTTTTCAGGAAAAGAACTCCAGACGACGCTGAAGAATTATTGGCTAAAATAGGCCGGAATCATGATGATTGGTCTACACCTGAACCAACCCCGACACCGATATTGAAGAAGAGGGGTATGATTAAATTAAATGATGAAGATATGAGGGAAGCCAAGAAGTCTCTTAAAGAGAAGGGTATTAAACCTCGAAGATGTGAAGAATTTACCTCCTATAGAAGATTTATGTGAGATAACTCCCCCTTCATCCATGATTGAGGTACACTCTCTTCAACGCTTTACTAGGGAAGATATTCCGTATTCAAAACCTCCTGCTCAATGCTTAGATGAGTTTGATAATTATATTGTTAAGCAAGAAAACTTTAATATGAGAGTAGAGAATCATTTAATGGAAAATTCTCGAGCTATTAGTGAATTGCATGATATTGTGGAGAGAACCTCCAATGATGTTAAGATACTTGTTAAACATTTTCATATGGTTCAAACTCAAATTGATCAACTCACTAAAGTGCAAAATGACTTGTTGGGAAATAATTCTAAAGAAAAACATGCTTATGAAGTAACAACTAGAGGTGGTGTTTCTACCCAGGATCCTCTATATCCTGAAGGGCATCCCAAAAGAGTTGAGCAAGATTCTCAACGAACTAAAACTAGTGCTCCATCTAAGAAAAAGAAAAAGAAACATAAGAATGTTGCAGAATCCTCCGAACCTCGTTAATGATCCTAATAGTATTTCTATTTCGATGCTGAAACTGAAAGTGGTAATGAACATGATAAAGATAATGATAAAGATGATACTCCTGATAAAGAAGAGGTTGAAAAAGAACCTGAAAAGCCTGCTAAAAATAAAAAGTACACTAAAGAAGATTTTATTTCTGAGAAACATGGTAATGAAAGAGAACCTTGGGTTCAAAAGGAAATGCCTTTTCCTGCTAAGAAACTAAAATCAAAGGAGGAGGAACATTATAATAAATTTTGTGATTGGATGAAACCTTTATTTTTGCAAATCCCTTTGACTCGATGCTATTAAATTGCCTCCTTATTCAAAGTATATGAAAGATATTGTCTCTAACAAAAGGAAAATTCCCAATGAGGAGATTTCCACTATGCTCGCTAATTACTCCTTCGAGTGGTAAGATTCCAAAGAAGCTTGGAGACCCGGGTATACCGACTATTCCTTGTTCCATCAAGAATAATTATGTTAGAACTGCTCTATGTGATTTGGGAGCGGGAGTTAGTGTAATGCCTTTTTCTCTTTATAAGAGACTTGATTTAGATAAGTTAATACCAATTGATATATCTTTGCAAATGGCTGATAAATCTACCGCTATTCCTGTTGGTGTATGTGAAAATGTTCCTGTTCAAGTTACTCAACATTGCTTGATATTAACTGATTTTGTTGTGTTGGAAATGCCTGAAGATGATAATATGTCTATTATTCTTGGAAGACCCTTTCTTAATACTGCAGGGGCTGTTATTGATTGCAATAAAGGCATGGTTACTTTCAATGTTGATGATAAGGAACACACTGTCTATTTTCCCAAGAGGATTGATAAAGTATATGGAGTTAATACAATTTTTAATGTGAAAACTATCAAAGTGGGATCCATTGATTGTCCTATATATGAGCCTAAAGAGGAATATCAAACTCTTGTGATTGGATCCATATCAATTCAATATAAGGTAACATGATTGATTTGAGGTTTATTTCTTCTTATGTCATATAAAATCTATTTGGTAGCAAGACTTGATCAACCTTGTTAACAAGTATATTTTAATGCATAAGAGAGCTAAACAACATTTCTTTCTTTCTTTCTCCCTCCACTTATTTTACTTGCTGTAGCATTTTTTTTGTTTTGCAATATGCTTTAGTTGTTTAAGATTTTGGAAATCATTTTCCTGCACAGTAATAATTAATTTAACACCCAGAAATGTGCATTTTTCGAAGTTCTCAAAAAATTACAAAAATTATACTGGTAGTCCTATTTTTCGAAGAGGCACTGATACGTCTCCAACGTATCGATAATTTCTTATGTTCCATGCTTCATTATTGATGATATCTACATGTTTTATACGCATTATATGTCATATTTATGCATTTTCTGGAACTAACCTATTAACAAGATGCCGAAGTGCCAGTTCCTGTTTTCTGCTGTTTTTGGTTTCGTAAATCCTAGTAACGAAATATTCTCGGAATTGGACGAAATCAACACCCAGTGTTCCTATTTTGCCCGGAAGCATCCGGAACACCCGAGAGCCACCGGAGGGAGCCCCGGTGGGCCCGGATGATAGGGCGGCGCGGCCGGGGCTGGGCCCGCGCCACCCTATGGTGTGGGCACCCCTTCGACCCTCCCTGCGCCGCCTCTTCGCCTATATAAAGCCCCCGCATCGAAAACCCTTACGGAGGAAGCCACGGTACGCAAAACCTTCCGGAGCCGCCGCCATCGCGAAGCCAAGATCCGGGGGACGAGGAGTCTCTGTTCCGGCACCTGCCGGATGGGGAAGTGCCCTCGGAAGGCTTCTCCATCGACACCGCTGCCATCTCCACCGCCATCTTCATCACCGCTGCTGCTCCCATGAGGAGGGAGTAGTTCTCCATCGAGGCTCGGGGCTGTACCGGTAGCTATGTGGTTCATCTCTCTCCTATGTACTTCAATACAATAATCTCATGAGCTGCCTTACATGATTGAGATTCATATGAGTTTGTATCACAATTTATCTATGTGCTACTCTAGCAATGTTATTAAAGTAGTTTTATTCCTCCTGCACGTGTGTAAAGGTGACAGTGTGTGCACCGTGTTAGTACTTGGTTTATGCTATGATCATGATCTCTTGTAGATTGCGAAGTTAACTATTGCTATGATAGTATTGATGTGTATTATTCCTCCTACATATGCATGAAGGTGACAGTGTGCATGCTATGTTAGTACTTGGTTTAGTCTTTTGATCTATCTTACACTATAAGGTTACTAAAATATGAACATTAATTGTGGAGCTTGTTAACTCCGGCATTGAGGGTTCGTGTAATCCTACGCAATGTGTTCATCATCCAACAAGAGAGTGTAGAGTATGCATCTATCTATTCTGTTATGTGATCAAAGTTGAGAGTGTCCACTAGTGAAAGTCTAATCCCTAGGCCTTGTTCCTAAATACTGCTATCACTGCTTGTTACTGTTTTACTGCATTACTACTGCTGCGTTACTACTGCATGTTTACTTCCCGCAATATTACTACCATCAACTGCACGCCAGCAAGCACTTTTCTGGCGCCGTACTACTGCTCATACTTATTCATACCACCTGTATTTCACTATCTCTTCGCCGAACTAGTACACCTATTTGGTGTGTTGGGGACACAAGAGACTTCTTGCTTTGTGGTTGCAGGGTTGCATGAGAGGGATATCCTTGACCTCTTCCTCCCTGAGTTCGATAAACCTTGGGTAATCCACTTAAGGGAAACTTGCTCGCTGTTCTACAAACCTCTGCTCTTGGAGGCCCAACACTGTCTACAAGAATAGAAGCACCCGTAGACATCAAGCACTTTTCACAGGCGCCGTTGCCGGGGAGGAAAGGTAAAAGGCACTCATACTCCGGTTCCAGGTAACAGTACTTTTCTGGCGCCATTGTGTGTGTGCTCGAAGCTATTTCCTTTAGACTCTGCAATTGCGACATTTGGTGTCTTGTTTACACTAGTTAGGCATAATGGACAACAATGAGCTTCTTATTCTATTTCCTGATTTAAGACATGGATGGTTTGATGCGAAAATTAAAAAACCCATGGAACATATTAATATGAAGGCTTTGAACACTATTGTTGCTAATGCTATGGAAAATTCTAAGGTTGGGGAAGCTGGCTTTGATGAGCATGATATTTTTAGTCCCCCAAGCATTGAGGAGAAAATTTACTTTGATGATACTTTGCCTCCTATATTTGATGATGAGAATAATAATGATAGCTACTTTGTTGAATTTGCTCCCACTACAACTAATAAAATTGATTATGCCTATGTGGAGAGTAATAATTTTATGCATGAGACTCATGATAAGAATGCTTTATGTGATAGTTATATTGTTGAGTTTGCTCATGTTGCTACTGAAAGTTATTATGAGAGAGGAAAATATGGTTGTAGAAGTTTTCATGTTACTAAAACACCTCTCTATGTGCTGAATTTTTTTAAGCTACACTTGTTTTATCTTTCTATGCTTGTTGCATTATGCTTCTTGAACTTGTTTATTTACAAGATTCCTTTTCATAGGAAGCATGTTAGACTTAAATGTGTTTTGAATTTGCCTCTTGATGCTCTCTTTTGCTTCAACTCTTATTTCTTGCGAGTGCATCATTAAAGCTGCTGAGCCCATCTTAATGGCTATAAAGAAAGAACTTCTTGGGAGATAACCCATGTGTTTTTTTACTACAGTACTTTGTTTTATATTTGTGTCTTGGAAGTTGTTTACTACTGTAGCAACCTCTCCTTATCATGTTTTTGTGCCAAGTAAAGTCTCTATGGTAAAGTTCATACTAGATTTGGATTACTGCGCAGAGACAGATTTCTTTGCTGTCACGAATCTGGGCCTAATTCTCTGTAGGTAACTCAGAAAATTATGCCAATTTACGTGAGTGATCCTCAGATATGTACGCAACTTTCATTAGTTTTGAGTTTTTCCGTTTGAGCAAGTCTGGTGCCATTTTAAAATTCGTCTTTACGAACAGTTCTGTTTTTGACAGATTCTGCCTTTTATTTCGCATTGCCGCTTTTGTTAAGTTGAATGAGTTTCTTTGTTTCATTAACTTTCAGAAATTATGTGCAATGTCCAGAAGTGTTAAGAATGATTGTGTCACCTCTGAACATGTGAATTTTTGATTATGCACTAACCCTCTAATGAGTTTGCTTGAAGTTCGGTGTGAAGGAAGTTTTGAAGGGTCAAGAGAGGAGTATGATATACTATGATCAAGAGGAGTGAAAGCTCTAAGCTTGGGGATGTCCCCGTGGTTCACCCCTGCATATTCTAAGAAGACTCAAGCGTCTAAGCTTGGGGATGCCCAAGGCATCCCCTTCTTCATCGACAAAGTATCAGGTTCCTTCCCCTGAAACTATATTTTTATTCAGTCACATCCTATGTATTTTACTTGGAGCGTCTGTGTGCTTTTATTTTTGTTTTTGTTTTGTTATCTTAGTTCTCTGAATAAGTTCATCCTTGTGTGGGAGAGAGACACGCTCCGCTGGTTCGTATGAACACATGTGTTCTTAGCTCATAATATTCATGGCGAAGTTTCTTCTTCGTTAAATTGTTATATGGTTGGAATTGGAAAAATGCTACATGTAGTAATTGGTATAATGTCTTGGGTAATGTGATACTTGGCAATTGTTGTGCTCATGTTTAAGCTCTTGCATCATATACTTTGCACTTATTAATGAAGAAATACATAGAGCTTGCTAAAATTTGATTTGCATATTTGGTCTCTCTAAGGTCTAGATAATATCTAGTATTGAGTTTTGAACAACAAGGAAGATGGTGTAAAGTCTTATAGTGTTTACAATATGTCTTTTATGTGAGTTTTGCTGCACCGGTTCATCCTTGTGTTTGTTTCAAATAAACCTTGCTAGCCTAAGCCTTGTATCGAGAGGGAATACTTCTCATGCATCCAAAATCCTTGAGCCAACCACTATGCCATTTGTGTCCACCATACCTACCTACTACATGGTATTTCTCCGCCATTCCAAAGTAAATTGCTTGAGTGCTACCTTTAAAATTCCATCATTCGCCTTTGCAATATATAGCTCATGGGACAAAATAGCCTTAAAAACTATCGTAGTATTGAATATGTACTTATGCATTTTATCTCTTATTAAGTTGCTTGTTGTGCGATAACCATGCTTCGGGGAACGCCATCAATTACTCTTTATTGAATATCATGTGAGTTGCTATGCATGTCCGTCTTGTCTGAAGGATCTGCCACCTTAATGATTGGAGCATGCAAATTGTTAGAGAAGAACATTGGGCCGCTAACTAAAGCCATGAATCATGGTTGAAGTTTCAGTTTTGGACATATATCCTCAATCTCATATGAGAATAATAATTGTTGCTACATGCTTATGCATTTAAGAGGAGTCCATTATCTGTTGTCCATGTTGTCCCGGTATGGATGTCTAAGTTGAGAATAATCAAAAGCGAGAAATCCAAAATGCGAGCTTTCTCCTTAGACCTTTGTACGGGCGGCATGGAGGTACCCCTTTGTGACACTTGGTTGAAACATGGCATTGCAAAGATCCGGTAGTCCAAGCTAAGTAGGACAAGGTGCGGGCACTATTAGTATACTATGCATGAGGCTTGCAACTTGTAAGATATAATTTACATAACTCATATGCTTTATTACTACCGTTGACAAAATTGTTTCATGTTTTCAAAATAAAAGCTCTAGCACAAATACAGCAATCGATGCTTTCCTCTTTGAAGGACCTTTCTTTTACTTTTATGTTGAGTCAGTTCACCTATCTCTCTCCACCTCAAGAAGCAAACACTTGTGTGAACTGTGCATTGATTCCTACATACTTGCATATTGCATTTGTTATATTACTCTATGTTGACAATTATCCATGAGATATACATGTTATAAGTTGAAAGCAACCGCTGAAACTTAATCTTCCATTGTGTTGCTTCAATGTCTATACTTTAAATTATTGCTTTATGAGTTAACTCTTATGCAAGACTTATTGATGCCTGTCTTGAAAGTGCTATTCATGAAAAGTCATTGCTTTATGATTCAGTTGTTTACTCATGTCATTACCATTGTTTTGATCGCTGCATTCATTACATATGTTTACAATATGATCAAGTTTATGATGGCATGTCACTTCAGAAATTATCTTTGTTATCGTTTTACCTGCTCGGGGCGAGCAGAACTAAGCTTGGGGATGCTGATACGTCTCCAACGTATCGATAATTTCTTATGTTCCATGCTTCATTATTGATGATATCTACATGTTTTATACGCATTATATGTCATATTTATGCATTTTCTGGAACTAACCTATTAACAAGATGCCGAAGTGCCGGTTCTCGTTTTCTGCTGTTTTTGGTTTCAGAAATCCTAGTAACGAAATATTCTCGGAATTGGACGAAATCAACGCCCAGGTTCCTATTTTGCCCGGAAGCATCCAGAACACCCGAGAGCCACCAGAGGGGAGCCCTGGTGGGCCCAGATGATAGGGCGGCGCGGCCAGGGCTGGGCCCGCGCCACCCTATGGTGTGGGCACCCCTTCGACCCTCCTGCGCCGCCTCTTCGCCTATATAAAGCCCCTGCATCGAAAACCCTTATGGAGGAAGCCACGGTACGCAAAACCTTCCAGAGCCGCCGCCATCGCGAAGCCAAGATCTGGGGGACAGGAGTCTCTGTTCCGGCACCCTGCCGGATGGGGAAGTGCCCTCGGAAGGCTTCTCCATCGACACCGCTGCCATCTCCACCGCCATCTTCATCACCGCTGCTGCTCCCATGAGGAGGGAGTAGTTCTCCATCGAGGCTCGGGGCTGTACCGGTAGCTATGTGGTTCATCTCTCTCCTATGTACTTCAATACAATAATCTCATGAGCTGCCTTACATGATTGAGATTCATATGAGTTTGTATCACAATTTATCTATGTGCTACTCTAGCAATGTTATTAAAGTAGTTTTATTCCTCCTGCACGTGTGTAAAGGTGACAGTGTGTGCACCGTGTTAGTACTTGGTTTTTGCTATGATCATGATCTCTTGTAGATTGCGAAGTTAACTATTGCTATGATAGTATTGATGTGTATTATTCCTCCTACATATGCATGAAGGTGACAGTGTGCATGCTATGTTAGTACTTGGTTTAGTCTTTTGATCTATCTTACACTATAAGGTTACTAAAATATGAACATTAATTGTGGAGCTTGTTAACTCCGGCATTGAGGGTTCGTGTAATCCTACGCAATGTGTTCATCATCCAACAAGAGAGTGTAGAGTATGCATCTATCTATTCTGTTATGTGATCAAAGTTGAGAGTGTCCACTAGTGAAAGTCTAATCCCTAGGCCTTGTTCCTAAATACTGCTATCACTCGCTTGTTACTCGTTTTATCGCATTACTACTGCTGCGTTACTACTGCATGTTTACTTCCCGCAATATTACTACCATCAACTGCACGCCAGCAAGCACTTTTCTGGCGCCGTACTACTGCTCATACTTATTCATACCACCTGTATTTCACTATCTCTTCGCCGAACTAGTACACCTATTTGGTGTGTTGGGGACACAAGAGACTTCTTGCTTTGTGGTTGCAGGGTTGCATGAGAGGGATATCCTTGACCTCTTCCTCCCTGAGTTCGATAAACCTTGGGTAATCCACTTAAGGGAAACTTGCTGCTGTTCTACAAACCTCTGCTCTTGGAGGCCCAACACTGTCTACAAGAATAGAAGCACCCGTAGACATCAGGCACCTGGGAGCACTTGGGGCTGACGAGTGGGGCACCCTAGGGTGGCACCCCACAGGCCGGCGCGGCCAGCAAGGGGGGCGCGCCACCCTGGTGTGTGGGCCCCCCTTTGCCCCACTTCAGCATCTCTTCCTCCCACTCTGTTCTCTCTCCCGAAAAAACTCGCACCAGGTTCCTCTCACTCGCTTTTCTGCTCAAGAACTCGCGATTTCTCGATCTCCTTGCTCAGCCCAGATTTCTGTCTGAAATTTGGCACATTTGCTCCTTGGTATGTGACTCCTTTGATTGTCCAATTAGAATTTTGTTTGGTTGAGTATATCTTGAATATTTTGTTGCTGTAGATAACATGTTTAGTGAACTTGCATGCTTGTTCTAAGTGGTAGAAACTAGTTTTGATGCATGTTTAGTACTCTAGCAAGTTCCTATAGTAGTTCCCCTCAATTATATACCTTGAAATCAAATTTTATAATGGTTGTTGAAAATTTCAGAAGAGGAAGATGAAGAAATTCAAATTTGGATAATTGTTCAAGAAAGGAACAACCAGCACCGGTAGGCCCTCGAGGGCGTCCACTCAGATTAGGCGATCCTACAATGAGGATATCATCGCGCCTAGCTTCGCGCCCGAGGAGGACAATGGGGCTCCTAATGCTTCATCCTTCCCATGTTATGATTTTCCGACAAATGCAGGGATATTGGATGACTTCTTCACCCTTGTCAACGAGGCAGGCTTAGCCACCTACGTGGGAGATGAAAGGGAGCAATACTACATGCTCACCAAAATTTTCGTTGAGAGCTTCAAGTTCCACAACACGCAATATGAGCCGACAGTTGCATTCAAGATCTATGGTAATCCTGTTACTATGGAATTGGAAGAATTTTGTCGTGCATTGGATATTGCCCTCGTAGGTACAAGCAAGGAGGATTGATGACAACCCCCGGGACCTGTTGGAGCTCTATCGAGGGATCACCGAAGATGATTGCCGCACCATTCAGCGCGGGAAGATAAGAAACATTCAACTCCCCGCCATTAAATATTTTGCATATTACATTGCTACTAGCATTCTTGGTAGGGAAAATACTAGCAATATTTCTAGCTAGCATCTTGCTTTCTTGAATGCTGCACTTACTGGACAGACACTTTATCATCTTGGTTCTCTTATTGCTCGCCGCCTGTCTAGCAGGGGGCCTATTTTTGGAGGAACTATTGCACTGCGCATTTTAACACATTTAAGACTCCCTCTTGATTCTAATGATGTGCCATTAACCCCTAGGAGACTTGATATTACTGTTATGAAGAGTCATCATTTTGTTACTACTGATTCCACTATAGATAATATGGTCTATAGAATGTTGTTTGCTGACGGGAATGAGAAGAAAATCCCTCTTCCCCAGCCAGGTTTGTTCAATATTGACAGGCAATCATGGTCGCTCACTAAGGAGGAGGTGGAGGAACATATGAAGATACAAGACTTCCACCAGCAGCATGAATCCGAGGACGCCGAGCCCTCCTACGACTGCACCATCACATACCCCGATGTTTCCTCCAGCACATACCTGGAACCGGGTCGTTCTTCGTCGTACTACGGAGACACCACTTCATGGGGACCGTGGGAATGAACTCCACTTAGGCCAAAAGCCTAGGCTTGGGGGGAGGTATACCGGCATCACTCATTATTTGCATATTATGGTTGCTGGATACTTGTACATACTTGTTTAGTTTCTTAGAGTGGTTTTCTAATGAGAGGGAGATGATATTTGGGGAAGTGCTGTCCAAAAACAGATTCTGGGCTGTTACCAAAAAAATTCGTACGCACAGCCAGAACGTTATTTTGAGTTGCCAATTTTTGAGCACGTGCCCCAGGTTGTTATCTAACTTTCATTAGTTGAACACTTTTTGAGCTGAGCAATGGAAGATTTTTGTTAATTTCGATTTCTGTACTGCTGTCAGGTTTTGGCAGATTTCTGTCATCCTGCTTTTCTGTGTTTCTGTTAGTTTGCGTTCTTTTGTTTTCACTTTGTTTCTTTCCTAAAACACAAAAAGAGCAAAAATATTTCTGTTGTTTCTCTTCACCATTTGTTTATTTGGTTCTTTGCTCTTAGTTTACTTTATTTGCTATCGTTGGTTTGCTATGAGAAAATCCAAAAAGATTTTGCTTTGTTTTCTTGTTTCTTTTGTTCTTGTTTCCAATTCGAAAATACCAAAAATATTTGCTGTTCTTCTTTGGTTTGTAAATTTCATCATGAGTTCAATGGTCTTCGGTGGCTGGAGCGTGGTTTTCATTTCATATTATCCAAGCTACACAAGTGAAAGGCAATAATGACGATCTACAACAATTGGATTGTGGTGAGAGGCTGGTATGAACTCTATTTGTTTTCATTTTTGTACATATACTCATCCATGTGAGCATGCTTAGTTGGTTCATGTGAGGTATATGTTATTTGAGAAAGTCTAGTAGTTCATGATCTCTCATGTTTAGCTCCAATTTATTAATATGAGTAGCATGTCATGGATGTTCGCTTGCATTGTTTTATTCATAAGTAAGTATGGCATTGTGGTATCCTCCTCTGAATAATTCATTTATATCGACTTGGCACATGCTCACGCATGCATATGACTGAACAAAAAAGTCAATTAAGCCTCGATGATTTATATTGCTTCAGAGTTCTTGCATCACTTTTATGCCTCCGTTAATTTATTTTGCCGCAAGCATGATTATGACAGTTACTTGCTCTCTTGATTTGTCGCTCCCTAGTCTTTTGCTAGCCTTCACTTGTACTGAGCGGGATCGCCGCTCGTGCTTCCAAACACCTGAAAACCAAGTTGTTCCAAAGTGTCCACCGTAAATACCTATGCATGGCATTTCAAACCATTCCAAGTAAATTCTCATGCGCTACCTTTAAAACTTTCAAAATGCTTCTCAATTTGTGTTAATGTTTCATAGCTCATGAGGAAGTATGTGGTGTTTAGCTTTCAACCTTGTCATTACTTTTGACGGACTCTCATATGGACTAGTGGCACATCCGCTTATCCAATAATTTTGCAAAAAGAGCTGGCAATGGGATTCCCAGTCCCAAATTAATTAACTTAAATAGACACTCCTCCATGGTTTGTGATTGTTGGACGGCACCCGAAGGATTCGGTTAGCCATGGCTTGTGTAAGCAAAGGTTGGGGGAGTGTCATCATCATAATAAAACTTAAATAAAAAGGCACTCCTTCATGGTATGTGATTGTTGGCGGGCACCCGAGGATTCGGTTAGCCATGGTTTGTGTAAGAAAGGTTGGAAGGAGTGCCACATAAACATACAAATAATTCATGGGAGCCGCTCTTGGGAGTCCGGTTGATGAGGTAGTTAGTGTACCCATTACCATTCGTTGACAACAACAAGCACCTCTCAAAATAATTTTACTCCTGTTTTGAAAATGAAAAGCTCTAGCGCATGTTAATCCCTGCTTCCCTCTGCGAAGGGTCAATCTTTTACTTTTATGTTGTGTCTCCATTCTTTCTTTGAGAACTATCTTGAGAGCACAACTGTCATTCTTAGTATAATATGCTTGTCTCAAAATATGATTGATTGTGGTATAACTTTGATGCTTTTATCTTTGACAATCACTACTTCTAGTCTTTCGATGAACTCCAGAGGTGCCTGGGCATTTATGTTTTGCCGATCAAATACGGGCAAGCGGGATACCACTTTATCATATTCTCTTATGAACATTGCAATCCTGCTTATATACATGATTCATGATGCTTATTATTAATTGTTGGTACCTCTCCATGATTGACATAGCTGTTGGATGATCTTATTTGCATGTATCTCATTATGAACTGCTTAAGTATTAGCCCTAGCATGAGAATATATACATCATATGAGCAAATGTGTTCGTGAAAGTTCTTTTATCGCTCAGTTGTTAACTGATTTGCTTGAGGACAAGCAATAAGCTAAGCTTGGGGGGAGTTGATACGTCCAAAACGTATCTACTTTCCCGAACACTTTTGCTATTGTTTTGCCTCTAATTTGTGTATTTTGGATACAACTAACACGGACTAACGCTGTTTTCAGCAGAATTGCTCTTGTGTCTCGTTTTTGTGCAGAAATCCAACTTTCAGGAAAAACCTCAGAATTTATACTGAAGGCCCTATTTTCCCAGAATATTGGCGGAGCCAGAAGGGCAAGCCAGGTGGGGGCACGAGGGCCCCACACACTAGGCCGGCGCGGCCCAGGAGGGGCCCGCGCGGCCCTAGTGTGTGGCCCCCTCGGCTGGCCCCCGACGGCCTCCTTTGGACTACTTATCGCCCTCGACCTAAAAACGCACAGGTAGAAGTCGAAGTCGCCAGAAACCCTCCAGAGAGCCGCCACATCGCGAAACTCCGTCTCGGGAGCCAGAAGTCTCCGTTCTGGCACTCCGCCGGGACGGGGAATTGGAGGAGATCATCGCCGCCATCACCGCCAACGCCTCTCCATCGACCATCCATGTTTCCCCCATCCATGTGTGAGTAATTCCCCCGCTGTAGGCTGAAGGGGATGGTAGGGATTGGATGAGATTGGTCATGTAATAGTCATAAGATTGTTAGGGCATAGTGCCTAGTATCCGTAGATGTCACTTTTATGATATTGTTGCAACTTGTTATACTTAATGCTTGTCACTAGGGCCGAGTGCCATGATCTCAGATCTGAACATGTTATTGATTCATGAAGATATTCGTTGTTTATGATCTTACTCCGCAAGTTGTATACACACGTCGCTGTCCGGAACCAATGGCCCCGAAGTGACAGAAATCGGGACAACCGGAGGGAATGGTAGTGATGTGAGGATCACATGTGTTCACGGAGTGTTAATGCTTTGCTCCGGTACTCTATTAAAAGGAGTACCTTAATTTCCGATAGTTTCCCTAGAGGCCCTGGCTGCCACCGGCTGGTAGGACAAAAGATGTTGTGCAAGTTTCTCATTGCGAGCACGTACGACTATATATGGAACACATGCCTATTGATTGATTAGTACTTGGATACCGTTTTATTATTATCTGCAAATGCCCCTGCTTTGATTGTTATATGAGTTTCTCTCATCCATGCAACGCCCGTTAATCCGTCCCTGTGCCTACAATATTTTAATCCTGCTGTTTACTATAATCACTACTGCTGTCTTTATTTCACCGCTGCTGTTATTTCACTATTCCCACTACTATAAAACTGTTACTACTGATAAACTCTTGCGAGCAAGTCTGTTTCCAGGTGCAGCTGAATTGACAACTCCGCTGTTAAGGCTTACAAGTATTCTTTGTCTCCCCTTGTGTCGAATCAATACATTGGGTAATACTTCCCTCGAAGACTGTTGCGATCCCCTATACTTGTGGGTCATCAGAGAACCCTTGAAATGGAAAGCATTTGTAATATTTGCGGTACAGAAGAGGAGGACAACTATCATGCCACGGTCAAATGCACAAAATCAAGAGCACTAAGATATGATATGAGGAAACACTGGAACCTCCCGACAGAACGTGCGTTCTCATATACTGGAACTGATTGGCTCCAGAACCTACTTATCAACTCGAACAAAATTCAAAGGAGCCAAGTGTTAATGCTTCTCTGGAGATCATGGCACCTCAGGTGTGACATCTATCATGGCAGAGGGGATGAAACCATTGCAAGATCTGCCTTTCTCATTGGTTACGACAATTTCCTCAATAACCTGAGCAACAAGGCTAATCCAGAGAAAGGTTTGTCGACTTCTATTTCTGGTTCTTCTTCCGACACTGGTTGCTCGAATGTTATGCCTCCCAGGAGTGTTCAGAACAAGGCTGATGCTTGGTCTAGGCCAAGTCTAGGCGAGACGAAGATAAATGTGGATGCGGCTTTTTGTGCTTCATCGCATGAATCTACTGCGGGCATTGTCATCCGTGATCGTTGTCATCCGTGATCACCTGGGTTCTATAGTCATAGCGGCGAGCATCGCAGGGACGAAATGCAGTAATGCAGAAGAAGCGGAAGCCTATGTGATCTGGGAAGGACTGAAAATTGCTGTCGATCACAACCTCAACCCTGCTACCTTAGAATCTGATTGTGCGGTGGCAGTGTCTACCGTAAACAAACACGCTCCGAGTGCATCCAGGAACTGGCATATCTACAACAACATCAGCGAAACTAGAAGCATGCTACTGAACTGTATTGTCTCTAAAATTAGAAGGAGTTATAATACTGCTGCTCATAATTTAGCTCAACTAGCTAGGAATTCTAGCCGCAGTACTGTGTGGCTAGACCCTGTCACTGAAGTTTTTAAGGAAATGTGTAATCATGACTCTGTATACTGTTGTGTGAGAGATGATTAATGTGTGTCCCCTCAAAAAAAAAAGAATGGAGCGAATATAACAATGTTGCATCCCAGCATTCCTCATACAAATCAAATTAAACATGAGGTTGGAGTAGGAAAGCCCATAGTGTGTCACAATTAAAGATAGAGTGAACTAGAGATGCAAGTGGGCCGAGATTAGGTACCCTCTACCCTATTTGGTTAAAAAATGAACTAATATATTTGAATGAGATCATCATTTTTGTTCAATTTTTGCACAAAAAAGGATGAAGGTACCCTAATCTTGCCCCACTTGCATCTATAGAGTGAACCGAGCGTTAGGTATATTTAGTTACACATATTTATCGTAATGCATGAAATCGTTACATCAACATAGAACAAAGCGAGATTTCTAACATCTAACCACATTATTAACTCAACCGACATATTGGACCCACAAGTGCACTTTTTTCTTGGAACAATACAAACACAATTGCTACATATACGCGCATACACTCACTCCTATGAACAGACACAGGCACAGTTAACACATCAAAAAGACTAAGCCGACGGGTTGGTTTCGAGATTGATGAAGTCACCACGCATGTCTCAATATCGTAGGAATAACGAATTTTGCCTTTATGAGAAAAACACAATGTTAAACCAGGGGTTTGAACTCTGGTGGATGGAGTTACACTAACCCTCCTAGCCATCCAACCTTATAGCTACATTTAAAGATATAAAATATTCAAATGTACAAGTACAACATTAACAAGACCGCTGCAAGGCCACTAGAGTGGTCATTCGAAGAGGCCAACACTTGGTCGTGATATACCAGGTAGATGGAAAATATTAGCTTATCTTTATCGTGTAGTTCTACTAAAAAGCTTAAATAGTGGATAGAAGGGACTATGATCTATCCCTTCTCATGGTTATCAAAATTGAAAACAAATGAATAGTAGTGAATATTCATTTCTAACCACACGAGGTGTGTTTTACTTGACTCGGCACACTTTTTCAGTCATGATATTTAGGCAGTAGTATTTTTTTTATCTAAACTAACATAACATGTATTAATAAGTTGTCCAAGATTTTTTTATTTCTCAGTCCACAATCTTAATGGTTGATTCTTTATCCATCGGAAATGTGAAAAATACGAGAACCTCAATCATCGGAATGGTTAGTAGGGGTGGTTTTACCACCAACACACCAAGGATCAAACTCTAGATTAATGTTTTACGTTCTAATTAAAGCATATAATTATTTTAAATGAGGACTATGTTCTGGTCAACAACTATTTTATGCAAAAGATTTATATGCATGTTTTCAAAATTACCTCTCTAATGTGTAACTAGACAAGGTCCAAGCCTGATAGGCCCATGGTGCATGGTACTAGGGTCCAAGGGAACATTTCTTGTAATTAAAATGGGCTTGTACACCACCCATGCCCATGTATGTGCAACCTATTAGATAATACCTAGGTAGTGAAGGTTGTGCACTCCATTTGTTATTGCCCTAGGAAGCCCCACCTATTCCGTTAACGTGCAATTACAATTACACATAGTTTTTTTTATAACTGTACACATTGAAATGATGATCAACAGAGAAACAATAATCTGTCGGTTGTTCCATAAAATAGTAGATCTCATGTAACAAAACATGGTTGTGTGAACCTCATGATGAGGCTCAGAGTGGTTCTCTCCTCTTCTATTTACTATTGCTTTCTTACTCATGATTGTGGCCCACAATCCCCTTGTATGCAAATGCAATCCTAAATCAAGCACATATGATATTAAGTCCCACAAAACAAAATGTATCATTAAGATAGAGAATTCAATTGATGGCTAACATGCTACAAAGGGTTATACTTGAGCATGTCCACACCATAACCAATATGCTTTAATTGGAACAAGAACAGTTCAGGACTGCTAGCCTGAACTTTGAATACATACATATTTGGCACAAATAAAAATAAGTTATGTTCCTAAAACTAGATTTGAGAACACCACTGATAATATAAAAAATTAAATATAGAGCATTCAATATTCTTGATGATATTGGGCATAAATGTTTTGGAGAGAGATGGCGTGGAGGGATTCAGAAATTGCTCAAACTCCTGTATCTCTTCACTTCTTCTAAATGGTGTCCTAGAGAAAACTTTTAAATGTAGGAGAGGGGTGATGAAAGTAGCCCCACTTTATTCATCTTGGAACATTCCCCTCCACCTACATATTATTTCCCTTAGGATTAACCAAACCAGATATGGAGCATTTTTAGTCTTTAGTTACAACAATTGAAAGAAACCTCAAAATTCTCTTCGACTTCTTCACATATGGAGAAAAGCTTCAAATGCTAAAGTTTGTTTTATATTCTCTAACAACTTTATTTATAAACACCCTAAAGGTGAAAGTGATTATTGAGCAATTGGACAAGTACTGAACATAAGGCATTTTCTTCAAAGAGCAAGGGACTTAACTAAGCATAACCATCTGCTAGCAGCATGATGTTGCCATGTTGGTGTGCATAGTAAAAGACAAAAGTTGCATGGGAATCTCGATCCCGAAGTTCAAAATGTATGTCTCCTCATGAAATAACGTCATAAATGAGGACAATCTTCCATAGGTAAAACTTGTATATGAAGTCTACTATCAAAATTATCTGTCTCCTACTAAACAAATCGATTGTTCCTTTTTAGTGGAGAGATTTCCTTAAGGGGCTACCCAAAATTAAGGAATTATCAGCCTGCTCTATTTTACATGGATCCTAAATTCTCTTGTGGCGGGATGAATGGTATCAACAAGACCTCAAGTCAAGATTTCCTTATTTGGTATCTTTTGTACTCTCCCTGAAGATATCTTTTAAGATGGCATAAAAACAACACTCCTATACCGCTTTCACCTCCCTATATAATATGATGCATTCATCATAAAATAAAAGTGATAGATGGAATTCCTTTGGGAAAATTCGCCCAGAGCATTCTTCTTATATACAACCCTTTATCGTCATTCTCCTGCTTTGTATTTGCTTTCAAAATCTTGTTGCTAGAAGAAACATGATATATTTCTTTGTTGCTTCTTATATGTGCACTGAATACCAAAGACATGCTGCAAATGCGATATTTTTTCCTCCCACAAAATAACTGCATTATGTGCAATGATCACACTGTCGAGATAATGCATGATCTTTTATTCCAGTACAAGTTTGCCAAAACATGTTGGTAGTACATATGCCCAACTTGGAACTATTCCAACCCTAATTCTCACCTGGAGTGCAGTGCATCTCTTGAAAGGGGTGTGAAGAAAATGTTTTTCATGGAGATCAAGTATAGATCCTCAAGGAAGGCATACTCTGCTTCCCCTTCATGGGTAGCTTTCATTTGACGTCCCTCTAGGCCCTTCTCTTTTCCTCTTCTATGACCAATATCCAGCTATATAAGATATTGCATGTCACAAAAGCTATATTATTGCTAATGTAATGGAAACTTCCCCAACTAATATATGTGACATTCATGTGGGGTTCAGCTGGGCGGTTGGCAATGGTCCATGTATTGCAAGGGGTAGCGAATTCCATTGAATATGCATGAGAATGAAAATTCATTCTCGGTGGACTCCATGCACACAACACTTGTACATTTATATGTCTTACCTAATAATAACAACCAAATTCGGAAAATGAAGATACCCCTCAAAATTTTAAAACTTATGTGGTACCTCCTCAAATGTGTCATCGTCGCCAAGGATAACCTTCCAAAGTGCATCTGGCATGAAAGTATGAAGTGTCGTTTTTGTCATCATGAGGAGACTAAACACCTTTCATTCCAATGCAAGTGTCTATTTCTTTTTGTCATCTGGCCTTTTACAAACTTTTTATGAAGGTTTGTACACGGTTCGGTTGTAATAGGTGGTCAGGGATATATTTACCCACATGAATGACAACAGTCCTCATATAATCCCTTCACCACCTTATGTGCGAGTTATTCACGAAATTGTATTTTGCCTGTTTATCTCTACCTTTTATCTCTCTGTTCTAGCAGCTATCCTGGATATACACAGGCCAGATGTAAACACTAGATATGCTTGTATCGCTGTGATGCCAACGTTTTAGGTTAACAAAAGTGTCCTTTATCAGAAAAAAATGATGTGAAAACTCAAAATTATAAAAATATGCAAGTATGATACTGCTTCCCGTAAAGCCATGCGAATCCTTGCAAATTTACAGAAGCCTGTTGGGCGCACAGCCAAGAGCTACATTATGCTCCGCCGAGTTGTCAATTAGTCATCAGGCATTCAGGCCCGGCCTGTGAGCCAATGCTAAGCAAGCAAATCAAGCGGGAGTGCGGGACTAAACAAATCCAGCTTGCCTGTTGTAGAGAACTGTTGGCAGCAAGGAACATCCTGCTCTCATGCATTGTCGTGAGAACGGATTTTGTTCCAGGAGTGTACGTACACACAGCCACACAGGCACACATAGAAAGGTTAGCAGACAAGCTACTCCCTCCAGCTCATCTTATCCATGCATCGCTGCAACTGTAGCTCAACTGCAAAGGCTTGGCTTGAAAGGCAGAGCCACGGTTTCCCTAATGGAGCAGACCAGACAAGAGAAGAAAACACCAGTTGCTCAAGGAAGATGCCCTTATTGGGTACTTAGTTAGTTAACTGGATTACTCTAATGCTACCAGCTGAATGGAAGTTAGCACGCCCTTGATCATAGGGTTCCATGAGAAGGAAGATCACAGGGGGCGCTAGCTAGTTGGTCAGCACTCCACTGAACCTGGAGCATACATGAGAGTTGCTTGTGAGAGGAGGTTGGTTTCAGAGTTTTCCAAACAGCAACTCTCTGAAGTCTGAGTCTGAACAACGCAAAAATAAGCGGCAGCCGGCAGACGTGAATCCATGTGAGTACAAATGAACGCCATTCCCTTTGCCGAACACGACAAATAAACAGATAGTTAAAAAAAGCTTCGATTTAACCACTGTCACACACTCCTGGCCGGCATGGCAGGCATATGATAGCTGCAAGCCTGCAACCGTGCGTGCAAAACCCTGTCCCCGAAGACTTTGTTGGATGATCAATTGCAGAAAACCAACAAATTCAGGTCAACTGGTTGCATAGTTGTAAACATGTATTCTTTACATCGCCGGCCTGGTAGTCCAGATTGTAGATTGCAGGGGTACTCGTAGAGTAGGATTCTGATCTGAAAGCAACTGCAACGTCAAGACAAGAGGCAGCTGGTCTTGCACGCGCAGCTGCAGCTTGCGGCATCTCGCGCGTCATTCGAATCTCAGTAATTCCCAGCTGCGCGCAGCATGAATGGTTCACCCGCCGGCGGTTTCACGTTTACCTCTTCCGTACCTAGGGTTTGTCTCGCCTCCCTTCTTCTTCTTCTTCCACGGGGCGCGCTGCCGCGGCCGGCGCGGTAGAAAGTCCTGGCACACGCACAAGCACACCTTTGATCCCGTGTCCCCATGGACATCGTACGGTTCATTACCCTGATTTTTCTGGGACCGGGGTGTGTCCGTGCGTGACAGTGATGCCTACAGGTTTGTTGTATTAGCAGTTTAGCACTATGGCACAGCAACTTGACAGGCTTTCCTTTCCAAACTAATCCCAAAATCGCTGCTCGTCAACTGGCTAGTCTATTAACCTCTCTCGACCCGGCGCCTATAAGTACGCGGCAGCGTTTGCTGGCATTCTCATTGCAAAACATATCCAGCAACTTGATCTATATACCTCGGCCAATCGACTATCTAGCTAAATAAAGATCCGCAGAGCTAGTTCTTGGTTGACATGGCTTCCCCGCGCACGGTTGCGATTTCCTTCGTCTTCCTCGTCTTGGTGGCGGCGTCGTCGCCTTCCTCTGTCGTGCGAGCCAGCAGGATGATGCCGGCCGATGGTAGCCAGCAAGAAGTGATCGCAGCACCTGAAGTCACCAGCGCAGACGCCGGCACATCCTCGTCCTTGCAAGAAGCGCTCGTCCAGAGGCCCCCTCTGCCTCTGCCGCTTCCGATGTCGCCGCCGAGGAAGACCAACGCCGCCGTCTTTACGCGGCGCAGCAGTAGGATGCTCGGGTCGGTGCCCAGCCCCGGCGTCGGCCACTAGCAGCTCGTTTCTTTCGTGCACATATAGAATTTGTAGTTTCATTCAGCTCGATCGTGAGAGGTTGGTTTCCACATCTAACTATACGTTTTCTGGAGTTTGTAGCGTGAGGGTTGTTGTTGTGTTCTGTATAAGACTGCTTAACTGGTTGTTAAGACGACGTGATTGGAATTCATATTAGCTCGTGGCGTCACCAGCTGGGAATTCCTTCGAGTTCGAGCAAGGGGGTACCTGACTGGACATCTGCGTTGAAATTTTCCGCGTTGCGACAAAGAATCGATCACTTGCTGGACTAGAATTCGTTGCTAAACAAAAATAGGCTAATGAGCTGGCTTGCATCCTCGATTCCCGTTGCGTGCATTCCTCCCGGTGCATGCGTTTGTAGTGATTCACCTGCAATGGCAACGTGACGGCAGCATGCATCAGGTGCCAAACCACATGTAGGATTATTTACGACAACTCGACCTGTATGTATTAATTCCTCGATGTAGATATAGAGCGCACCAACTTAATGTGATTGACTTTTTGTGAGCCGATGGTTGTTTAAACTTTTGAATCGGGGAGGGTGTATGTATGCTAAAACTTTATCGCAGGTGTGAGTGAAGCGATCATATTCTCCCTTTTAGAAAGGTCTAACGAGAATGACAAATAGACTTTTGGCTTCTGCACCACTAAACGTCGCCTTTAGACGTTCGTTGATCAGAGACAAATAGACTTCTTGGTTACACTTAGCACAAAGGTTGATGAGAGATACATGGGATCGGGAGAGAGATGGATCGGTACCGATATGGAGTAGCCATGTGAGTAATACATATATATGTGTAAGTGTAACACGTCCAACCATCGGATAAGCCAGATATTTTTCGATACAAGTTGTTGCCACCGTGTTTTTACAGTTAAATCGTAAATCTATGTATCTTGATAAGACAAACCATGTAGTAATTAACTTTCGCAAAAGTATATATGAATAATAGAAGTATCATTTAAAATAAGATCCTTTTACGACTCCTTTCCATTGGACGTAATTTTACTAAGGACAACCTAACATAATGTAGTTGGAGTAAAAACAATGTTGCTTTTGTGATGAAGATGAAACAATATGACACCCCTGGCTACGGTTGCAAATAGCTTAGCAGATTAGATGGGTGAGCTTAGTAAAAAACTTAGGGCATAAATCCGGGTAGAGGCATCCACTTTATGTTGGGCTATCTGGAATTACTGCACTGATATCATTTTTCAACAATAAGCAAGTTTACATTTTTTTTGAAGGTTATCCTTATGAACAAATATTTGATCCGTACATGGTCGTTACTTCAGTGTGTGGACGAGTGAGCTATAATGAATCTAGGTGCAGCCATCTCGAGACGGTTGCATAGAGTATTTGGGCAGCATAACAATATAATCAACGATGCGTATGTAATGGATGGAGTCTTGTATAAGGTTTTCTTTCCTCTATTGAGTGCATTATGTTTGCAATGAATAGTAGTTTGCAATAATGAATGGCTGGGTGCACCAGTCAGTGTAGGGGTGGGACTGGAGGGCTACCATCTTCTTTGAAAACAATTGAGTACTCACCGCTTATTTGGCGCAAAAAAAATATTCATACCAAAATATTGAAACCACTTTTGTATACCAAAAATATGTGTCTACAAGGAAAACAAGCTAAAATGGGTTCATACGATTTGAATCTCCTTATAATGCTGAACGTGCGTACCTACCCATATGGGTAGAAAATCCACTCTCTTTGGTTGAGTAATATAGTTCCCGTGATCGTAAATACACGACTCCTTGACAAGCATACATTGTCGAAAAAAAATCTAATTTCAATCTATAACGTATACAAACGATATATTTGTAAGATAAACTTACGATGCCCCTATATTTCCATGAAAATATTTCATAAACAAACTTTCACGATCTCTTCTAAGTGCAGAAATTAAGAATCAACCGTACTTGGTGGAGACCAGACCAATGTGAGTATAATTTTTTTTATAAGAACTGTAGATAAACTAGTTTGTGTTATTTAGCTATATGCTGTGAAATTACTTATAAAGCATTGCAGGAAAAAGACTACCCTTTAATCTCTTCAGCATGACAGTGAGATATAATGTTTTCCTTTATTATTTTATTTCTTTTTTATTAATTTGTTTGTGTGCATCCTTGACTTACTCTTGATATTGAGTTGTTCCAGAGGTTAGATATACTTGATATTAATATATTGGCCTTTATCAGAAATAATTGCGCGGAGACTATCATTCCATTTGTAAAATCAGAGTATAAACTTCCAAATTGTCTCACAATATAAATATACCTCTTCTGGTTGTGACCGTGCGTCGGGTAATGGACGTATGAACCTATATATGTTGTTGGGAATCCATCATACATTTTTGTTTCGTATTTAAGTGCTAGAATCAGTGTGAAAAGGAAGATCTGCCATGACATATGGAGAAAGGGAGATAGTGGAGAGTTTTTGTTACCTGCAAAAAAGGAAGATAGTGAAGAATCAAAAAAAAATCTAGTCAATATAAGAATAAAGCGGTTTGATTAGGGAGTAATTTTTCTCATGCTTAAGATTTAGTTCCTAGTTATCAACTTAACCGCCGACCTTGAGATGGATGGATGATGACGATTGAAGGTCAAATTATAACTTGTGATTTGCATATTGGTACATATATTTTTGTTGGCAATGGCTCATCTTTACTCTTCTAGCTAAGGAGTCATATATTTACAAGATATGAAAGTAAGCATTATTTTCATATTAAATTCGATTTAGTAAGCAATAAGCCATGTTTTTAACTATGTCTCAGCCCCTTAGTAAATACGTAACTTAAACATGTATTACCTCTGTTTCATGATATAAACATTTTGGTGGACTACATTTGCCTACCAAAACATCTTATATTTAGGATCAGAGGTAGTACAATACAACACAGTTCCATAATCCTGAAATAGAACCTTGTGAATAGAAGAAACGCCAAATAATTTTGTTTTAGGCAGCTTTATTAAATGATGGTGAGATGGTTCGCCAGCGAAGGTATATATTACAATGCCATGAGGTGTTCGTTTGTCCCTTTTTCTTTCAAGAGTCAAACCTTTGATAATAAAGACACATATCCTTTGAAACAACATAATGTCAAAATCAAATTGAAAGTCCTCTGTCATAAATAGAGCTTAGCTGAGTTCATAGGCTACTTTCTTGTCGTCTCTAGAGCAGTAATATGGAATACTTCACAGCTTTGGAGACCTATGCAAAAGCCAAGGCCTCCTTCTTTGTAGAAAGGCTATAATGCACGATGTATTACTCTGGTGTGTATGCACACATATATATAGGTACAATGTGAGGACGTGTCCTCAACTATACGGGGCCATATGGTATGAAATACACCAGACAATATCTCCTCAACAGTCATGCTTAATTAAGAAGTTCTCAGCTGAGACCTGCTCACCGTTGCAGCCCGCGTACTTCAAGTACATACTCCTTCCGTTATGGATTATAAGGCTATATTGAGCTTTTTTTTTTGTTAGGGATTACAAGCCCCTCTTATTTATACACTGGGACGACGCCAACCTTCTCTTGGAGTTGCCACATTGGATTTTTGTCGAGTTGGAGGAGAGAGAACGAAGAAATGAAGGTTGTCTTCTCTTAGCTAAGAAATAATTTATTAGAAAATAAGGAAAACCTATTTTCTCCATTGTACCATACGTCTTCCTTTAGCTATCTGTGTTCCTACTATAAATTAATTAATTCTCATTAATTGTAAGAGATGATGCAGTGTTTGACTTATACCTTTTGCCTTTCCAAGATGATACGGAGGACAAAAAGAGACATGTGTTCTCTATCATTGTACATGTCCTAACGGAGGGAGAGCTCTTTATGTTGTGGTGTGTGTGGCTGTCATGTGGTGTTTGTTAATCTATTTTCTAGGTGAAGTTAAAACATTGTTATGTTGGCCTGTGCAAACAAAAATGCCAATAATTGGAACTCTAGCCAACATTGGCTGCTCATGGTGCTCAAACAATTAACCCATCCGATTTTTGTGTGCAAATATAACCCGTCGGAATTTGGTGCAAGATATTTACATCAATCATCATCTCTCAGTTGAAGCAAAAGCACACATGTAAAAATGTCCCCATCTCAATCTTTTTCCACACACAAATAGACAATCCTGAGTGGATAAACATGGTATGAATTACGAAAGTAGTACTATTATCTAGCACTAGGAAAGTGCCCAAGGCAAGGTGGTACCGATAATATGTATGGATCGAGCCGCCAGGTCTTCCACGAGGATGTCCACGTCGAATTTTGTCACGAGCTCGCCAAACAATTTCGAGCCATCCAAGTTTGGTTCTTCCGCGTTTAATTTGATCCTCCGTATCGCTTTACGTGCATGTACTGTGCAAAGTGCCTTCTGTAAAGAGAACTTGTTTGCGCGTTCGATCCCCCTTTGCAAGATATTAATGCCAGTCCACTATCACTGTACCAAGATACGATCCCAATATCTAATAAGCCTCTGCCGTGGTTAGGGATTAGTCGAACAAAATCTCAGTCGACAGTGAGCCTCTCATACTGTAAAAAATAAAGATTTACTGTTAGTCTTAGACCCAAAGACGAATATCCATAGGCTGATCCCATGGATGAACTAAACCTCAGCCCCGAGCGTCCATCAAAAGCTGACCCTAGTGCAGAACTATGGGTTTTGTTTCTTATAAACTTTCGTGGCAGATACAAATTATCCGAAGTATGTGCAGGACCTATTTATGCAATAAAAATGATTGTGCGTATTGAACTATTGATTGATGTAAAAGCGGAGGTAATGCCCCTTTTCAAAAATGAAGAAATTGGGGACCTTCTTATTGATGGTGCGTAACAAAAGCAAACAACAGACGAATGACATGTGCGAAAACATGCTTATATGGTGAAACTGACCGAACGTCATCCGTTTTACAATTGGCGTCAATTGTCATATTGGGGTGTTAATACCTATTCTAAATCGTGTTGGCACAAAACCACTGGATTGTCACATTGCACATTAGACGGAGCTAGGCATCCTGATCTCCCAGGCTGAGGCTCCGAAACAAAAAAAAAATCCTCAAATCTCAAGAGGTGATGAGAACCGAAGGCGATCTTGTGGTGATGTTGGGCGTTTTTGCGGTTGTGTTTTTTTTCCTCTAGCTTTGTGAGGGCGCTCTCTCCACTTCAAGGTGTCATGGTGTTAGAAAGGAAGATCATAATCACTTGCTTGAAGCCTTGGGATCGCTCTCATGGTCAAATGGATCTGGAAGCTGTATCAAGGTGCTGAAGGTCTATGGGCAGACCTGATTAGGGCTAAGTACCTGCGGGGCAGGGACCTCTATGCGGGAGGGGTCCCAACTCATGGCTCCCAATTTTGGAATGCAATACAGAAGATTAAGTGGCATTTCAAAATGGGGGCCAAACATAGGGTGCGGAACGGAAGGAGGACTTACTTCTGGACGGACTGGTGGACGGGCAATGGTCCACTAAGGACGAGATTCCCTAGGCTGTTTAGTTGCTGTGAGTCCCCGTTCATCACCGTCGAGGGGGCGAGGGTGCACGCCGGGGCGCCAGGGGAATGGCGCCTCCGCTTCCGACGCCAATTGGGTCTTGCAGAGCGGGTAGAGTGGGATAATCTCTGTAGGGAAGTACAGGGGCTTCCCACGGACCAGACGGAAGACGAGGTGTCTTGGGCCTTAGAGCCTTCGGGCGCTTTCTCGACTAGCTCGATCTATGTTCGTCTGGCGCAAGGGGCGGCTATTGCATCGTTCAAGGATGTATGGCGGACCAGAGTTCCACCTAAGATCAAGGTGTTCCTCTGGCAACTGATTAGGGGGCGGCTGCCCTCGGGGGAGCAGCTGCTAAAGCGTCATGGACCGTCCAATGGACGGTGTGCGCTGTGTGGTGCCTGGGAGGACTGCAACCACATTTTCTTCACCTGCCCAACCGCGAGACTGATGTGGGCTGGGGTGAGGGAGCTCCTTGAGTGCAATTGGAACCCGGCGGGGGCCGGGGACTTCATTGCACTTGCTCAGGGCTTGAGCAACCCCCTCCGAAGGCTGGCTTGGTACACGTTTGCGGCGCAATGCTGGACGCTGTGGAACATTCGCAATAAGCTAGCTATAGAGGGAAAGATGATCGGCAACCCGGCTGATGTGTTTTACCAAATGTCTATTCATATGCAGTGCTGGAGGGTTCTGGTCAGACCGAGGGACAGGGACTTGCTGGACTTGGCGGTGGGGGACGTCAGGAGGCTCTACTCGCGGACGCGGTCTGAGGGGACATGAGGACTACATCTACACCTTGAGCGGCTACATCGAGCTTTCAGGACATTAGGAGTCTCGTGGTGTGTGTTAGGTCCTGTCGTCAGGAGTTGGGAGCTTTGTATGAACTCGTATGCGAACTTGTGTGGCTGGGGTGTGTTGTATCGTAACTTATGCTTGTGTGGCTTTATCTATAAAGCTGGGCCGAGGGGCCTTCTATTTAAAAGAGGTGGGCTATATAGTTTCTTTGGCTGTAAACCAAAGGGAATCATATTCTCAAAAAATGTGATATATAAAAGCACCTGTCAAAACTCAATTCAAACTCATTCCATCACCTATCCGACAATCTAATCCAATTTTTAACATGTCTCTTCCTTCAGCCTCACGACTTTTGAGGTGATTCCCTACTCCTTTCATTTTCGCCATAAGAGCCTTGCCTCTTCCTACGTCCAATACCTACATGTTCCTTTTTGTCGATGGCATCCTCGTTTCCCTGCACTCATATTTATTGTCTTTTAACCCATCCACCGACACTTTCCTGATTTCAATCACATCCATTGCCATCCTCGCTCCCGTACCCAACCCAATGTTGTTTGTGCGGTCTGGTTGGCAATTAATGAACAATGGCAATGGACGGTTGCATCTAAATGCATGGTCCGAGAACAGAGCATCGCTCTGGTGGCTAGTTGTGCGGGTGCGCACACAGCCTGTCCTGGTTCGAGTCGTGGACTCTGCAAGTGCGCTCACGGAGCCTCTTCTATAAAACAAAGCCGCCAAGGACTATACCTTGGGCGGCCTCTTTTTTCTTTTATAAATGCACGGTCTATTTTGGCATATCATTGATGAATATCCACAATCTCACATTTATTAGCTGGATCAACCAACGCTAGAGACCTAATCCAATCTCCTTATTGAACGCACTGCTTTGGAAAAAGAATATGACCACTTCAAATTTGAGCGTCAGTGCATGCTATATGCCTATGTGTTTGTAACTTTTTTTTCTCTTAATTAGTCAATCATGTCTGGTTCTTTCGATAGTGGCTACATGTACACGATTTATCTTCCAAAGGAAACAAATTATGAACATGTACATCATCTAGATGGAAAGGCCGAAAGATAACAAATTCTTTCTCAACAACGACAAAGATAAGGTACCGCTACGTCAAGTGGTCAACCTCGTCGTACACGGACGTGTGTGCGTGTCGTTGTAACTCCACTGACGCACCAGCTGCATGAAAGACCACTATATACGTTTACACTTTTAGAAAGGACAGGTAAAAGGTGCACTTGAAAAGTTTCAGACCACTTTCAACTCTCCGAGGAAGTGACACAC
The DNA here is from genome assembly GCF_022539505.1 of Lolium rigidum. NCBI lineage: Eukaryota > Viridiplantae > Streptophyta > Magnoliopsida > Poales > Poaceae > Lolium > Lolium rigidum. Next base: position 257,121,031 of record NC_061513.1, on the reverse strand, counting down.
TTGGACCATACCAGACAGGCAGAGAGTATTTCTCTAGAAATCATAGCTTTAACTAGTCGTGGTCATTTTTTATGCTTGGACTTTTGGGCACGATGAGCCATACATGGCTGCGCCTCACAAATGGAAGTGTGGTGTTGACCTGCTTTACACTGTGACAGTGCAGAATAGTCTGTTGCGAAACCAGTGCAGCAAATTGCACTACCTTATTAGAAAAAAAAAACTATTTGCTCAAATGTTATAGACACAGCCGGACCATTCGTATCAAACATCTTAAAAGGCGCTTTGATAGTTCGTAGGGGCAAATCCGCGCAACCAGTGGCGGAGCTGGCCTAAAAAAAAATGGACGGGCCAAATACACTGAAGGAGGATAAATAAAATATTTACTGGCGGAAACTCAAAACCGATCCCGGGTGCATATGCACCCGTATGTACAAACACATTACAAAAAGTTTAAATATTTAGGAAAAAATTCGCATGTGGAGGCACATGTTCTATATGCGCACGTAAAGTTTCATATAAAACCGATATTTTTTCTGCCATGTGTAAAAATGATAAAAAATGTCTCGAGAAATGAATACTTTTAGCACCAAAATTTGTCTTTTTTACACAGGGCACAAAACATGTTGGTTTTTTTAAACAACTTTGTGAGCATGTAACATGTCAAGATATACACGAGATTTTTTTGTATTTATTTTGACATTTTAAAATATGTGTTCAAAATGCATTTCAAAAAGGGTGCATATGCACTCGAGTGGAGAAACACTTTGTCCTATTATTGCGCTAAATTTTACTAGTATGTAGACTAAAATCTCTTGGGTTGGGCGGGCCAAAAAGCCCGATTTTCCCCCAACATAGCTCCACCACTGCGCACAACGGTCCATGCATCATGTTGGAACAAATCAATCTTCTGATCAATGATGACAGTGCCCATTTCTTAGGGAACTCAGCGACACTAGGGACCTACATCTGGGTTTGTGGCTAGTGGAGGGAGATTTTAACAAAATTGTGGATGCGGCAGATGAGAACTATGCAAATCTAAATATTCACATGATGGGTAAGTTCCATAGGACCCTTGCAAAGCTCGAGCTCAAAGAGATGTACCTCAACGACAAAAATAGACATGGTCATACCGAGAAGCATGAAAGTTGGTCGGGTGTTCGCAGAATCACAGTGGTGGATTGGGAGGCCGTATATCCTTCCTCCTTGATTTCTCGACAATGTGATCCTCTGCCCCTCATCATTGTTTGTTGCTTCTAAAACTGCTTAAAGTGGATCGAAGATTTCAATTCGAGGCTTTTTGTTGTAGACAGTTTTACAAGCATGATCTAGCATGTGTGGTCTTCTACGCCAAGCATAGGAAACTCTTACTTTTTCCACATCCAAGATGCTCTAGGTCCTACTACATAGCTTATTTTGTGGCTCGACTTTGCAATGGAGACTAGGGCTCTCTCGATAGAGGAACGGGGATGAGATGGATGCTCAAACAAGTCACATGGACCCTTGTTTAAGAGGACACTTGCATGATAGAGGTCGAGGATTTTTTTTGGTTCAAAGAGGGCGATGCTTGGACCCGTTTATTCCACTCTCACGCAAGTCACATGGCTCACAAGAACTATATCCATCATCTGAAAGTGGGTGGAGTGGTGGTCTCTGATCACGCTGACAAAGCTCATGCAGTGGAGTATTTATATGAGTATCTACTTGGGTAGGCTCATGATCGAGTGTTTGCCTTGCACCTAGATTTTGAGGATTTTTTGTCACACCATGTGTAACATCCCAGGATTTGGGGTTACAAAAAGAGAGGAAACAGATGTGTGCAATGTATTCATGCATAGAAAATCCGGGAAATTTTCGCGCTTTTAAATAAAACTTGCCACAGAGACTGAAATTTCACTTCAGTTGATGGAATTGAAGTAGATCATCAAGTCAAGCGCTATAAATTTTAATGTGATTTTGCTAAAACCTTGCTTTGGGTAGAAGTGATTTGATCTGCAGGTTAGATCAAAGGGAACTAGATATATTTCAACAACACCTTAAGTGAGGATTATATTAAATACCAGATCTTTTAAACAATCATAACAAGGTATTTCTTGCAACCACATAGTGATATATACTCAATCACAAGTAGAAGAATAAGGAAGAATTAGGAAACCATTCTTGTATTATCTTTTCTTTGCTCTTTACTAAATCATCATGATCCTCATGGTATATTTTAAACTCAAGTCTTGGAACTCCTGACTAGGACAACCACACAAGATCTATTATCAAGATATATCCATCATACTTTTCTTAATCTAGATATATCTTCACCAATTCTCAAAGTAAGGGTATAACAACCCACATATGCAAATGATCACATCATTATCTCTTGAGTTAGAACCCTAAGATGGAATGCATATCATTGAGAAGTGGTGAAGTAACATAAGAACTACATCCTTGACATTAAGAAGTAAATAAGAAACTAATCCAAGGTAAAGCTAGCCAAGTGGAACGCAAGCATGTATACTAAGGAGATCTTGTGAGCACACCATAAACCCTAGAGTAATCCTGCCTATATAAGTAAGCTCAAGCTAAAGTGTTATACTCAAGTTACTAGAGCAAGCACTTGATCTTGGAGATGAGAACCATATCTCACTAGTCATACCCTAGCTAGGAGGCCAATACCATGATCATCAAAACTTGGTAATGATCATAAACCCTAAGAACTTGAAGTAATAAGTTATTCAGAATAAGTTGATCATGTGGAATACATGATTAAGCTTTGGAGGTATAGAAGTACATCCTAAACCCTAAGATGATAAGAAGATATCATCCATCAAAAGAAATAGGTAGTAAGAAATCATAACCATTCTCAACAACTGTAGTAATCAAGGAAATGCATTACACCAAAACCTTGTCTAACCAAACACCTGTGTCAACCCTAGTGATATTCAAAAAAACCATCCCATCAAGTGAGAAAGAGTAACCCTATGCCCACATATCAACTTTAATTTATCTATCACTTGGGTGATCAAAGGTAAAACCCTAAGATCATACCCTAAACTCAAGTATGAGTGAAGGGATTAGTTAATCAACCCGAACATGAATCAAGATATCAACTCAACCTACCTTTTAAACCATGCCTATGTAGGTTCACCCAACTATTGTTCCCAAACAAATAAAAGTCTCATGGGAGGAACAAGATAAAAGTCTACCTTAATCATTTCAAACCAAGGTTTTAGAAAATAATATCAATATTTTTGGGATAAACCTAACCTAATCTCCAAGTACTTAGAAATAATAAGGTACATAAAAAATCATGCCCATACAAACATCTTATCAAATAAAAACCGACTGATAAAATATTATGCTGTAAATTATTTATTGCATAGTAACACAAAATAAGACCCTTACTATCACTAGGTACTTTTACAAGTATAGGAAAAATACTTTAATCCTCAACAAAATAAACATTAAGAAAATTACTACTAAGATACCTATTGGAAATTTTGAATAAATCTCACAATAATATTTAAAATATAGCCAAATCTTGAATACTTCAAGACAGTGAAAATACTTAAGGATCATCTCTACTAAACTTTGTAAACAATTACATAGTCAAAATAATTCATAACAGAATTGAATTCAAATATGAATTGAAGAAAAAGGAAAATAGAAATAAAGAAAGGGAGAGGGACTTACGCCGCATCAGCCCAACTCCATCACCACCCCTGCCCAGCCCACGATATTGTTTTAGTATTAAACAAATAAGAAAACTGACTTCTTCTTCCTCTCCGAGGCCGACACCGTGACGACACCGTCATCACCGTCGTTTTTGACTTCCCCCGGATGCCAGCGACCATCCCAAAGGCATATACAAGCTCCGCTATGTCCGAGTCTATCCGAAAACATCCAGATTCGTGCTCATTCGCCGTGCCGACATCGTTGTTCTATCCCGACCGTCGCCAACAATGAAGTTACGCTAGAGACCTCACGGACAACTATAAAACTACCCACAACTCCGCCGTAGAACCCTAGTTCTTCGCCACCCTTTCACTTCCTCTCTATTTCTCTCAATCCCTCGGAAACCACCGAACCACCTCACCGGAGCTCATCACCTCGCCCACAATTGGAGCCAATCGGGAGTCCATAGAGTAGCTCACCCGATGCGATGTATTGTGTAATCCATTCTGGTGGAGTTGGGCCTAGAGGGGGAGCTCGGAGTAGGACAAATCGAGCCATTTTTTTGTAACCGGTGATCGCTGAAATCCGCGAAATAGAGGTTGCTACCATCGTCAATCATCATCAGCGAGTCTCCTGAAAGCTTCACCAGAGCCTTTTATTGCAACCTAGGATCATTTGTAGCCTGGTTTCGAGATCTCGTCAGAGTTCACTGCCGCAGCACGTGGTCGCCGTCACTAGTTTGGTGGCCATTTTAGAAAAGCGCCACCATCATGGAGTTCATTGTTTCATGCCGATTAGATTGAGCTCAGTAGCACGTCTTCGGGGACCCTAAATCAGTGGCGTTGTCCTCGACTGGCCGCCTGCGTTGAGCTACCTGCGGGGTGACATGGTCGTGGGTCCCATTGAAAAGTTGACCGGGTCTTTATCCGCGTGGCAATCGATGTGGACCGAGGTCCCACTAGTCAGTGACTAGGGCTAGATCCGGGTCGGTACGTTTAGTATTTGATATTTAATTTCAAATTCCATAAAATGTAGAGACTTTACAAATTCATATTAAATTCATTTCATCTCAGAAAATTCAAATAAGATATCAAAATGTGAAAAATAAAATCTATCCATTAAAAATAAAATATCAACTATTTTTTAGAAGGGATTTCTATTTTCGTGCCCTCAGGTCCTTAGTTGTACTCAGTTTTCCCCAGCTCCTTAGTTTTTCCTCAGTTTTCCCCAAGCCCTTGTCTGAACCCGCAGAAGGAGCTCGGACGGAAGGAATCCGTTAAGTTGACCGTTCCGTGCTGACGAGTGGGGTCGTGTTGTTTGTCGGGTCGCGTCGTGTGGGACCGCGTCGTGTGGGGCTGGTAGGAAGGGATCGCGTGGGACAGGACGAGACCGTGTTTGTGTGGCCGTAGCATGTGGGGCCGTAGCGTGTGGAGCCGTGTGGGTCCGGGATGGGAGCACGAGTGGTTTCTGTCTCTTTCGCCCAGATTAGCAGTTTTCAATGTACCTTTTTCCTCTCTCTCGCTCGATCTCATTCATATTTGATAGCCCAAATTGGTAGCAAATCTAGAGCAGCTTGTCCTTCTGTTTTTTTAACGTCATTCATTTCTTTATGCCTTCGTTTTTACCCAATCAGGTAGGAAATCTAGGGCATAATTCCAGAGAGAAAATATAGGATAAGCTGCATACAGCAACCAACATGACATAGATATATTCAGGACAGATCCAAAAGTAGTACCGATAGATCCAACATAAGCTACATTTTACATGAATTTAAGCTGCTCTACAGATAGAGCAGTCACATACAGAGAGTGCAGTAGGCACGTTCAACGCCTCCAGGTAGCGCGTGTGACTCGCTTGGAGGTTGCGCGAGTGAATCCCAAGTGCTTTGTGTTTGGTCATGTACGCATGCACGTTCACGGTCCTTCCAACTCTAGCGCCACATCTGCCAATGGATTCAGCATGGTTCACCGGGGAGTTGAAGTCGGTGGCGCGGAGCTTCCTGTTGCGGAAGGGGCACTTGTAAATGCCTCGAGCAAAGGGGCCATCGTAATGGCCGGACTGCAGCCTCTCGGAGGATGTGACGAGTCTTCGTGTGGAAGGACTCGTCGTCGCTCGTCGACGTCGCTGCTCTCGCACCTGTCACGTAGCACCAAAGATCGTGCAAAAAACACGGAGTCAATTGCAACGATGATGGAACAGAGAGTGAACAAAAAATCATGCATGATAATATGGGCTCGAAAAAAAGAGGTAGCCTCAGTTACATTGGACATACTTATATCCAGGATTTGAGTCAGCAAACCAAAGATCATGCACAACAAATTTGTACACACCAATTGTTTACTGACCAAACCCTAAATCAATTTATGCCCAAATATTCATCATCATCGGCACAAATCTTAAACAAAAGCAAATCACAAACACTAATAACGCAAGATCTAACACAAAAGGATCGAACTAGGAACAGACGAACAGTAATAACGCAAGATCTAACACAAAAGGATTGAACTAGGAACAGACGAACAGTAATAACGTAAGATCTAACACAAAAGGATTGAACTAGGAACAGACGAACAGTAATAACGATAGATCTAACACAAAAGGATTGAACTAGGAACAGACGAACCGTAATAACACTAGATCTAACACAAAATGATTGAAATGAGATAAGAACAAGAGAACAAAGGGTTACCTCCGGCTCGTTGTCGACGATGCTGGTGTCGTAGGGGTTCTCCGGCGCGTCGTACTGCACTGGTTTGTACGGGTCCCAAGCGACGGGGGACTGGACGGTGGCGGCGGCCGATGCGCCGGCTGCTACGTTGGAAGCAGTGACAGGGGCCTGGACGGGGGCGGCGGCCGATCCGCCGGCTGCTACGTTGGAAGCAGCGACAGGGGCCTGGACGGGGGTGGCGGCTGATGCGCCGGCTGCTACGTTGGAAGCAGCGACGGGGGCTCGGACGGGGCGGCGGCTGATGTGCCGACAATGGGCATCTCATTCTTCTCCATCGCCGGCGGTTTTCTTCGGGGTTTTTCTTCGGTTGTGGAGAAGATGATGGGACAGGAGAGGCGGTTGCAGTGAGCCAGTGAGAACGTGCGTCGAGGGAGAGAAAGAGGGGCTCTATAAAGACGAAGGTGGCGTGTACCGCAACACGCGTCCGCTATGCACGGCTGCAGCGTGCACCGCTACACGAGTCTAACCTTGGGACGTTTGGTGTACTCAGTTATAACCGCAGGCCTTATACAGAAATTTTATCTGTACTCAGTTTTCCCCTCGAGGACTTAGACCGGCAAGTGCAATATACTCAGTTTTACCCTCAAGTAGCTGGTCAACAGAGAGTCAACAAATGAAATTAACATAGCTAATTGAGTCATTTCATGCGCAAAAAAAAATCCAAAAAAATAAAAACATAATGGCAACTACTCATGGAGTCTTCCTACGCAACCTGCCACCTAGAAAACCTTAACAAACATATATAAATCAAGTTTTACCACAAATTGCCACTTCTCAGAATCACTAGTGTAGCTATGAAGATGCATGGTTTTCCACCCAAACCCCTTTGCAAAACATCTTTCCCAAAACATAGTTTGTCTAAATGATGCCATAATTTTCACACTCATGTATATTTGAATTGCAAATAATTTGATGTAGCCCAATATGAATTATATTGTACAAAACACACATTTTTCATTTTGTAATTCTTTTGTTTGAATCCCTTAGTCTATTTACTATTTATGTGCCCTTGGATTCTTAGTACTACTTAGTTTTGCCCTCAAGTACTATCACAAATGCTCTGAGAAGCCCAAACTTATCCTGATTGGTTGAGCCGTTGTCACACGGATCGACTCCACGAACCGTTGATCCACTGATCTAACGGGCAGTATACCCCTATCCGTCTCTTCGTGGCAACCTCTCTCTCTCTCTCTCTCTTCGTGGCCACCCCTCTCTCTCTCTCTTTCGGTGGAGAATGCCCACCCCTCTATTTATGTGCAATAACGAGTTTGCCACTTAATATAGTTTGGGATATAGTATTGGTATAAACATGAGGCATACATATTTGCGGATTTCGGTGATTGCATTATTTGTCACCCCTCTAACAATTATCAACTATCTTTAGCTGTCCTTTTCTTTTAGGGAATATAGTTTGGGATATAGTATTGGTATTTTGAAACGGCCTAAAAGTGGTATAATTTTGTTATAAACATGAGGCATACATATTTGCGGATTTCGGTGATTGCATTATTTGTCACCCCTCTAACAATTATCAACTATCTTTAGCTGTCCTTTTCTTTTAGGGAATATAGTTTGGGATATAGTATTGGTATTTTGAAACGGCCTAAAAGTGGTATAATTTTGGTATAAACATGAGGCATACATATTTGCGGATTTCGGTGATTGCATTATTTGTCACCCCTCTAACAATTATCAACTATCTTTAGCTATCCTTTTCTTTTAGGGAATATAGTTTGGGATATAGTATTGGTATTTTGAAACGGCCTAAAAGTGGTATAATTTTGGTATAAACATGAGGCATACATATTTGCGGATTTCGGTGATTGCATTATTTGTCACCCCTCTAACAATTATCAACTATCTTTAGCTATCCTTTTCTTTTAGGGAATATAGTTTGGGATATGGTATTGGTATTTTGAAACGGCCTAAAAGTGGTATGATTTTGATATAAACATGAGGCATACATATTTGCGGATTTCGGTGATTGCATTATTTATCACCCCTCTAACAATTATCAACTATCTTTAGCTTTCCTTTTCTTTTAGGGAATATAGTTGGTAATTTCGGTAAATGCACACACTAAGTTTGAAAACAACTACAAGTACATGTAACTGAATAATGGATTTGTAACAAGGTATCCCTTGTAACAACTTCTAGTGCCTGGTGAGCAATGATAAGAATCCGATCGTAATTATACAACAAAAAAAGCAACCAGCCATCAGATTAGCTTGCTTCTTCAACTCGATCGACTGCCTTAATCGCTTGTTCATTTTCTTCAATTCTCCCTTCACTTCCACCAGCTTCCGCATTGGGAGCATTAGGCATAATCGAACGGCTCCTCTCTCCGCCGCATTCTCTACAGCAAGTCCCCCCTCCCAAATTGCGCCCCCCAATAGCGCCAATTGATTCCTGCAACTGAAGCCTCTGAACGTACACATCGATCCACTCGAAATGCCTGCATTTCTTCAAGATCTGAAAACAACAACGTGAAACCTAAATCCCAAATTCGAGGGAATAACAAGAAAATCGAGAGAAAACAGAGAAATTGGAGCGAGATCTAACCTTATCCCCCTCTCTATATGGCAAGCTCTCGCATGCAATGAACTCATGTCCACGGTTGCCGTTCTCGTCCGTCTTACAGATTGACCGCTTCAGAGGCTCCTGGCGTGGGCAGTCAGGGCATCTTGTCAAAGGCACGGGTCCATACTGCGGCCATGAAGAACGGGAGGTCGAAGAGAAACTAGACATCACCCGCCTGCCGGAGAAGGGCTACCGCTGGTGGAGAAGAAGAAGAACAATGGGGCGCGGAGAAAGAAAGGGGAAGCAATGGCACGGGCACGGGCGCGGGGCTGGCTCGGGCTCCCATTTTGCAACGGTCACCTGGGTAAGTTGTGGGTCCGACGCGCTAACGTGGACAAGTTGTGGGTCCCACGATGATCTGGATAAGTGGAGACGTGTCCACTGCGGGGCACCAACAGCGGCCCCACTTGCCAGCACAATCAACGTCAACTAAACGGGATTCCTTCCGTCCGAGCTCTTTCTGCGGGTTACAGACAAGGGATTGGGGAAAACTGAGGAAAAACTAAGGAGCTGGGGAAAACTGAGTACAACTAAGGACCCGAGGGCACGAAAATAGAAATCCCTTTTTAGAAATAAAAATCAATTATTTAAATCCTATTATTTAAGCCTTTTTCTTTTATCCAAAATTCCAATAAAATTCAATATTTAGTAAAACCGCTAAAATAATAAAAATCATCTAGGAAATAAAGAAAACACTAAAAGTAATTTTATTTATCATGTTAACATTAATATTAACATTTAAAACCAAAATGGTATTAATCCTAATATTTATTTTAAATAATAAAGATAAGAACAATGCTAAACCCATTCTTACATTAACTTTAAAAGTTATGTAACCTTTGCTCAACAAATTATCACTTTAAAAGTGTATACCAAATAGGAAACCCTAATTCCATGATGAATAAAACTATAACTTCATAATTTCATGTGAAACCCTATAACCCTAGAAGAATATAAAGGGTAACCATCTTAGAAACTACTTATAGATGTTTGCCAAGTAAATACATGCTCATACCCTACTAGAGTTATATAAGTCTGTATTGAAAATGAGATTGTCATTTCATGTACTCAAATTGTATAACCTTCTCTGATAAAGAAATGGTAAACCCTAACTTGGTAATAGCATCTCATCAACCCTAATCCCCATTCTTTAGTATCGCACCATTGTGATCAACCATAATAGCAACTGATGTCTACGGGTGCTTCTATTCTTGTAGACAGTGTTGGGCCTCCAAGAGCAGAGGTTTGTAGAACAGCAGCAAGTTTTCCCTTAACTGGATCACCCAAGGTTTATCGAACTCAGGGAGGAAGAGGTCAAAGATATCCCTCTCAAGCAACCATGCAATCACGATACAAGAAGTCTATTGTGTCCCCAACACACCTAATACACTTCTCAGATGTATAGGTGCACTAGTTCGGTGAAGAGATAGTGAAATACAAGTAGTATGGATGTATATGAGTGGTAATAGTAATCTGAATAAAATATGGCAGCGAGTAAACATGCAACAGAACAGTAAATAAGCAGTGTTTGCAATATTGGAAACAAGGCCTAGGGATCATACTTTCACTAGTGGACACTCTCAACATTGATCGCATAATAAATAATAACTTCTCTCATTTGTGCTACATACACTCTTTTGTTGGATGACAAACACCATCGTTGTGTAGGGCTACAAGAGCTCCCTCAAGCCGGAGTTAACAAGCGCCACAACATTCAGCATTCATATTTAAGTAACCTTAGAGCATAATAGATCTTTGCAAAATAAACCGAGTACTAACATAGCATACACACTATCGCCATTACACTATGAAAGGGGGAATAGATCACATCAATACTATCATAGCGATAATTAACTCCATAACCTACAAGAGATTATGATCATAATCTACGACAAGAACCACACGATGCACACACTGTCACCTTTACACCATGCAGGAGGAATAGACTACTTTAATAACATCACATGAGTAGCACATAGACTAGTAGCGATACAAAGCTCATCATATGGATCTCAATTATGCAAAGCAATTCACGAGATCATTGTATTGGAGTACAGAGAGAGAGATTAACCACATAGCTACCGGTACAACCCTTAGCCTCGAGGGAGAACTACTCCCTCCTCATCATGGGAGCAGCAGCGTTGATGGAGATGGCGGTGGTGTCGATGGAGAAGCCTTCCGGGGCACTTCCCCGTCCCGGCGGCGTGCCGGAACAGAGACTCCTGTCCCCCAGATCTTGGCTTCGCGATGGCGGCGGCTCTGGAAGGTTTCTCGTACCGTGGCTTTTCCGTCTCGAAGATTTAGGTCAGGGACCTTTAAATAGGCGAAGAGGCGGAGTCGGAGGGGGTACGGAGCCGCCACACAATAGGGGGGTGCGGGCCCTAGCCTGGCCACGCCAGCCCCCTGTGTGGCCCCCCTGTGGCTCTCCTCTGGTGGCTCTCGGGTGTTCTGGAAGCTTCGTGGAATTCTAAGATGCTGGGCGTTGATTTCGTCCAATTCCGAGAATATTTCCTTACTAGGATTTCTGAAACCAAAAACAGCAGAAAACAGGAACTAGAACTTCGGCATCTCGTCAATAGGTTAGTTCCGGAAAATACATCAAAATGATATAAAGTGTGAACAAAACATGTAGGTATTGTCATAAAACAAGCATGGAACACCAGAAATTATAGATACGTTGGAGACGTATCAGCATCCCCAAGCTTAGTTCCTACTCGCCCTCGAGTAGGTAAACGATAACAACAAATAATTTCTGAAGTGACATGCTACCAACACAATCTTGATCAACATTATTGTAAAGCATATTACATGAATGAAGTGATTCAAAGCAATGATCTATAGTTTGCTAACAAATAGATAACATATAGCAAAACTTTTCATGAATAGTACTTTCAAGACAACCATCAAAAAGTCTTGCATGAGAGTTAACCCATAAAGCAATAAATTCACAGTAAAGGCATCGAAGCAACACAAAGGAAGATATAAGTTTCAGCAGTTGCTTTCAACTTTCAACATGCATATCTCATGGATAATTGTCAACACAAAGTAATATGATGAATGCAATAAGCAAGTATGTAAGAATCAATGCACAGTTGACACAAGTGTTTGCTTCTAAGATGGAAGGAAATGGGTAAACTGACTCAACAATAAAGTAAAAGATAGGCCCTTCGCAGAGGGAAGCAGGGATTAAATCATGTGCTAGAGATTTTCAAGTTTTGAAATCATATAGAGAGCATAAAAGTAAAATTTTGAGAGGTGTTTGTTGTTGTCAACGAATGGTAATGGGTACTCTAACTACCTTATCAACCAGACTTTCAAGAGCGGCTCCCATGAAGGACGTTATTGATGCGCGTAGATGTACACGTCCGTTGGGAACCCCAAGAGGAAGGTGTGATGCGCACAGCAGCAAGTTTTCCCTCAGAAAGAAACCAAGGTTATCGAACCAGTAGGAGCCAAGAAGCACGTGAAGGTTGTTGGTGGAGGAATGTAGTGCGGCGCAACACCAGTGAAACCGGTGCCAACGTGGAACCTGCACAATACAATCAAAGTACTTTGCCCCAACGTAACAGTGAGGTTGTCAATCTCACTGGCTTGCTGAAAACAAAGGATTAAGCGTATCGAGTGGAAGATGGTGTTTGTTTGCAAAGAATAGTAAAAGCGATAGAATGTATTCAGATGTAAAAGAATGGACCGGGGTCCACAGTTCACTAGTGGTGTCTCTCCAATAAGATAACTAACATGTTGGGTGAACAAATTACGAGGCGAGCAATTGACAAATAAAGATTCAATACATATCAACGATGATTACTATGTGATTTAATCAGGGCATTACGACAAAGTACATAGACCGCTATCCAAGCATGCATCTATGCCTAAATAATCCACCTTCGAGTTATCATCCAAACCCCTTCCGGTATTAAGTTGTAAACAACAGATAATTGCATTAAGTATGGTGCGTAATGTAATCAACACAAATATCCTTAGACAAAGCATCAATGTTTTATCCCTAGTATCAACAAGCACATCCACAACCTTAGAACTTTCCGTCACTCGTCCCAGCATTCAATGGAGGCATGAACCCACTATCGAGCATAATTACTCCCTCTTGGAGTTACAAGTATCAACTTGGCCGAGCCTCTACTAGCAACGGAGAGCATGCAAGAACATAAACAACACATATATGATAGATTGATAATCAACTTAACATAGTATTCTATATTCATCGGATCTCGCCAAACACAACATGTAGCATTACAAATAGATGATCTTGATCATGTTAGGCAGCTCACAAGATCTAATACAATGAAAGCACAAGCGGAGAAGACAACCATCTAGCTACCGCTATGGACCCATAGTCCAAGGATGAACTACTCACGCATCAATCCGGAGGCGGGCATGATGATGTAGAGCCCCTCCGGTGATGATTCCCCTCTCCGGCAGGGTGCCGGAGGCGATCTCCTGAATCCCCCGAGATGGGATTCGAGGCGGCGGCCTCTCATTAACGTTTTCCGTATCGTGGCTCTCGGTACAGGGGGTTTCGCGACGAAGGCTATTTGTAGGCGGAAGGGTAGGTCAGGGGGCGTCACGAGGGGCCCACACAACAGGCCGACGCGGCCAGGGGTTGGGCCGCGCCGCCCTGGTGTGTCGCCACCTCGTGGCCCCACTTCGTCTCCCTTTCGGTCTTCTGAAAGCTTCGTGTAAAAATAGGACCCTGGGCGTTGATTTCGTCCAATTCCGAGAATATTTCCTTACTAGGATTTCTGAAACCAAAAACAGCAGAAAACAGCAGAAAACAACAACTGGCACTTCTGCATCTTGTTAATAGGTTAGTGCCGGAAAATGTAAAATAATGCTGTAAAGTATGTATAAAATATTCAAGTATTGTAATAAAAGTAGCATGGAACATAAGAAATTATAGATACGTTTGCGACGTATCAAGCATCCCCAAGCTTAGTTCCTACTCGTCCTCGAGTAGGTAAACGATAACACAAATAATTTCTGAAGTGACATGCTACCAACATAATCTTGATCAACATTATTGTAAAGCATATGAGATGAATGGAGTGATCTGAACAAAAGATTGCTAACAAAGATAATGACTAAACAAATGAATCATATAGCAAAACTTTTCATGAATAGTACTTTCAAGACAAGTATCAATAAGAGTTGCATAAGAGCTAACTCATAAGCAATAAATTCTAAGTAGAATGCATTGAAGCAACACAAAGGATGATTAAGTTTCAGCAATTGCTTTCAACTTGTAACATGTATATCTCATGGATATTTGTCAACATAGAGTAATATAACAGAGTGCAATAAGTAAACATGTAAGAATCAATGCACACGAGTTAACACAAGTGTTTGCTTCTAAGATAGAAAGAAGTGGGTAAACTGACTCAACATAAAGTAAAAGAATGGCCCTTCGCGAGAGGAAGCATGGATTACTATTTTTGTGCTAGAGCTTTTATTTTGAAAACATAGAAACAATTTTGTCAACGGTAGTAATAATTCATATGTGCTATGCATAATACTTCCTACAAGTTGCATGTCTCATGCATAGAGTACTAATAGTGCTCGCACCTTATCCTACTTAGCTCGGAAACACGGATTCTCATCGCATAACATATGTTTCAACCAAGTGTCACAAAGGGGTACCTCTATGCCGCCTGTACAAAGGTCTAAGGAGAAAGCACGCATTGGATTTCTCGCTTTTGATTATTCTCAACTTAGACATCCATACCGGGACAACATAGACAACGGATAATGGACTCCTCTTTTTAATGCTTAAGCATTCAACAACGATTAATATTCTCATAAGAGATTGAGGTTGTATGTCCAAGCCGAAACTTCCACCATGATACATGGCTTTAGTTAGCGGCCCAATGTTCTTCTCTAACATATGCATACTCAAACCATTTGATCGTGAAGTCCACTTACTTCAGACAAGACAAACATGCATAGCATCTCACATGATATCCAACAAAGGTAAAGTTGATGGCGTCCCCAGAAAACATGGTTACCGCTCAACAAGCAACTTATAAGAATTAAGACACATAACTACATATTCATCACCACAATAGTTTTTAAGCTATTTGTCCCATGAGCTATATATTGTAAAGGTAGAGGAATGAAATTTTAAAGGTAGCACTCAAGTAATTTACTTTGGAATGGCGAGAAAAATACCACATAATAGGTAGATATGGTGGACACAAATGGCATGGAGTTTGGCTCAAGGTGTTTGGATGCACGAGAAGCATTTCCTCTCAGTACAAGGTTTGGGCTAGCAAGGTTGTTTGAAGCAAACACAAGTATGAACATGTACAACAAAACTCACACAAGAACATATTGCAAGCATTATAAGGCTCTACACTGTCTTCCTTGTTGTTCAAACACTTTACCCGAAAATATCTAGACTTAGAGAGAAAAATCATGCAAACCAAATTAAACAAGCTCTACGGTAGTTCTTCATTAATAGATTAAACTACATGATGCAAAAGCTTAAACATGATCTATGAGAGCTCAAACAATTGCCAAATTGCCAAACCATATGCAGCATTTTCCAATTCCAACCAAATAGCAATTTAACGAAGCAATTAGCTTTCGCCATGAACATTAAAGCACAATTAAGAACACAAGTGTTCCATATGAAAAAGCGGAGCGTAATATCTCCAATATAAGAATGGCGGGATCCAACTTTATTCAAAACAAAACAAAAATAAAAACAAACCGACGCTCCAAGTAAAGAACATAAGAATGTGATGGAATAAAAATATAGTTTCACTAGAAGTGACCGATAATGTTGTCGATGAAGAAGGGGATGCCTTGGGCATCCCCAAGCTTAGATGCTTGAGTCTTCTTAAAATATGCAGGGATGAACCACCGGGGCATCCCCAAGCTTAGACCTTTCACTCTTCTTGATCATAGTATATCATCCTCTTCTCTTGACCCTTGAAAACTTCCTTCACACAAACTCCAAGCAAACTCATTAGAGGGTTAGTGCATAACCAAAAATTCACATATTCAGAGGTGAAACAATCATTCTTAACACTTCTGGACATTGCACAAAGCTTCTGAAAGTTAATGGAACAAAGAAACTCATTCAACATAGCAAAAGCGGCAATGCGAAATAAAAGACAGAATCTGTCAAAAACAGAACAGTCCGTAAAAATGCATCTGGAAGGGGCACTTAACTTGCTCAAATGGAAAAACTCAAAACTAATGAAAGTTGCGTACATATATGAGGATCATGCTCGTAAATTTGCAGATTTTTTAGATTTTTTTACAGAGACTTCTGCGAGAATTCGTGACAGACAGCAATGCTGTTTCTGCGCAGCGATCCAAATCTATCATCAACTTTAACATAAAAACTTTACTTGGCACAAAAACATGATAAGGAGAGGTTGCTACAGTAGTAAACAACTTCCAAGACTCAAATATAAAACAAAAGTGCTGTAGTAAAATAAACACATGGGTTATCTCCCAAGAAGTTGTTTCTTTATAGCCATTAAGATGGGCTCAGTAATTTCAATGATACTCTCGCAAGAAATAAGAGTTGAAGCAAAAGAGAAGAAAATAAGAAACACTTTTAAGTCTAACCCACTTCCTATGAAAAGGAATCTTGTACACAAATAAATTCATGAAGAACAAAGTGACAAACATAGAAAAGCAACACAAGCGCAACTTCAAGATTCTCAACATAAAGAGGGGAAACTTAATATTATTAAGATGCATATAACCATGTTTCCCTCTCTCATAATAACTTTCAGTAGCATCATGAACAAACTCAACAATATAAGTATCACATAAAACATTCTTTTCATGAGCCACATGCATAAACTTATTACTCTCTACATAAGCATAATCAATTTTATTAGTTGTAGTGGGAGCAAATTCAATAAGATAGCTATCATTATTATTCTCATCACCATAATCATCATATGTAGGAGGTATATTGTAATCATAATTAATTTTCTCCTCAATAGTAGGTGGACTGAAAATATCATATTCATCATTGCAAACATCATATATAGGAGGTAAAGTATCATCAAAGTAAAATTTCTCCTTCATGCTTGGGGGATTAAAAATATCACAACTAGCTTCCCCAAGCTTAAATTCTTCCATAGCATTAGCAACAATGGTGTTCAAAGCATTTATACAAATAACATTACCATTAGCATGCATATAAAGTTCCATAGGTTTTTTAATTTTCTCTTCAAACACCTCATGTCCTAACTCAAGATAAATACTATAAACATCTCTAATTTTTTTGTTGTTTTCCATTAAGCCTAACTAGTGAAAATAAAAACAAGTACAGGACTAGACATGATAACAAAATAAATTAAATGCAAGTAACTAATTTTTGTGTGTGTTTTTGATATAAGAAAGGAAACAAGACAGTAAATAAAATAAAGTAAAGCAAGACAAAAACAAAGTAAAGAGATTGGAAGTGGAGACTTCCCTTGCAGCGTGTCTTGATCTCCCCGGCAACGGCGCCAGAAAAAATAGCTTGATGCGCGTAGATGTACACGTCCATTGGGAACCCCAAGAGGAAGGTGTGATGCGCACAGCAGCAAGTTTTCCCTCAGAAAGAAACCAAGGTTATCGAACCAGTAGGAGCCAAGAAGCACGTGAAGGTTGTTGGTGGAGTAATGTAGTGCGGCGCAACACCAGTGAAACCGGTGCCAACGTGGAACCTGCACAACACAATCAAAGTACTTTGCCCCAACGTAACAGTGAGGTTGTCAATCTCACCGGCTTGCTGAAAACGAAGGATTAAGCGTATCGAGTGGAAGATGGTGTTTGTTTGCAAAGAACGAGTAAAGCGATAGAATGCATTCAGATGTAAAAGAATGGACCGGGGTCCACAGTTCACTAGTGGTGTCTCTCCAATAAGATAACTAACATGTCTGGGTGAACAAATTACAGAGCGAGCAATTGACAAATAAAGATTCAATACATATCAACGATGATTACTATGTGATTTAATCGGGGCATTACGACAAAGTACATAGACCGCTATCTAGCATGCATCTATGCCTAAATAATCCACCTTCGAGGTTATCATCCGAACCCCTTCCGGTATTAAGTTGTAAACAACGAGATAATTGCATTAAGTATGGTGCGTAATGTAATCAACACAAATATCCTTAGACAAAGCATCAATGTTTTATCCCTAGTAGCAACAGCACATCCACAACCTTAGAACTTTCCATCACCTGTCCCGGATTCAATGGAGGCATGAACCCACTATCGAGCATAATTACTCCCTCTTGGAGTTACAAGTATCAACTTGGCCGAGCCTCTACTAGCAACGGAGAGCATGCAAGAACATAAAAAACACATATATGATAGATTGATAATCAACTTAACATAGTATTCTATATTCATCGGATCTCGCCAAACACAACATGTAGCATTACAAATAGATGATCTTGATCATGTTAGGCAGCTCACAAGATCTAATACAATGAAAGCACAAGCGGAGAAGACAACCATCTAGCTACTGCTATGGACCCATAGTCCAAGGATGAACTACTCACGCATCAATCCGGAGGCGGGCATGATGATGTAGAGCCCCTCCGGTGATGATTCCCCTCTCCGGCAGGGTGCCGGAGGCGATCTCCTGAATCCCCCGAGATGGGATTCGCGGCGGCGGCCTCTCAGTAATGTTTTCCGTATCGTGGCTCTCGGTAGAGGGGGTTTCACGGCGAAGGCTATTTGTAGGCGGAAGGGTAGGTCAGGAGGCGTCACGAGGGGCCCACACAACAGGCCGGCGCGGCCAGGGCTTGGGCCGCGCCGCCCTGGTGTGTCGCAACCTCGTGGCCCCACTTCGTCTCCATTTCGGTCTTCTGGAAGCTTCGTGTAAAAATAGGACCCTGGGCGTTGATTTCGTCCAATTCCGAGAATATTTCCTTACTAGGATTTCTGAAACCAAAAACAGCAGAAAAAACGAGCAAGCGGCACTTCGGCATCTTGTTAATAGGTTAGTGCCGGAAAATGTAAAATAATGCTGTAAAGTATGTATAAAACATTCAAGTATTGTAATAAAAGTAGCATGGAACATAAGAAATTATAGATACGTTTGCGACGTATCAGTTATCTCTACCAGCAAGGTAGATCATCCCTCTTCTCTTTTGTTTACACATGTACTTTAGTTTTATTTATTAGATGACACTCCCCCCAACCTTTGATTACACAAGCCATGGCTAACCGAATCCTCGGGTGCCTTCCAACATTCACATACCATGGAGGACTGTCTATTTGCAAATTTAAGTTGCTTACTGATAGATCAGAGCAAAACATTTGAAGAGAATTATTAATGCAAGTTAATTAATTGGGGCTGGGAACCCCATTGCCAGCTCTTTTTGCAAAATTATTGGATAAGCGGATGAGCCACTAGTCCATTGTGAAAGTCTGTCGAAGTAAATGACAAGATCGAAAGATAAAACACCACATACTTCCTCATGAGCTATAAAACATTGACACAAATAAGAGATAATAGCTTTTGAATTGTTTAAAGGTAGCACATGAAGTATTTACTTGGAATGGCAGGAAATACCACATAGTAGGTAGATATGGTGGACACAAATGGCATGGGTTTTGGCTCAAGGTTTTGGATGCACGAGAAGTATTCCCTCTCGGTACAAGGCTTTGGCTAGCAAGGTTGTTTGAAGCAAACACAAGTATGAACCGGTACAACAAAACTTACATAAGAACATATTGCAAGCATTATAAGACTCTACACTGTCTTCCTTGTTGCTCAAACACTTTTACCAGAAAATATCTAGACCTTAGAGAGACCAATCATGCAAACCAAATTTCAACAAGCTCTACAGTAGTTCTGCACTACTAGATTTAAACTACATGATGCAGGAGCTTAAACATGATCTATGAGAGCTCAAAACAATTGCCAAGTATCAAATTATTCAAGACCATATGAAGCATTTTCTAATTCCAACAAAATAACAACAAGTGAAGCGATCAACTTTCGCCCTTGAACATTAAAAGTAAGAATGAAGAACACTAGTGTTGATATGAAAAAGCGGAGCGTGTCTCTCTCCCACATGAGCATGAATTTATTCAGAGAATGAAAATAACAAAACGAAAATAAAAGCACACAGACGCTCCAAGTAAAGTACATTAAGATGTGATGGAATAAAAATATAGTTTCACTAGAAGTGACCTGATAAGTTTTCGATAAAGAAGGGGATGCCTTGGGCATCCCCAAGCTTAGATGCTTGAGTCTTCTTAAAATATGCAGGGGTGAACCACCGGGGCATCCCCAAGCTTAGACCTTTCACTCTTCTTGATCATAGTATATCATCCTCTTCTCTTGACCCTTGAAAACTTCCTCCACACCAAACTTCAAGCAAACTCATTAGAGGGTTAGTGCATAATTAAAAATTCACATATTCAGAGGTGACACAATCATTCTTAACACTTCTGGACATTGCACAAAGCTTCTGAAAGTTAATGGAACAAAGAAACTCATTCAACATAGCAAAAGCGGCAATGCGAAATAAAAGGCAGAATCTGTCAAAAACAGAACAGTCCGTAAAGACGAATTTTTCAGGGGCACTTAACTTTCTCAAACGGAACAACTCAAAACTAATGGAAGTTGCGTACATATCTGAGGATCACTCACGTAAATTTTCAGATTTTTTTGACTCTTCTACAGAGAGATCTGCGCGAATTCGTGACAGACAGCAATGCTGTTTCTGTGCAGCAATCCAAATCTAGCATCAACTTTACCATAGAGACTTTACTTGGCACAAAAACATGATAAGGAGAGGTTGCTACAGTAGTAAACAACTTCCAAGACTCAACAAAACAGTAGCAAAATAAACACATGGGTTATCTCCCAAGAAGTGCTTTCTTTATAGCCATTAAGATGGGCTCAGCAATTTTAATGATGCTCTCGCAAGAATTAAGATTTGAAGCAAAAGAGAACATCAAGAAGCAAATTCAAAACTCATTTAAGCCTAACCCACTTCCTATGAAAAGGAATCTTGTACACAAATAAATTCATGAAGAACAAAGTGGCAAGCATAGAAAAGCAACATAAGCGCAATTTCAAGATTCTCAACATAAAGAGGGGAAACTTAATATTATTAAGATGCATATAACCATGTTTCCCTCTCTCATGATAACTTTCAGATAGCATCATGAACAAACTCAACAATATAACTATCACATAAAACATTCTTGTCATGAGCCACATGCATAAAATTATTACTCTCCACATAAGCATAATCAATTTTATTAGTTGTAGTGGGAGCAAATTCAACAAAGTAGCTATCATTATTATTCTCATCAAGTGTAGGAGGCATAGTATAATCATAATAAAATTTACTCTCCATAGTAGGCGGCACCAAAAGACCACTATCATTATAATCATCATAAATAGGAGGCAAAGTATCATCAAAGAAAATTTTCTCCTCAATGCTTGGGGGACTAAAAATGTCATGCTCATCAAAACCAGCTTCCCCAAGCTTAGAATTTTCCATATCATTAGCAACAATGGTGTTCAAAGCGTTCATACTAATATCATTGCTACTAGCATGCAAATAAGATTCCATAGGTTTTTTAATTTTCGCGAGCAAACAATCCATGTCTTAACTCAGGAAATAGAATAAGAAGCTCACTCGTTGCTTTCCATTATGCCTAACTAGTGTAAACAAGAAACCAAAAGATGCAATTGCAGGATCTAAAGGAAATAGCTTCGAGCACTTACAACGGCAACGAGAAAATTACTTAGTTACCTGGGACCGGAGTATGAGTGCCTTTTACCTTTCCTTCCCGGCAACGGCGCCAGAAAATAGCTTGATGTCTACGGGTGCTTCTATTCTTGTAGACAGTGTTGGGCCTCCAAGAGCAGAGGTTTGTAGAACAGCAGCAAGTTTTCCCTTAAGTGGATCACCCAAGGTTTATCGAACTCGGGGAGGAAGAGGTCAAAGATATCCCTCTCAAGCAACCCCGCAATCACGATACAAGAAGTCTCTTGTGTCCCCAACACACCTAATACACTTGTCGGATGTATAGGTGCACTAGTTCGGCGAAGAGATAGTGAAATACAAGTAGTATGGATGTATATGAGTGGTAATAGTAATCTGAATAAAATATGGCAGCGAGTAAACATGCAACAGAACAGTAAATAAGCGGTGTTTGCAATATTGGAAACAAGGCCTAGGGATCATACTTTCACTAGTGGACACTCTCAACATTGATCGCATAATAAATAATTACTTCTATCATTTGTGCTACATACACTCTTTTGTTGGATGACAAACACCATCATTGTGTAGGGATACAAGAGCTCCCTCAAGCCGGAGTTAACAAGCGCCACAACATTCAGCATTCATATTTAAGTAACCTTAGAGCATAATAGATCTTTGCAAAATAAACCGAGTACTAACATAGCATACACACTGTCACCATTACACTATGAAAGGGGGAATAGATCACATCAATACTATCATAGATATAATTAACTCCATAACCTACAAGAGATTATGATCATAATCTACGACAAGAACCACACGATGCACACACTGTCACCTTTACACCATGCAGGAGGAATAGACTACTTTAATAACATCACATGAGTAGCACATAGACTAGTAGCGATACAAAGCTCATCATATGGATCTCAATTATGCAAAGCAATTCACGAGATCATTGTATTGGAGTACAGAGAGAGAGAGATTAACCACATAGCTACCGGTACAGCCCTTAGCCTCGAGGGAGAACTACTCCCTCCTCATCATGGGAGCAGCAGCGTTGATGGAGATGGCGGTGGTGTCGATGGAGAAGCCTTCCGGGCACTTCCCCGTCCCGGCGGCGTGCCGGAACAGAGACTCCTGTCCCCCAGATCTTGGCTTCGCGATGGCGGCGGCTCTGGAAGGTTTCTCGTACCGTGGCTTTTCCGTCTCGAAGATTTAGGTCAGGGACCTTTAAATAGGCGAAGAGACGAAGTCGGAGGGCCGGGGGTACGGAGCCGCCACACAATAGGGGGGCGCGGGCCCTAACCTGGCCGCGCCAGCCCCCTGTGTGGGCCCCCTGTGGCTCTCCTCTGGTGGCTCTCGGGTGTTCTGGAAGCTTCGTGGAATTCTAAGATGCTGGGCGTTGATTTCGTCCAATTCCGAGAATATTTCCTTACTAGGATTTCTGAAACCAAAAACAGCGAGAAAACGAGAGCTGGCACTTCGGCATCTCGTCAATAGGTTAGTTCCGGAAAATGCATCAAAACGATATAAAGTGTGAACAAAACATGTAGGTATTGTCATAAAACAAGCATGGAACATCAGAAATTATAGATACGTTGGAGACGTATCAGCAACCTATGTAGTAATTCACTTTAGGTGTTCGTTCTCAACTAAATCCTACAAATACTAGAGGATGATTAAACCATCTTGTTTAGGAAACCCTTATCTCATAAGAAACCCAAATTCAAGTATCACTTAGTTAAAATTCTAAACCCCTAGAAAATATGAAAAGGTGCTCATATTGTATTATCAATTATGTTTAGATCCTCTTCAAACTAGTAACATGCATGCTCATACTGCACTAAAACCCCACAAGTTCTAAATGCAAATGAACTAGTTATCTCATATACTCAACTTTAATAGTTCATGTGATCAAGTAGCAAGTATGTTGTATGAACCCAAAATTATTACTTTCAAGTCGTATCCTAGATCACTTTGTGTAGTACCACTACTATTATCAACTAACAATGCAACCATCTATCGTAATGTTAAAGTACTTTAATTTTATGTGCTCATAACCATCTTGACCATTATAGTACTAGATAAGTATGAACTTGTTTTGCTCAATATTCATCTAATACTTACTTAGGGAGCCTAATTGAGAATCATAGTAAACCATTGAAACAAATATATCTTATTTAAATATTAATTGTTCCTTAAGAACATGTTCTTCAAAAGTTATTCTTATTAAGTAAGTAACAAATAATCATCAATCACATCTTATAAGACTTAAAACTGACAATTGTTCTTTGTATGTTAAGATTATATCAACCACTACTCCTTGTGCGTTAGTATTATTATCATGATGTATTACACCTCTTGTATATGATACCAAGATAACCAAACCCTAATAATAACCCTGTTTGTTGAACCACTATAAAAGTACAACACGCCCTAAACAAATAATTACAGCTCACTAATCCTAAATCATTGGGGTTAAGTTACGATTAGAGCGATTTGCATCTCATACTTATGCATTATAGCATATTTGCCAATTCTTTAAACATTGTCCTTACTAGACGTTGATGCTATTTCAGAATTTGGAGTTATCCCGTATCGAAGTCCTTGCCTGCATAATCTTGCATTCAAGAAAGGCAAGTTCATAACTTACTCATGCCATTTGATTATTTTTATCAAATTAATTCCAAAGTACTACACTTATCACTCCTGCATTGAAAAGAAAAGATTACTTTTATAATTATGAATATGACTATGTGGTGGGCAATGGAACCATGGTTTGAGTTGATGGTGGAGGTTCCATTGCAACTGGAAATACATTCACCTAGGATTAACAACAAATATCGTCCAGTGATTCTTGCACCGTAAATCTCGTGTTAACCATAAGATTCGAAGTGGGACGAAGAAGTCAACTGTATCTTTTCTGTTTCGCATACCAACGGTCCATTAATAAGGGTTGGTCTAGGTCGGACTATCTATAGGATACAGGGCAGGGCATGTAGCTTGTCTAGAATGGTCTACCAGGTAAAGGGGAGGACAGATGCCTGGGCCGATCTGCCTATGGATAAAGGACATGACAGTCATATTAGTGGTCTATGATGGATTGTAAGGGTTGGTACAGGTCGTGCTATCTATAGAGTATAGGGCATGGCATGTGGATGTCCAGAATAGTCCACCATTACGGTAAAGGGGAGGACATATGCCTTGGTTGTTCTACCTATAGGATATGAGACAAGATAGACTTACAAAAGGGTGGGTATGCGGGGTTGCGGAGAATTGGCTTGGATCTTATACTGGCCCCTAATGCATGTAAAATGCATACATTAATTTTGCAGTTTATTGCAGCATATTACCACATATTTTCATCTTATATAATGTTACACCCATGTTTTATGATGTTTTAGGAGATTTTCTAAACAATCTACTCTCCTCCGGTTCTAATTTTGTTTGGCAGAAAATGCCTCCTTTTAGTGTTTTTGACATTACAGGAGCTACGATACTCCAAAAAGGGCAAGGTCAGGGGCCACGCTTCAGAAATTTCGAGACAAACAAAATGAGATAAAGTGGGCTATCAGGAAATCAACAGTCTGGGAAAGGGGCATGGTGGCGCGTCCACCCCCTTTGGGCACACCACATGTGCTCTTTCTCGCCTCGACCATCCGATTCGCTTCAATCTCACGTCCACCGACTTGTTTTGACCTAAAAACCACTATATATACGACCCCCAGGGGTTTCGTCGAGGCTATGGAGGCGGAGATCAAAAACACATAAACCGAGAGTCAGCATGCCGCCACCGGCAGAGAGCAGAGGGGCGGAAATGCTGCCGGAATCGCCTTTGGTGGACTCCACCCCCTTCCGGTGAGGTCATCATCATCTCATCACCATCTACAACAGCAACATCTTCATCTACCCCATGTAATATCTCGGCAAACATGATTGTGAGGTGATACGTCTCCAACGTATCTATAATTTCTTATGTTCCATGCTAGTTTTATGACAATACCTACATGTTTCGTTCACACTTTATAATGTTTTTATGCATTTCCGGGACTAACCTATTAACAAGATGCCACAGTGCCAGTTCCTGTTTTCTGCTGTTTTTGATTTCAGAAAAGTTGTTTTACAAATATTCTCGGAATTGGACGAAACAAAAGCCCACGACCCTATTTTCCACGGAATGTTCCAGAAGACCGAAGAGGAGTCGAGGAAGGCCAGCAGGGGGCCCACACCATAGGGCGGCGCGGGGGGACCCACTGCCGCGCCGAGATGTGGGGAGGGAGCCCCTAGCTCCCCCGACGCTGCCCCTTCGTCCCCGAAAACCCTAGCACCGAGAGCCAAAATACCAGAACAGTTCCAGAGACGCCGCCGCCGTCAACCCTAACTCGGGGGATTCGGAAGATCTCCTCCGGCACCCTGCCGGAGAGGGGAATCATCACCGGAGGGCTCTACATCACCATGCCCGCCTCCGGACTGATGCGTGAGTAGTTCATCCTTGGACTACGGGTCCATAGAAGTAGCTAGATGGTTGTCTTCTCCTATTGTGCCATCATGTTTAGATCTTGTGAGCTGCCTATCATGATCAAGATCATCTATTTGTAATGCTACATGTCGTGTTTGTTGGGATCCGATGAATATGGAATACTATGTCAAGTTGATTATTGATCTATCATATATGTGTTGTTTATCATCTTGCATGCTCTCCGTTGCTAGTTGAGGCTCTGGCCAAGTTGATACTTGTAACTCCAAGAGGGAGTATTTATGCTAGATAGTGGGTTCATGTCTCCATTGAATGCGGGGAGTGACAGCAACCCCTAAGGTTGTGGATGTGATGTTGCCACTAGGGATAAAACATCAACGATTTGTCTAAGGATATTTGTATTGTTTACATTACACACAGTACTTAATGCAATTGTCTGTTGTTTGCAACTTAATACTGGAAGGGGTGCGGATGCTAACCCGAAGGTGGACTTTTTAGGCATAGATGCATGCTGGATGGTGGTCTATGTTCTTTGTCGTAATGCCCTAAGTAAATCTCATAGTGGTCATCATGATATGTATGTGCATTGTTATGCCCTCTCTATTTGTCAATTGCCCAACTGTAATTTGTTTACCCAACATGCTATTTATCTTATTGGAGAGACACCACTAGTGAACTGTCAACCCCGGTCCATATTTTTACATCTGAAATACAACCTAATGCAATCATTGTTCTCTTTTGTTTTCTGCAAGCAAACATCATTTTCCACACCATACGTTTAATCCTTTGTATTCAGCAAGCCGGTGAGATTGACAACCTCACTGTTAAGTTGGGGAAAGTAGTTTGATTGTGTTGTGCAGGTTCCACGTTGGCATCGGAATCCCTGGTGTTGCGCCGCACTACACTCCTTCACCAACAACCTTCACGTGATCTTCATCTCCTACTGGTTCGATAACCTTGGTTTCTTACTGAGGGAAAACTCGCTGTTGTACTCATCATACCTTCCTCTTGGGGTTCCCAACGGACGTGTGCTTTACCGTCACAAGCAGCTACTTTTCTGGCGCCGTTGCCGGGGAGATCAAGACACGCTGCAAGGGGAGTCTCTCACACCCAATCTCTTTACTTTGTTTATTGTCTTGCTTTATTTTATTTTCTGTCTTGTTTGCTTTCTTTATATCAAAAACACACAAAAAAATTAGTTACTCACATTTACTTTATTTATCAGTTTACCCTTGTTTATTTCATCATGCTTCTCCCTAAGTTCACTTTCAAAGATATATCGGTAGGGAGTGGGTCTATCATTGGAAGAGATAATATAGAAGAATTTTTCAATCATGTTAGTAAGGTTGAAGATTTTGAAGATAGATCCTTGGTAGAACTTGCTCCTAATTATGAAATTGCTACTGCCTCTTTAGTGCACATGTTGGAAGCTAGATTTGTTAATCTTAATCCTATAATGCAACATATGTTTCTTACACTCCGTGATATGGAAGATGGAGAGAAGAAAGATTTTGTTTTAGAAACCCTTCTTAAAGAATTTGGTGATGTAGCTAGTGAAGCTAGGAAAGTCTTTATTCAACATAAGATGCTTGACTTTTATATCAATGTTGCAAATACCCTTGAAAGGATGGAAAAAGATAGGCTAAAGTACACTAATGAAGCCAATTTTGAGGGGGAGACTAAAATACCAATACCTTATAAGCTCATAGGAATGCATGAGGCACTAGAAAAGAATTTTGATTGGATTGTTCCTGAAAATTTATTTGAGGAGGATAGTGAGCCTAAAAGTAATGAAAGAGGAGCTTCTGAAACTTACATAGATAAGATACAATGCATTGTTGAGAAAACTCCAAACTCCTCTGTTGATGCTTCTTCTCTTGATGTTACTTGATTTACACTTTACGCGCCTAGGCGAAAGGCGTTAAAGAAAAGCGCTTATGGGAGACAACCCATTATTTTATTTCTGCAATTTTTGTTTTATATTTGAGTCAAGGTGCTTGTTACTACTGTAGCAATACCTTTTTATCTTTATTTTTTTGCATTGTTGTGCCAAGTAAAGTCTTTGATAGAAAGTTGATACTAGATTTGGATTTCTGCGCAGAAACAGATTTTTAGCTGTCACGAATTTGAGCTTTTCTCTTTGTAGAAGAATCTAAAAATTCTGAATAAATTCATGAGTAATCCTCCGATATGTACGCAACTTTCATTCAACTAGAGCTTTTCCATCTGAGCAAGATTAGTGCCTCGAAAAAATTTGTCTTTACGGACTGTTCTGTTTTGACAGATTCTGCCTTTTATTTCGCATTGCCTCTTTTACTGTGTTTGAGTGGATTTCTTTGCTCCATTAAATTTCAGTAGCCTTCGATAATGTCCAGAAGTGTTCGGAATGATTGTGTCCTTGCTGAAAATGTGAATTTTTGATTATGCACTAACCCTCTAATGATATTGCTTTGAGTTTGGTGTGAAGGAAGTTTTCAAGGATCAAGAGAGGAGGATGATATAATATAATCAAGAAGAGTGAAAAGTCTAAGCTTGGGGATGCCCCCATGGTTCATCCCTGCATATTTCAAGAAGACTCAAGCGTCTAAGCTTGGGGATGCCCAAGGCATCCCCTTCTTCATCAAACTTATCAGGTCACCTCTAGTGAAACTATATTTTAATTCCGTCACATCTTATGTGCTTTACTTGGAGCGTCCGTGTGCTTTTATTCTCGTTTGTTATTTTAAGTTTTCTTAATAAATCGGATCCTAACATGCTTGTGTGGGAGAGAGACACGCTCCGCTTTTTCATTTGAACACTTGTGTTCTTCTTTTTATTTTTCATGTTCATGGCGAAAGCTGAAAGCCGCAGCACTTATTGTTATTTGGTTGGAAACAGAAAATGCTTCATGTGGTAATTGATATATTGTCTTGAATAATTTCATACTTGGCAATTGTTTTGAGCTCTCAAGTAGATCGTGTTTAAGCTCTTGCATCATGTAGCCTATTAGTGGAGAACTACCGTAGAGCTTGTTGAAATTTGGATTGCATGATTGGTCTCTCTAAGGTCTAGATATTTTTTAGTAAAAGTGTTTGAGCAACAAGGAAGACAGTGTAGAGTCTTATAATGCTTGCAATATGTTCTTGTGTAAGTTTTGTTGTACCGGTTTATACTTGTGTTTGCTTCAAACAACCTTGCTAGCCAAAGCCTTGTACTGAGAGGGAATGCTTCTCGTGCATCCAAAACCTTGAGCCAAACCCTATGCCATTTGTGTCCACCATAACTACCTACTATGTGGTATTTTTCTGCCATTCCAAGTAAATACTTCATGTGCTACCTTTAAACAATTCAAAACTTTATTACTCCTTATTTGTGTCAATGTTTTATAGCTCATGAGGAAGTATGTGTTGTTTTATCTTTCAATCTTGTTGGGCAGACTTTCACCAATGGACTAGTGACATATACATCCGCTTATCCAATAATTTTGCAAAAAGAGCTGGCAACGGGGTGCCCAGCCCCAATTAATTAACTTTCATTAATAATTCTCTTCACATGTTTTGCCCTGATTTATCAGTAAGCAACTTAATTTTGCAATAGACACTCCTCCATGGTATGTGAAATGTTGGAAGGCACCCGAGGATTCGGTTAGCCATGGCTTGTGAAAGCAAAAGGTTGGGAGGAGTGTCATCTATAAATAAAACTAAAATACATGTGTAAACAAAAGAGAAGAGGGATGATCTACCTTGCTTGGTAGAGATAACGTCCTTCATGGGAGCCGCTCTTTGAAAGTCTGTTTGACAAGGGGGTTAGAGTGCCCACTACCATTCGTTGACAACAACAAACACCTCTCAAAACTTTATTTTTATGCTCTCTATATGATTTCAAAACTTGAAAGGCTCTAGCACATGATTTAATCCCTGCTTCCCTCTGCGAAGGGCCTTTCTTTTACTTTATGTTGAGTCAGTTTACCTATTTCTTTCTATCTTAGAAGCAAACACTTGTGTCAACTGTGTGCATTGATTCTTACATGCTTACTTATGCACTTATTATATTACTTTGTGTTGACAATTATCCATGAGATATGCATGTTGAAAGTTGAAAGCAATTGCTGAAACTTAAATCTTCCTTTGTGTTGCTTCAAAACCTTTTATTAAGAATCTATTGCTTTATGAGTTAAATCTTATGCAAGACTTTTTGATGCTTGTCTTGAAAGTACTATTCATGAAAAGTTTTTGCTATATGATTCAGTTGTTTAGTCATTATCTTTTTGTTAGCAAACTATAGACCATTGCTTTGAGTCACTTCATTCATCTCATATGCTTTACAATAGTATTGATCAAGATTATGTTGGTAGCATGTCACTTCAGAAATTATTCTTTTTATTGTTTACCTACTCGAGGGAGAGTAGGAACTAAGCTTGGGGATGCTTGATACGTCTCCAACGTATCTATAATTTCTTATGTTCCATGCTAGTTTTATGAAAATACCTACATGTTTTGTTCACACTTTATAATGTTTTTATGCATTTTCCGGGACTAACCTATTAACAAGATGCCACAGTGCCAGTTCCTTTTTTCTGCTGTTTTTGATTTCAGAAAAGTTGTTTTACAAATATTATCAGAATTGGACGAAACAAAATCCCACGGCCCTATTTTCCACGGAATGTTCCAGAAGACCGAAGAGGAGTCGAGGAAGGCTAACAGGGGGCTGATACGTCCATTTTGCATCACTATTTTATATCATAATTTGTTGTTATTCATTGATATATTTCATATTTAGAGATGATACTTATGTATTT
>NC_061513.1:257017626-257089984 GCF_022539505.1 Lolium rigidum | reverse complement strand
GCGGTCTCAATGTTTGAAATGCGGCTTGAGATCGAAAGAAAAAGAAAGTAGCTAGTAATTAGGGGGTCAAAAAAATCCAAGAAAAGAAAGTTGATGGACATAGAGGATGACATGCGGGTCCCTTGAGCCAGCGAGCTTACTCAACGTTTCAAAGAGGGCGGGATCAAAAGAAAAGGCAAGCCAAAAATCGAGAGGGTGAAAAAAATCCAACAAAGGAAAGTTTTATAGCACATAGAGGATGACATGCGGGTCCCATGAGCCAGCAGGTTCCTCAACGTTTCAAACGTGGCATGAGATCGAAAGAAAAAGGCAAGTGACCAAATATCGGGAGCCAAAAATAATCCAAGATTTATTGTACATAGAGGATGACATGTGGGTCCCATTTTGCAGCGAGCGGTCTCAATGTTTGAAATGCGGCTTGAGATCAAAAGAAAAAGAAAGTACCTAGTAATTAGGGGTCAAAAAAAATCCAAGAAAAGAAAGTTGATGGACATAGAGGATGACATGCGGGTCCCTTGAGCCAGCAGCTTACTCAACGTTTCAAAGGGGGCAGGGGATCAAAAGAAAAAGGCAAGCCAAAAATCAGAGGGTGAAAAAATCCAACAAAGGAAACTTTTATAGCACATAGAGGATGACATGCGGGTCCCATGAGCCAGCAGGTTCCTCAACGTTTCAAACGTGCCATGAGATCGAAAGAAAAAGGCAAGTGACCAAATATCAGGAGCCAAAAATAATCCAAGATTTATTGTACATAGAGGATGACACGTGGGTCCCATTTTGCAAGCAGCGGTCTCAATGTTTGAAATGCGGCTTGAGATCAAAAGAAAAAGAAAGTAGCTAGTAATTAGGGGGTCAAAAAAATCCAAGAAAAGAAAGTTGATGGACATAGAGGATGACATGCGGGTCCCTTGAGCCAGCAGCTTACTCAACGTTTCAAAGGGGGCAGGGGATCAAAAGAAAAAGGCAAGCCAAAAATCAGAGGGTGAAAAAAAATCCAACAAAGGAAACTTTTATAGCACATAGAGGATGACATGCGGGTCCCATGAGCCAGCAGGTTCCTCAACGTTTCAAACGTGGCATGAGATCGAAAGAAAAAGGCAAGTGCCCAAATATCAGGAGCCAAAAATAATTCAAGAAAAGAAACATGATTTACATAGAGGATGACATGCGGGTCCCATTTAGCTGCAGCGGTATCACTGTTTGAGAGGCAGCAGGGGATCGAAAGAAAAAGTCAAGTGACCAAATATGAGGTGCCAAAAAAAATCCAAGAAAAGAAAGTTTTATAGTACATAGAGGATGACATGTGGGTCCCATTTAGCAGCAGCGGTATCACTGTTTGAGAGGCAGCAGGGATCGAAAGAAAAAGTCAAGTGACCAAATATGAGGTGCCAAAAAAATCCAAGAAAAGAAAGTTTTATAGTACATAGAGGATGACATGTGTCCCATTTAGCAACGAGCGGTATCACTGTTTGAGAGGCAGCAGGGGATCGAAAGAAAAAGTCAAGTGACCAAATATGAGGTGCCAAAAAAATCCAAGAAAAGAAAGTTTTATAGTACATAGAGGATGACATGCGGGTCCCATTTAGCAGCAACGGTATCACCGTTTGAGAGGCGGCAGGGGATCGAAAGAAAAAGGCAAGTGACCAAATATGAGGTGGCAAAAATAATCCAGGAAAAGAAAGTTTTATAGTACATAGAGGATGACATGCGGGTCCCATTTAGCATCAGCGGTATCACCGTTTGAGAGGCGGCAGGGGATCGAAAGAAAAAGGCAAGTGACCAAATATGAGGTGCCAAAAAAACTCCAAGAAAAGAAAGTTGATAGCTCATAGAGGATGACATGCGGGTCCCATTTAGCTGCAGCGGTCTCAACGTTTCCAAGGCGGCAAGGGATCACAAGAAAAAGGAAGTAGCCAGAAATCAGGGGGTCAAAAAAATCCAAGAAAAGAAGGAATTTTGGTTCATAGAGGATGACAAGCGGGACCCATGATCCCGCATCGTAAACGGCTCGATCGGAGAGCGTTGAACGAGATGGCGCGATCGAGAAAAAAAACAATGCTAGAGAGGATGCCATGTGGGCCCTACGTCCCTGGGCGGTGCGGATTTGCGTTGACTCGGCCGGCGAACCCGAGAATTCGCGATGCACCACGTCCCGGGCCACTATACGCGAAGGGCCTATCTTTTACTAAAATACAAGTGTAAACAAAAGAGAAGGGGGGTGATCTACCTTGCTGGTAGAGATAACGTCCTTCATGGGAGCCGCTCTTGAAAGGTCTGTCTGGCGAGGTGGTTAGAGTACCCGCTACCATTCGTTGACAACAACAAACACCACTCAAAATCTTACTTTTATGTTCTTCATATGATTTCAAAACTTGAAAAGCTCTAGCACATGATTTAATCCCTGCTTCCCTCTGCGAAGGGCCTATCTTTTACTTTTATGTTGAGTCGGTAAACCTATTTCCCTCTATCTTAAGCAAGCAATTGAGTTGTTGTGAACCAACCATTTATGCTATGATTCGAGTTAATCATGTCTTTTATGCTTTCTTGTTTAGTACAAATTTTATCCGATTGAATATGACTTTGAAGGTTATCAATGATTATGAGGAGATTGTTATGATTGAGGATGAAAGCCCTGCCATATAAATGATTATTAGAAGATAAGTACAATATGTTAATAGTTCTCTGACCAAGAACAAAGTTTGCCATAACCAATCATGATTTCTTATGCACCTCTATTTGTGATTTCTCTTTACTTATTTCAAGATGAGTTATATGAGGAGAATGTTTACTATAATATCTTGTGTGAATCAATATGATGCTTCTTGTCCGTATTTTATTTATCGACTCTTCACTCCATAAACATGTGGTCTTGTTTATCGAGCTCAGTTTCGCTTGGGGACAAGCGAGGTCTAAGCTTGGGGGAGTTGATACGTCCATTTTGCATCACTATTTTATATCATAATTTGCTTGTTATTCATTGATATATTTCATATTTAGAGATGATACTTATGTTATTTCATCTATTTTGCATGTTTCATGATCGTTGGAGAATTATTCACCGGAGTCGGGATTCTAGCTGGAAAAAGCACCGTCGGGGTACCATATTTCTGAAGATCAACAATTGACGGCAATTATACGAAAATTCCTATTTTTCCAGAAGACGAAGGGAGCCAAAAGGAGGGGCCGAGAGGGGCCGCCATGGCCCCCCATAGGCCGGCGCGGGCCCTGGCCTAGCCGCGCCGCCTTGTGGGGAGGGGGCCCACAGCCCCCTCTGGCCGCCTCTCCTTCGCGTACTTCTTCGTCCCGAAAACCTAAGCCCCTGGAAGTTACGGAGAATTGACAGGGCCGCCTCTGCGGGGCGGAGAAACACCAGAGAGAAAAGAGCTCTCCGGGGGGCAGGAATCCGCCGGGGAAATTCCCTCCCGGAGGGGGAAATCGACGCCATCGCCATCGTCATCGAGCTGGACATCATCTCCATCATCATCATCATCATCTACACCGCCATCTCCACCACTGCATCTCGTCACCGCTGTAACGATTTGGGTTGGATCTTGATTGTTTGATAGGGAAAACTCTCCCGGTGTTGATTACTACTTGTTATTGATGCTATTGAGTGAAACCATTGAACCAAGGTTTATGTTCAGATTGTTATTCATCATCATATCACCTCTGATCATGTTCCATATGATGTCTCGTGAGTATTTCGTTTAGTTCTTGAGGACATGGGTGAAGTCTAAATGTTAGTAGTGAATTATTGTTGAGTAGTATTCAATGTTATGATATTTAAGTTGTGGTGTTACTCTTCTAGTGGTGTCATGTGAACGTCGACTACATGATACTTCACCTTTATGGGCCTAGGGAGTGCATCTTGTATTCGTTTGCTAATTGTGGGGTTGCCGGAGTGACAGCAACCTAAACCCCGTTAGTATATCGGTGCGGGAGGGATAAGCGGGATCTAGAGTTTAAGGCTGTGGTTAGATTTATCTTAATTACTTTCTTGTATTTGCGGATGCTTGCAAGGGGTATAACCACAAGTATGTATTAGTCCTAGGAAGGGTGGTGCATTAGCATAGGTTCACCCACACAACACTTATCAAAACAATGAAGATTAATCAGCCGTATGAAGCGAAAGCACTAGACTAAAATCCCCGTGTGTCCTCAAGAACGTTTGGTCATTATAAGTAAACAAACCGGCTTGTCCTTTGTGCTAAAAAGGATTGGGCCACTCGCTGCAATTATTTCTCTCGCATTTTATTTACTTGTACTTTATTTATCTGCAATATCAAAACCCCCAAATACTTGTACGTGAGCATTTACAGTGAATCCTTCATCGAAACTGCTTGTCAACACCTTCTGCTCCTCGTTGGGTTCGACACTCTTATTTATCGAAAGTACTACGATACACCCCCTATACTTGTGGGTCATCAGGGGCCCACCCCATAGGGCGGCGCGGGGCGCCCCACTGCCGCACCGAGATGTGGGGAGGGAGCCCCCTGGCTCCCCCGACGCTGCCCCTTCGCCTATTTATTCCCTCGTCCCCGAAAACCCTAGCACCGAGAGCCAAAATACCAGAACAGTTCCAGAGACACCGCCGCCGTCAACCCTAACTCGGGGGGTTCAGGAGATCTCCTCCGGCACACTGCCGGAGAGGGGAATCATCACCGGAGGGCTCTACATCACCATGCCCGCCTCCGGACTGATGCGTGAGTAGTTCATCCTTGGACTACGGGTCCATAGCGATAGCTAGATGGTTGTCTTCTCCTATTGTGCCATCATGTTTAGATCTTGTGAGCTGCCTATCATGATCAAGATCATCTATTTGTAATGCTATATGTTGTGTTTGTTGGGATCCGATGAATATGGAATACTATGTCAAGTTGATTATTGATCTATCATATATGTGTTGTTTATGATCTTGCATGCTCTCCATTGCTAGTAGAGGCTCTGGCCAAGTTGATACTTGTAACTCCAAGAGGGAGTATTTATGCTAGATAGTGGGTTCATGTCTCCATTGAATCTGGGGGAGTGACAACAACCCCTAAGGTTGTGGATGTGATGTTGCCACTAGGATAAAACATCAATGCTTTTTCTATGGATATTTGTATTGTTTAAATTACGCACAGTACTTAACGCAATTGTCTGTTGTTTGCAACTTAATACTGGAAGGGGTGCAGATGCTAACCCGAAGGTGGACTTTTAGGCATAGATGCATCATGATATGTATGTGCATTGTTATGCCCTCTCTATTTGTCAATTGCCCAACTGTAATTTGTTTACCCAACATGCTATTTATCTTATTGGAGAGACACCACTAGTGAACTGTGGACCCCGGTCCATTCTTTTACATCTGAAATACAACCTACTGCAATCAATGTTCTCTTTTGTTTTCTGCAAGAAAACATCATTTTCCACACCATACGTTTAATCCTTTCTTTTCAGCAAGCCGGTGAGATTGACAACCTCACTGTTAAGTTGGGGCAAAGTAGTTTGATTGTGTTGTGCAGGTTCTACGTTGGCACCTGAATCCCTAGTGTTGCGCCGCACTACACTCCTTCACCAACAACCTTCACGTGATCTTCATTATCTCCTACTGGTTCGATAACCTTGGTTTCTTACTGAGGGAAAACACGCTGCTGTACTCATCATACCTTCCTCTTGGGGTTCCCAACGGACGTGTGCTTTACCGTCGCAAGCATGAGGCAATATATTGTTTTCACATGATCTATTGTACCTCTCGATGTTTGAGTAGTGACTTGTTCATGGAAATTGTGAGATAGTTTGTGATGGTTGCATATAAGTATTTGTTATCTTCTATGATGATATTTTGTACTGATATATGAGTCACACATATGTTGGGGGATGCATAAGGGTGTCACCATTGCATGTTGATAGGATGAGGGACAGATGGAGCCTAACGGAACCAATGTCCCAATGCTTAGATGCATGTAGTATTACCATATGGTTAATCAAACGGGGGTTCTACTATGGGGACCTTTAAACTTACAACGGTGGTTGGACTTTATGTCTTAACAATTTCTATATTTTCTCATACCTATGGCCTTAGGATCAATCACTAGGGATGTATTTGTGCATATCCATGGCTACACCTATCTATGGCTCCACTCTAGAAGAAACAATAAAAAGACTATCTTTGTGCTTCACTAATTATGACAACCACACAAATGAAGTAGCAATTTGCTACAACACTTACTCCCTTGAGTTACTCCACTCCACTTCACTTCAGCTCATTTTACTTTATTGCACTTTACTTTTCTTGCACTAGTTTTACTTCTTGCATTTTAATTTCAGTACCTATAGTTTATAGTAGAAACCTCTTCACACACACACACCATATCTCCTAGCTTTGCATAGAAGGACATATAAGTGGGTTATAGGGCTTTAGAGAATAGATAATTTACCTTTATCTCCTCGTGGGTTCGACACTCAAATACTTACCTAATTGTACTACGGTGATCCCCTGCACTTGGGGGTTATTAGGCCCATATCAAGGAAGTGTGGATGAGCTGATGACTCGGATGTGCAACAAGGACAAGATCTCTTATGGGTGTAACACACCTCTGCAGAGTGTATCAAACTATGGCTTGTCACTCCCTGTTCCGGGTTTGGAACTACGAATGAGACCGGAAAGGAACTCCACGAAGTTCTAGACACCCGGTGAAGGCTGATGGACGTAGCTTTTCAAAATAAAATCAACCTTTTGAAGAAATGATTGTGAAAACTTGCATTTGCCTACGAGTTCCTAATCTATGGATATAGCTAGTGCATGATACACCTATTTCTATTATTGAACTTGCTGAGTACGCTCGTACTCACCCATTCCCTCTTGAACCTCCTACTTAGACATGGATGTATCGAAGGAGGATCTACAGTGAAACTCGAAGACAGAGGAGTCAACTAATTCAAGAGACAGCACCCTGCCATAGGAGTCAACAAAGTCAACCACTTCATCCACCATGGAGAAAACCTAGATTATAAGTGGAAGGGAACTAGCTCCCTAACCCTAGTACCTAATTAGCTAGAGTCTAATCATAGTTTCTTTAGCAGGTCTAGTACCTCGATAGGTTGAGCTAGTAATAAGTTTAGACCACGAGTTGTTCTGCAATTTGTTTGCAGTTTTACCTCATTGTAATTAGGAGGTTGTGCTGATCTTTTGTAAAGAGTCTGTGTGTAATTATATAGACATGCCCTGGACCCGCATATGTTTCTGTTGTACCACTCTGAGGGATGTAATATTAGTGGAATGGTGTTTCATTGGTGTTATATCAACGACCTAAATACTACACCATGCAGTGGTATGCTGGGTCACCACACCATGTTGCCACCAGCGATGGCCGGGATGTGAGATCGATAAAAGGAGGATACAACAGTGGCTTGTGGTAGCTGCCTGACCATGAATGCTTATGGAGACCAGCCGGACCTAAAGAAGAAGGGGCTGAGAGGAGAACAGCCGAGGAAGAACAAGACCAACTAGTTCTATTTCTGTTGGATGTCCATATCCATGTTGACGTGGGCATTACCCTTCGGGTAACTGTTATTGCCCTATCCTGTACGGCCCAACTGGAGGCCCATGAAGATAGCCAATGGCAAGGTGGGCCACTGGGTCGGTGCCGAAGAAAATTCCTTGAAGAACAAAACGGAGAGGAACCGAACAAGGAAAGTTTTAGAACTAGGACTCTTGTAAACCTAGTCGTACTCGTGCAGATCTCTTGGGACCTGGCCTCCTTTATAAGGGCCAGGAGAGGGGCTGCCGAGGGACACAATCAATCTTAGCAACCTTAGCCACCGTAAGTCCGGAGCTAGGTCACCGTAGTACTTAGCCTCTCGACGAGAACATAGCCCAAACCTTCGGCACCCCATTGTAACCCGATATTTTCATAATCAAGATCAGACATGCAAGACGTAGGGGTGTTACCTCATCGAGGGCCCTGGACCTGGGTAAAGTGCTCTCCCCGCTTGTATGTTAACCGATGTCTCGTGTCAGCCTACAGGATTCCATCAACCCTAAGCCCCAATCGGAGGGCATTGTTGAGGAGCACCCTCGCCAATTGGCGCCGTCTGTGGGAAATCTGTCGGCAGAAGGCAGGTCATCGGCAGCACCAGTCACGTCTGCATCGTTCACGCTGGAGTCACCAACACCGCCAGAACGGAGGGATTCGGTCCGTTGCGGGTCATTCGAGTTCGTGCCGCACATCGAGGCGTCGCGTTCAATATCCGCAGAACCTCGCGGCAACATGGATACTACTTTCGGTGGTGTTCACTTCATCGTTGATTCCAGAGGGTTCCTTCGCCTCCCTAGTTCAAACGCATCAAGCCCAGGAACTTCGTCTCCATGAAATATCACGCCAGCAGCGGCCTTGGCGGCCCTATCCAGGAGCGCCGGAAAGGACAGCCGAAGCAGCTTCGACGCCGTAGAGGAGCAAAGGAAAAGACGAAGGGACTCACGCCGCGAAGGAGAAGAACGAATCGACAGTACGAGCAAGGATGCCATAATGCACGACCAAACAAGAATCGCCTTCGCACACCATACCTATCAGCCACGGAGCAGCTTGAAGCACCGTGTTACCTGCACTCTTACATTGATCCAAAGGATTGTCTCGAGAAATCCAGTCATTTGCTTAGGAACTGTCGAGAGTTCCTCGAGATTCGGCAGTTCTGCGATGACCTTAGGGCTGAAGCCGTGGCAAGAATCCACACGATGGAGAGAAGAGCGGCATCCTACAGTTATCAACCAGAACCATACGTGCCAGATCCGTACGTGCCAGATCTGTACGAGCCAGAACCATACGTGTCGGAGCCATACGTACCAGCGAGAGGAGACCAGTACGCCCCAGCCGAAGCGTTTCCAGAATCTCGCGGACAAGTCAACATGATTCACAAAACCAGTTTTTCGAAGAGAGAAGTCAAGAAGTTTTCTCGGGAAGTGAAGTACGCAGAAGTATCCATGGTCGACACACCCGAATATATCGACTGGTCAGACCAAATCATATCGTTTAGAAAGGTAGATCACCCGAAGGCCGTCCCGAGGCCTAGCCACGCAGCCCTGGTTCTTGAAGCATAGATTGGAGGATACAATATGAGCAAGGTGTTCATGGATGGAGGAAGCGGTTTCAATCTGCTGTTTGCCAGCAATGGGTCTTACAGTCGACATGCTGAAGGAGTCTGACACAGGATTCCACGACATCATACCGACTCGACCCGCTTACTCCCTTGGCAAAATATCGCTCGATGTAGTCTTCGGCACACCTAGCAATTTCAGGAAGGAAAAAATCGAGTTCGAAGTGGTTGATTGGGAATCTCAGTACCACGCCATCCTCGGCAGACCGGCGTTTGCTAAATTCATGGCAGTCCCCCACTATGCGTACCTGAAGTTGAAGATTGATACGTCTCCAACGTATCGATAATTTCTTATGTTCCATGCTACTTTATTGATGATACCTACATGTTTTATGCACATTATAGGTCATATTTATGCATTTTCTGGAACTAACCTATTAACAAGATGCTGAAGAGCCGATTGCTTGTTTTACTGCTGTTTTTGGTTTCAGAAATCCTAGTAAAGAAATATTCTCGGAATTGGACGAAACTTTCGCCCGGGGTCCTATTTTTGCACGAAGCTTCCGGAAGACCGAAGACCTAACGAAGTGGGGCCACGAGGCAGCCGAGGGGTGGCCGGCGCGGCCCAAGCCACGGCCGCGCCGACCTGTCCCCTGGGCCCCTCGTGTGGCCCCTCGCGTTGACCCTCCGCCTACTTAAAGCTTCCGTAGCGAAACCCCCGATACCGAGAGCCACGATACGGAAAACCTTACGGAGACGCCGCCGCCGCGAATCCCATCTCGGGGGATTCGGAGATCGCCTCCGGCACCCTGCCGGAGAGGGGATTCATCTCCCGGAGGACTCTACACCGCCATGGTCGCCTCCGGAGTGATGAGTGAGTAGTCCACCCCTGGACCATGGGTCCATAGCGGTAGCTAGATGGTCGTCTTCTCCTTGATTGTGCTTCATTGTTGGATCTTGTGAGCTGCCTAACATGATCAAGATCATCTATATGTAATTCTATATGTTGTGTTTGTCGGGATCCGATGGATAGAGAGTACTATGATTATGGTGATTATCAATCTATTGTTTATGTGTTGTTTATGATCTTGCATGCTCTCCGTTACTAGTAGAGGCTCGGCCAAGTTTTTACTCTTAACTCCAAGAGGGAGTATTTATGCTCGATAGTGGGTTCATGCCTCCATTGAATGCGGGACGAGTGACAGAAAGTTCTAAGGTTGTGGATGTCTTGTTGCCACTAGGGATAAAACATTGATGCTATGTCTAAGGATGTAGTTGTTGATTACATTACGCACCATACTTAATGCAATTGTCCGTTGCTTTGCAACTTAATACTTGGAGGGGTTCGGACGATAACTCTGAAGGTGGACTTTTTAGGCATAG
Source organism: Lolium rigidum (assembly GCF_022539505.1). Classification (NCBI taxonomy): domain Eukaryota; kingdom Viridiplantae; phylum Streptophyta; class Magnoliopsida; order Poales; family Poaceae; genus Lolium; species Lolium rigidum. The sequence continues at coordinate 257,079,526 of NC_061513.1, read as the reverse complement.
ATGCGGTTGGATGGCGGTCTATGTACTTTGTCGTAATGCCCAATTAAATCTCACTATATTTACCATGTCATGTATATGCATTGTTATGCCTTTCTCTATTTGTCAATTGCCCGACTGTAATTTGTTCACCCAACATGCTTTTATCTTATGGGAGAGACACCTCTAGTGAGCTGTGGACCCCGGTCCTATTCTTTACATAGCATACAATCTACTTGTTTTACTGTTTTCTTTGCAAACATCTTCCACTCGATACGTTTAATCCTTTGTTACAGCAAGCCGGTGAGATTGACAACCTCACCTGTTTCGTTGGGACAAAGTACTTTGGTTGTGTTGTGCAGGTTCCTAGTTGGCGCCGGAATCCCCGGTGTTGCGCCGCATCACATTTCGCGACCATCAACCTTCAACGTGCTTCTTGGCTCCTACTCGGTTCGATTAAACCTTGGTTTCTTTACGAGGGAAAACTTGCTACCGTGCGCATCATACCTTCCTCTTGGGGTTCCCAACGAACGTGTGAGTTACACGCCATCAAGCATAATTTTCTGGCGCCGTTGCCGGGGAGATCAAGACACGCTGCAAGGGGAGTCTCCACTTCTCAATCTCTTTACTTTGTTTTTTGTCTTGCTTTATTTTATTTGCTACTTTGTTTGCTGCACTAAATCAAAACACAAAAAAAAATTAGTTGCTAGTTTTACTTTATTTACTATCTTGTTTGCTATATCAAAAACACAAAAAAATTAGTTACTTGCATTTACTCTATCTAGTTTGTTTAATTTTACTGCTACTAAAATGAGTAATCCTGAAGTTGAAGTTCGTTCTTTTAAGCAACAAGGAGGAGAAAGTTTTAAAGATGCTTGGTATAGAATTAGTAATGCTCATCAAAGGTGCATTAAGAAACACTCCACCACTATCCTTCTTAGGAACTTTTATGTTGGTTTATCTAGTTGGAATAGATATGTTCTTGATACTCTTTCGGGAGGTAATTTCCTAGGTACTCCCGCTTTAGAAGCTAGTTGCATCATTGAGAGTCTAGTTGGAATACCACCTGTTAATGAAGTTAAAACTGAAATCTCTCTTGAAGATGTTATGAAAAAATTGGAAACCATAGAGAAAAATTTTCCAAGTATTGAAACTAAATTAGAAATGTTATTGGATAAAACTGATGAACTTGATAAATCCCTAGGAGGAATTGATGAAAGAATTAGTGTCCTAGGAACTTGTGTTATCCATGATAATCAAACCAATAGGATTGTTGAACTTGAAAAAGCTATGGGAACCTTGGGTTCAACCTTTTCTTCTCTCAAGTATAATGAGAAAGCCTATGTGGGTAAAGAGCAAAAATTCATGTATGCCTCTAAAGTGCCTAAACAAAAGAATTACTATAGGCCTAAAATTGCTAAAACCCCTAGCACCACCATAGAAAATTTAGATAATGGAGCACTTAAAGCACCCTCTGCAACAAGTTGTGTTTGCATGAAAAATAATAATGTTGATGCTTCTACTCTCGATGTTACTTGATTTGCACTTTCGCGCCTAGCCGAAAGGCGTTAAAGAAAAGCGCTTATGGGAGACAACCCATGTTTTTACCTACAGCAATTTTTTTTGTTTTGTTGAGTATTGGAAGTTGTTTACTACTGTAGCAACCTCTCCTTATCATGTTTTTGTGCCAAGTAAAGTTTCTATGTCAAAGTTGATGTTATATTTGGGATCGCTGCGCAGAAACAGCATTGCTGTCTGTCACGAATCTGGGCACAATTCTCTGTAGAAAATTCGAAAAAATCTGCCAATTTACGAGCGTGATCCTCAGATATGTACGCAACTTTCATTAGTTTTGAGTTTTTCCATTTGAGCAAGTCTGGTGCCATTTCTAAATTCGTCTTTACGGACTGTTCTGTTTTTGACAGATTCTGCCTTTTATTTCGCATTGCCTCTTTTGCTATGTTGGATTTATTTCTTTGATCCATTAATGTCCAGTAGCATTATGCAATGTCCAGAAGTGAAAATAATGATTGTGTCACCTCTGAATGTGTGAATTATTAATGATGCACTAACCCTCTAATGAGTTTGCTTGAAGTTTGGTGTGAAGGAAGTTTTCAAGGGTCAAGAGAGGAGAATGATATACTATGATCAAGAGGAGTGAAAGCTCTAAGCTTGGGGATGCCCCCGTGGTTCACCCCTGCATATTTTAAGAAGACTCAAGCGTCTAAGCTTGGGGATGCCCAAGGCATCCCCTTCTTCATCGACAACATCATCAGGTTCCTCCCCGAAACTATATTTTTATTCAATCACATCTTGTGTTCTTTGCTTGGAGCGTCGGTTTGTTTTCGTTTTTGTTTTTGTTTGAATAAGATGGATCCTAGCATTCACTTTGTGGGAGAGAGACACGCTCCGCTGTTTCATATGGACACATGTGTCCTTAGGCTTTACTCATAATGTTCAAGGCGAAGTTTCTTCTTCGTTAAATTGTTATATGGTTGGAATTGGAAAATGCTACATGTAGTAATTCTAAAATGTCTTGGATAATGTGATACTTGGCAATTGTTGTGCTCATGTTTAAGCTCTTGCATCATATGCTTTGCACCCATTAATGAAGAAATACATAGAGCTTGCTAAAATTTGATTTGCATATTTGGTTTCTCTAAGGTCTAGATAATATCTAGTATTGAGTTTTGAACAACAAGGAAGACAGTGTAGAGTCTTATAATGTTTACAATATGTCTTTTATGTGAGTTTTGCTGCACTTGTTCATCCTTGAGTTTGCTTCAAATAACCTTGCTAGCCTAAACCTTGTATCGAGAGGGAATACTTCTCATGCATCCAAAATCCTTGAGCCAACTACTATGCCATTTGTGTCCACCATACCTACCTACTACATGGTATTTCTCCGCCATTCCAAAGTAAATTGCTTGAGTGCTACCTTTAAAATTCCATCATCCACCTATGCAATATATAGCTCATGGGACAAAATAGCTTTAAAAACTATCGTAGTATTGAATATGTACTTATGCACTTTATATTTTATTAAGTTGCCTGTTGTGTGATAACCATGCTTCTGGGGAACGCCATCAACTATTGTTGAATATCATGTGAGTTGCTATGCATGTCCGTCTTGTCTGAAGGTCTATCATTTTAGTGGTTGGAGCATGCAAAATTGTTAGAGAAGAACATTGGGCCGCTAACTAAAGCCATGAATCATGGTTGAAGTTTCAGTTTTGGACATATATCCTCAATCTCATATGAGAATAATAATCTTTGCTACATGCTTATGCATTTAAGAGGAGTCCATTATCTGTTGTCCATGTTGTCCCGGTATGGATGTCTAAGTTGAGAATAATCAAAAGCGAGAAATCCAAAATGCGAGCTTTCTCCTTAGACCTTTGTACAGGCGGCATGGAGGTACCCCTTTGTGACACTTGGTTGAAACATGGCATGCGAAGATCCGGTAGTCCAAGTTAAGTAGGACGAGGTGCGGGCACTATTAGTATACTATGCATGAGGCTTGCAACTTGTAAGATATAATTTTCATAACTCATATGCTTTATTACTACCGTTGACAAAATTGTTTCATGTTTTCAAAATAAAAGCTCTAGCACAAATACAGCAATCGATGCTTTCCTCATTGAAGGACCATTCTTTTACTTTTATTGTTGAGTCAGTTTACCTATCTCCTTCCACCTTAAGAAGCAAACACTTGTGTGAACTGTGCATTGATTCCTACATACTTGCATAGTGCACTTGTTATATTACTTTATGTTGACAATATCCATGAGATATACATGTTATAAGTTGAAAGCAACCGCTGAAACTTAATCTTCCTATGTGTTGCTTCAACACCTTTACTTTGATTTATTGCTTTATGAGTTAACTCTTATGCAAGACTTATTGATGCTTGTCTTGAAGTACTATTCATGAAAAGTCTTTGCTTTATGATTCAGTTGTTTACTCATGTCATTATCTTTGCTTTGATCGCTGCATTCATTACATATGTTTACAAATAGTATGATCAAGATTATGATGGCATGTCACTTCAGAAATTATCTTTGTTATCGTTTTACCTGCTCGGGACGAGCAGAACTAAGCTTGGGGATGCCGATACGTCTCCAACGTATCGATAATTTCTTATGTTCCATGCTACTTTATTGATGATACCTACATGTTTTATGCACATTATAGGTCATATTTATGCATTTTCTGGAACTAACCTATTAACAAGATGCCGAAGAGCCGATTCTTGTTTTCTGCTGTTTTTGGTTTCAGAAATCCTAGTAAAGAAATATTCTCGGAATTGGACGAAACTTTCGCCCAGGGTCCTATTTTTGCACGAAGCTTCCAGAAGACCGAAGACCTAACGAAGTGGGGCCACGAGGCAGCCAGGGGGGTGGCCGGCGCGGCCCAAGCCCTGGCCACGCCGACCTGTCCCCTGGGCCCCTCGTGTGGCCCCTCGCGTTGACCCTCCGCCTACTTAAAGCTTCCGTCGCGAAACCCCCAGTACCGAGAGCCACGATACGGAAAACCTTACAGAGACGCCGCCGCCGCGAATCCCATCTCGGGGGATTATGGAGATCGCCTCCGGCACCCTGCCGGAGAGGGGATTCATCTCCCGGAGGACTCTACACCGCCATGGTCGCCTCCGGAGTGATGAGTGAGTAGTCCACCCCTGGACCATGGGTCCATAGCAGTAGCTAGATGGTCGTCTTCTCCTTGATTGTGCTTCATTGTTGGATCTTGTGAGCTGCCTAACATGATCAAGATCATCTATATGTAATTCTATATGTTGTGTTTGTCGGGATCCGATGGATAGAGAGTACTATGATTATGGTGATTATCAATCTATTGTTTATGTGTTGTTTATGATCTTGCATGCTCTCCGTTACTAGTAGAGGCTCTGGCCAAGTTTTTACTCTTAACTCCAAGAGGGAGTATTTATGCTCGATAGTGGGTTCATGCCTCCATTGAATCCGGGACGAGTGACGAGAAAGTTCTAAGGTTGTGGATGTGCTTGTTGCCACTAGGGATAAAACATTGATGCTATGTCTAAGGATGTAGTTGTTGATTACATTACGCACCATACTTAATGCAATTGTCTGTTGCTTTGCAACTTAATACTGGAGGGGGTTCGGACGATAATCTGAAGGTGGACTTTTTAGGCATAGATGCAGTTGGATGGCGGTCTATGTACTTTGTCGTAATGCCCAATTAAATCTCACTATATTTACCATGTCATGTATATGCATTGTTATGCCTTTCTCTATTTGTCAATTGCCCGACTGTAATTTGTTCACCCAACATGCTTTTATCTTATGGGAGAGACACCTCTAGTGAACTGTGGACCCCGGTCCTATTCTTTACATAGCATACAATCTACTTGTTTTACTTGTTTTCTTTGCAAACATCTTCCACTCGATACGTTTAATCCTTTGTTACAGCAAGCCGGTGAGATTGACAACCTCACTTGTTTCGTTGGGACAAAGTACTTTGGTTGTGTTGTGCAGGTTCCTAGTTGGCGCGGAATCCCTGGTGTTGCGCCGCATCACATTTCGCGACCATCAACCTTCAACGTGCTTCTTGGCTCCTACTGGTTCGATTAAACCTTGGTTTCTTTCTGAGGGAAAACTTGCTACTGTGCGCATCATACCTTCCTCTTGGGGTTCCCAACGAACGTGTGAGTTACACGCCATCAAAGATGCCTGGCAATAACGGGACAGCATTAACCATCCATGGAAGCTTTTCCCGCTCAGACAGCTGTGAAAGAGATTTCCAAAAGATCGCCTCAAAGTTTGGGGCAAAGGAAGAACTTAACGCAGTTGACGCCGTCACAGACCACGCACAGCCACCAGCCGATAATCGCAGCGCAAGGTCCGACGAGTTTGACGTCGCGAAGGAAGCAAAGAAGCAGCAGGTGCATCCCTCTGACCCGAAGAAAACAGTCAATACTTCGGCAGATCTCACTATCGCATAGGAAAACGTGCTCATCGAGTTCCTCCGTGAGCACTGGGAAATATTTGCATGGGAACCATCCGGCATGCCAGGTATTCCCAGGGAACTCGCTGAGCACGCCCTCAATGTTGACCCAACAGCCAAACCAGTACAACATTCGATGCGCCGATTTTCAGAGCCGAAAAGAAGGGCCATCGGCGAAGAAGTCAGTCGGCTCCGCAAAGCCGGATTTATTCGGGAGCTCAAGGAAGCCGAGTGGGTGGCCAATCCGGTCATGGTACCAAAGAAGGATACAACCGCTCTTCGCATGTGTATCGATTACACGAGCCTAAACAAGCATTGCCCTAAGGATCACTTCCCTTTACCCCGAATTGATCAGATAGTCGATTCCACGGTGGGATGTGATCGTCTCTCTTTTCTTGGTGCGTATTCCGGGTACAATCAGATCAAGCTCAAAAAGGAGCACCAGGAGCTGACCGCATTTATCACCCCCCACGGCGTTTTCTGTTACAATGTCATGACTTTCGGGCTGAAAAATGCAGGAGCAACTTATCAGCGATGTATGCAAGCTTCCCTTGGAGAGCAGATTGGAAGGAATATCGAGGTTTACATTGATGATATCGTGGTGAAGACAAAGCACGCTGCCACACTCATCGACGATCTGCGGGAAACTTTCGACAACCTCGATAGATACAAAATCAAGCTAAACCCGAAGAAATGTTTCTTCGGGGTGCCAGGAGGACAAGTACTCGGGTACTTCATCTCAGCCAGAGGGATAGAGACAAACCCCTTGAAAATCAAAGCTATGCTCGACATGGAGCCGCCAAAGAATTTGCATCAAGTAGCAATTGGCAGGACGTTTGGCAGCACTCAGCAGATTTATTGCCAAACTAGGAGAGAAAGCTCTGCCCTTTTACAACCTGATGAAAAAGTTAGAAAAATTCGAGTGGACCGATGAGGCACAAGAGTCTTTCGACAACCTAAAGAGGATTTTGTCGACATCTCCAGTACTTGTGACACCGCGTGAAAAAGAAACATTGCTTATGTACATAGCAGCAATGGTGCAAGTCTTCAGCAACGTCCTAGTCGTTGAACGGGAAGAAGCGGGAAAAGTCCACGGCGTGCAGAGACCGGTCTATTACCTCAGCGAAGTACTCACACCAGCAAAACAGAGATATCCTCATCACCAGAAGCTACCATATGCGGTATGGAGAACAGCTCGTAAGCTGCGCCACTATTTCACGGAGCATCCGATTGTCGTGGTAAGTGAGGCACCGCTGAAAAACATACTCACCAACCCAGAGGCGACGGGTCGGGTGTCCCAGTGGGCCATCGAGATAGCACCTCACGACATAACTTACATCAATCGAACAGCGATAAAATCTCAAATCCTCCCAGACTTCGTGGCCGATTGGATTCAGTCGCAGACACCAGCGGCACCCGATATGTCTGGCTCCCGGACAATGTACTTTGACGGGTCGAAACGGAGCACAGGCGCTGGGGCAGGAGTGATACTGATATCGCCGCAGGGAGACAAGATGAAGTACATTTTGCGTATGAATTTCTCTTTACCAACAAATAATGAAGCAGAATACGAAGCATTGCTGCACGGAATGATGATGGCAAAAGCATGTGGAGCAACCCGTTTGGAAATCTATGGAGACTCAAACTTGGTATTGCAACAGTTGATGAACCTATGCGACGCGGTCAGTGAAAACATGATTGCCTACCACCAATTATATCAGAATATGGAGGCCAAGTTTGAAGGGTGTGAGCTTAAGCACATCGCCAGAGCCAGCAACGAGGAAGCCGACGCTTTGGCAAACATCGGCTCCATGTATTCCCCTATCCCAGATGGGGTAGTCTACGAGGTCATTACGCAACGATCAATAAAGGAGAAAGCGTCGGCACCTCCACAGTCATCGGATGATGTTCCAGAAGCAGGACCGCGGCAAAACGATCAGGGAGCTCCACCTCAATCTTCCGAACAGGTTCTCTTACTCGAACCCCTATGGACCAAACCCTTTTTGGCATACTTGATAAAACAACAGCTACCAGAGGATCCACTGGAAGCCAGACGAATTGTGAGACGATCAAAGGCCTTTATTGTGGTAAACGGAGAACTGTACAAGCATAGCATTTCCGGCATCTTCCAGAGGTGCATTGCTATCGACGATGGAAAAGCCATGTTACGCGAGATACACGAAGGAACTTGTGGACACCATGCAAGCAGTAGAGCACTTGTGGTGAAAGCTTTCAGAGCTGGATTTTACTGGCCAACACCAGCGTCGGATGCTCGGGACTTGGTTCGAAAGTGTGACCCTTGTCAACGCTTTGCGCCAAAACCACACGCTCCCGCAACAGATCTCATGACGATACCCCTGGCGTGGCTCTTTGCTCAATGGGGACTCGACCAAGTTGGACCATTGCCAAGGTCATCGCCTGGGGGACACACGTATCTTCTCGTTGCAGTCGACAAATTCACCAAATGGATTGAGGCCGTACCTGTTCGAAACCAGAAAGCCGAAACTGCAGTCGAATTCTTCAGAGGAATAACCTGTCGCTTTGGCATGCCTCACAGTATCGTCACGGACAACGGAACTAATTTTGACTCCAAAAAGTTTCGGAAATTCTGCGATGATGGTGGCATCAAATTAAAATTCGCATCGGTGGCACATCCCCAAACCAACGGCCAAGTCGAAAGGATTAACGGTCTAATAGGGGACAGCCTCAAGAAACGCCTTACGGGCGCAGCTGGAGCTTGGGTCGAAGAATTGCCTTCCGTACTCTGGAGCTTGCGTACTACACCCAATAGGTCAACTCAGTACACTCCGTTCTTCCTGGTATACGGAGCCGAAGCAGTTTTACCAGCCGACGTTCGGTTTGAAGCACCTCGAGTCACTGCGTACACGGAAGCCACCTCCAACAATGCGTTGCAAGATGTTGTTGACCTCCTCGACGAAGCTCGGGACATTGCCTTGGCAAGAACAACGGTGTATCAGCAGGCGTTACGAAATTACCACAGCCGACGCGTACGCAGCCGAAGCTTCAGCGTCGCTGACATGGTACTACGACTAAAGCAAGAGAGACCTTTGAAGCTGGAATCCCCGTGGGAAGGGTCGTTTATCGTCACTAAAGTGATACTAGGAGGAGCCTATCGCCTCAAGAATCCAGCTTCGGGTCAAGACGTCGAAAATCCCTGGAACGTTGCACATTTGCGACGATTCTACACATAGGATATAATCTTTTCTCCTTGTTATTTGGCAGCTCTTAAGCTCGATTTATATCATGAATATAATTTTTTGATCAAGTTTCGTACTTTTGTTGCTCCAGGCCTCATTATGCGAACAATGCGTTCGGGGCTCATCTTATTGGCTCTTACTCCTATCGGGGGCGTTGGCCAGAGATAAGTTTACAGTGTCGTTAATTAAATACTCCCATCGGGAGCTAAGATTAATGACACACGACAACCCATCTAAGCCTCGAGAAAATACGCGAGCGCTGCAAATGATGGACGCATTACCATAAAAACAAGACTCAAGCCGATGCACCGAGCGACGAAGTCAGGTGTCTAAATCCCTCGGTAACTCGACGGGTGTCGCTCCTATAAAACTTGCGCATCGACTCCGCAATAAAATTGCAAATATAACGGAGTCGTCGAGTGAGCAGGCTGACTTGATCACTCAGCCCCCTCGACAAAACAATTATCAACTGAATTAACAAATTCACCCAGAAACTATCAGATGCATAAAACACGCACTAGCGTACATTCGAAATTACCCCTTGTGAAAACAAGGTCGTTACATACATATATATGCTTAATCTTATGGCAGGTTTTCTTGCTCCTCCCGGGCCTTCAGGTCTGTCTCGATGCCTGTTTCCATTCGAGAGACGATGATGTATGCAGGATTTCTAGCAACATCATAGTATTGGCTCAAACTCCTGTTAGTGTTTGCTATGGCCTCCAAATCTAAGGTCGGGTGGCATGCCAAAACTGATGCAAAAGCATGTTCGGCACCAGCCAGGAGTTTCTTCCGCACCAGCAGACGAATCCTTTCTGGAGTCTTGAATCGGGTGAACAAAGCAGACAAAGTTTCGGGTGCTTGATCTAAAGGAAATAAGGATCTCCAAACCATCGAGAGATGATTATGGAATTTGTCGAAGTAATAATGCACCTTCTCCGCTCGATGTTCAAACTTGGCCATGATAACAACCTTTGGTCGATGGGACCACACTTCATGCTTCGGGTGAGCAGCATCAGTCATTGCTTCAATTTTCTCATGGATCCTTCTGTTTTCTTCTGACGCGTCGGGAGCTGTGACTGTCGAAAGGCAAGGATCAGTGACCAAACATTTAAGTTCCGATAAATATCAACGGGCAGATGGACACTTACAGCTCAGGCTCTCAGTAGCAACGCGGAGACGATCAAGAGCGTGTTGTTCAATTGCAGTCGCAATTTCACCTTTCCTTTTTATCAACGCCGCCATCGCATGAAGATTGGTTATGTCCTTATTCAGTCGAGATATTTGATCGCGTAAACGATGAACCAGGTCAGACTCATCGCTAGCCGAAGGATTCAAAAAAGGATCGGCATAAGAAGAAGGCGAAGGAATCTGCAGGATAAGTCGTAATTCAGAACAACATTAGTAAAAACTCCCATCGGGAGCACTGAAGCATGCATATATTACAATCAAAAGGGGCTGTTAATGCTGACAACAGAGCCAAAAGTAAAACAGGGCTAAACTAAAACTGTATCAAGCCTTAGTTACAATAAGACATCATTTAAGGAGCAACTGATGATGAGCCGGGAGCAGCTTTGGGTGTAGTCTTGGTCTTCGCCTCGTCAACCAGCTTGAGGAGTTGATTGGCGCATGTTACTGCTGATTGCTTGAAAGGCTCAAGGTTGATCAAGTGACCATCGTCATCTACATGCAATGCCTCAGAAAATCTTTCTAGCTTAGAGCCCAGCCCATGACCCATCAACAGCTGGAAAGTAAGTACCGCCCCAAATAAGCGGGAACGACGCTTAAGTACCTCCACAGGTTCAGACGGATTGATGAGGAAGCTCTCTGCCATCTCGCTGAGGGTCTTGACTTGCTTCATCTTTGGGAAAATCATCGAGTACAGCCTCGACAGTGCTCCCTTAGTATTTTGCAGAAGTCCAAGAACTTGGACATTGGATTCAGCAGCAAGTGACAGGGCATCGGACATAGAGTCTTCCCGAAGCTTGCGAGCTCGATTGATGTTCATATCGGCAGCACCTGAAAGGAGATGGATAAGCAGCTTGAAGGGAAAAGTACTGAACAAAAACGCATCTGAAGGGACTTACTCATCAAGTTCGCAATAGATTCACGGAGGACGCCTTCCTTTTCATCAGCAGCAGCTGCTGCCTTGCGTTTAGCATCTTGATCATCCTTCATATTTTGCTTCAACTTCTTCAGTTCATCCTTCAGCAAAGTATTTTCATTCTGGGCATTGGTAGCAAGCCTGTTGGCTTCCAGAACTTGATCAGCCGAAGTCTTGATGGTCTTCCGAAGTTGAGCATTCTCAGACTCCAGACGAGTGAATTGGCCAGCAAAATCTGCCACAGCCTCAACTGTGGCATAAATTGGCTGCAGAACAAAGAAGCCAAGAAATTTCAGTCGAATGCTAAAATCCATCATAAAAAAGAGAGAAACCAAGCTGGATAAATCACTTACATGATCGCGAGCAGCTGATGGAGTGGAGACATCGCCAGAAGGGATGACCTTCGACACTGGGATCTTCTCCCTAGTCTTCCTTGTGGGCGGTGTTCGTTTGGCAGGCAAAGGATTCGACTCCTTGCCTGATTCGGGTCTTCCAGAAGAAAACTTAGCCCTCTTTGCGAGAGGAATCTCATCGTCAGAGCTGTTAACAGAACAATGATGTTAATCATACAGAATAAAGGAAGCAACTTATAAAGGACAAGCGACTACTTACAGGTCTAAGTCATCTTCGACAACGAAGAGGTTTGCCGAACTTTTTGGAGCGGGGGGAGGCGACGCAGCTTCATCGGCATCATCATCTCGCCCGCTGGGACTCGACTCAGCCGTCGTGATTAGCTCATCGTTTATCCTCCTACGTCGCCTGCTCCTGGTAAGGGCATCGTCCTTGGGGGCTTCTTCCTCTTGGACATCACTGTCCTCAAGGGCATGTTGAGCGTCCTCGGTCTCTTCGGAATCATCATCATCCTTTGGCTCCACACCGCTTTTGGGTGTGGGAGGATAACATCGAACCACGGTAGAAGCCTATTGACAAGAGAAAATCAGTGGAAGTTGGGGTGAAACAAGCTCTTAGCAATAGAAGCAAATGCCGTAGGGATTACCTCGGCTGGAAGGTGTGATAAATCGTATGGAGAGCGAGCCGAAGTCAGGGCAATGGTGTCTCTCATGCTGTAGTGAGTAAGGCGACGTACTTCGTCATGAAGTTCATCATCCGTCAGGTCGACAGAGCTTACTCTCGACTTGTCGCCTTCTCCAGTGTACATCCACAGCTGATGAGGGCGGGACATTAGTGGCTGCACCCGACGTTTCAGGAACACTGAAACTACTTCAGTGCCGTACATCGTCAAGCCTCCCGCGTTCTTCAAGTCAAAACCTTGCTCGAACAAATTGTCAGCTAGAGCGCTTTCTTCGGGAGACAGGGCGTTTCGCCAGGATTTCTTCGGCTGAGCCACTAAGACATCCTCGAAGGGGGGAAGGTTGGAACGCCGCCCAGGCACCGGAGTGTCTCGCAGGTAAAACCATTTGTGGCGCCAGCCCTGGACGGATTCTTTCATCAGGAAATTGAGGTAGTCAACCTCTTTTCTAACAACAAAACCAACGCCACCGATGACGGGGGGGGGGGGGCGTGGTTGTCGTTATGACGTTTGACGTAGAAGATTTTCCTCCAAAGACCCCAGTGGGGGTCAATGCCAAGGAAAGCCTCGCAAACGGTGATGAAAATGGAAAGGTGGAGAATGGAGTTTGGGGTCAGCTGCCAGAGCTGGATCCCATAGAAAAACAGAAGAGAACGAAGAAATACGTGGGCAGGAAGCGAAAGCCCATGAAAAAGAAAGGCTACAAACATGACGGTAAAACCTTTTGGAGGATTTGGGCGAGAGGAAGACGAATGTCGTCATCGGATGAGGAGATGAAGCCAAGCGTGCGTAGCTTGTTCACCTCGCGACTGGTGATGGTGGAGGCGCCCCAATCACGGCTGACCTTGGAGGAGCCTGAGGCGCTGGTGCTCTTCTTCTTTCCCATGGCGTCAGGAGCTTTTGAGGAAAGGAACAGATGTGCAGAGAAAGGCTGGGAGGAAGATGAGCAGTACAGAGGCGTAAAAAGTGAAAATGGCAAAGGCACTCTATTTATACCGCAAGACTGCTGGAGATCGTGGCCGTAACCTTAAAGCCATCATGGGAGGTGGATGAGATCTGGTCGTACACGTGTCGCTCTGCAGAGAACGAAACCGGCGGCCCATTATTCCCACGATGTGCGGAAATCGAGGAGGCACCTCGGTCAATGCGTGCACTGGTCATTTCCTAAAAATTGCCCGCGCAGAACTAGGGTGGGCCCGTCAGGTCACGTCTTGTCAATCAAACCATGGCAGTGGTTGTGTCATCACTAACGTCATAAAGCTCGATTGAGGAGTCGAAGAAATAGAATTGTCGAGTGGTCAACTTGAGTCTACGCACGGGTTGGAAGCATCCGCACCTAGACTCGGGGGCTACTCCCATCGGGAGCGCATGATGCGCACCCGATAAACATGAACTCGAAGATTTGGCAACAAAGAAGATCGTGAAAAAGCATTTGAAGAAAAGAACAGTATGTTTGGCTCGAGTCTGCACCCGGTCACAAGCGCCCGTGCCCAGACTCGGGGGCTACTCCCATCGGGAGCGCAGGACGCGCACCCGATAAAAGTTTTTTGCACTCCAGGATCATGCCCGGGGACTTGATTCTGTGTAGGGTAACGTTGTTTTGTCAACGACAGTTAACCAGCAAAGCTGGGCACGTTACTCAATATCCTTTACGCATTAAATCTTATTAAGAAAGTACAAGCCTCGATATGAATTTATCGGATGGATTATGAAGACTTGCAAGAAACTTCGGCAGAAGAAAACATTCGAGTAGTACAACTTGAGTCTACACACGGATTGCAAGCATCCGTATATAGACTCGGGGGCTACTCCCATCGGGAGCGCAGGACGCGCACCCGATAAAAGAAGACGGAGCCAATACAAGATGGACAAGAACTATCAAAGAGAAGAACACTCAACGGAGACATGCTTTAGTCTCTACCCGAAATATCTTCGGCTAGACACTCGGGGACTACTGATGTGGGCATTACCCTTCGGGTAACTGTTATTGCCCTATCCTGTACGGCCCAACTGGAGGCCCATGAAGACAGCCAATGGCAAGGTGGGCCACTGGGTCGGTGCCGAAGAAGATTCCTTGAAGAACAAGACGGAGAGGAACCGAACAAGGAAAGTTTTAGAACTAGGACTCTTGTAAACCTAGTCGTACTCGTGCAGATCTCTTGGGACCTGGCCTCCTTTATAAGGGCCAGGAGAGGGGCTGCCGAGGGACACAATCAATCTTAGCAACCTTAGCCACCGTAAGTCCGGAGCTAGGTCACCGTAGCACTTAGCCTCTCGATGAGAGCATAGCCGAAACCTTCGGCACCCCATTGTAACCCGATATTTTCATAATCAAGATCAGACAGGCAGGACGTAGGGGTGTTACCTCATCGAGGGCCCTGAACCTGGGTAAATTGCTCTCCCCGCTTGACTGTTAACCGATGTCTCGTGTCAGCCTACAGGATTCCATCAACCCTAAGCCCCAATCGGAGGGCATTGTCGAGGAGCACCCTCGCCACATGTGTATTCTTCCCCTTTTGTATTGCAGGTTTGGATTGTCTACCCAAACTCATATGGCCCAGATCACAATAACTTTTACCCGGTTTGCCGGTACGTGCGGGTGTTATACTCACGCCCCCTTGAAATACGGCTTGCCCGGCCTCAATTAGCGGCTATGCATATCAGTAGGATCCAATTGCACTTGGAGGAACAATAATGACATCCGATAATAAAATCAGGAACCCAAGGGGCATATCGAGTTCCGTAGTTGTAATTCCCCTTAATCAGCAAGCCATGTGAACATTAATATGTCTTATCCTCCAGAATTCAGACTAGAAAAACTGCAGAATAGAACCATATGGATCTAAGCTGAGGTGCTGGTAAATTTTTCTTTGTATGTCACTGATGACGTGGTGGTACCACGGCAATGCCCATGGGTTATGAACTTGGTTTTTAGGGAAGAAGAGGGTGGTTTCATTGGCATACAAACAACAAATGCACACGATTTACCCAGCTTCAGGCCCCCGGAGGGAAAACCTACGTGTTACTTGTCTGTTCTTGATTGATGATGATTATGGTTACAACATTTTCCGTGATGGCTAAGGTGTGCTCTATATTTCTCATCGTGGATCCCCTCCCCATCGATCCCTCCTGGTCCTCAGGTTTCCAGGTCTGTTACATGTTAAGATACCGACCCTTGTATGGGCTAGTTCTTCTGTCGCACACTAGGTCCGTGGGCTTCGGCTCACAATGCTTCTTGGGCTTCATGGGCCCCTAGTTGAACCGCACCATGCATGGTAACGGTGGTACCGTACCCGATAGGGTATGCCCACTTCAGCAGCCACCAAGTGTCTAGGGGAGTCGTAGACTCACGTAGGGACTCAGCAGTATCGATCGATCTGTAAGGTGACACTGCCGACCGAGAAGAGCATCATCTAGAGGACATTTAGTCGTAGTCGACATGCTTGTCGGGTGAAGCCACTGGCCATGAAGTCCATCAGATCAATTTCATGTAGTCGTCAGGTATATAGGGTTCCATGACATAGGTATAATAGCGTAATGTGCATGATGCTCTCGATGGATCGGGGCCGGCTAATTGCTCTTGAAAAAAAACGTTATCTTACTTAAAGCTCAAGTCCCTAGAATAAAACCTGACATAGGCTAGGGTAAGTCGACTCGTGTCGCAGAGGTCTTATCGAGTCGAGTTCTAGCCTGTGGTAAGGGCGGCCAACACGTCTATCGGGATATTCGCCAGGCTGGAAGCATCGAAAACGTTGTTGGTGACTTTAGTGAGCCTCCGGTTTGTGTACTCTAAGGAAACCAACATCAACACAACCTCAAAATTTTGGGGATTATCTAGCCAACGGACTCCAGTTGTGATGCACACGGCTTCTAAAACATGGGAGTTGACTGGTTATGTTCAAGATCATATTATTAGCAATCTTAGTTTATGCGGTGATGTCACTCAACATTTATCCAAAAAAGGTACATGTTGTAAGTCATTTGTTGTGGTTCCATGTGTAAAAGACACTAAATATGCAAAGGGAGGCCACTGCTTGGTGGCGTGGAGCAAAGGTATCCCATTGTGCTATAGAGACATATGACTACTAAATATCAATTTGCTAAATCTGGCCCAACACCACCGTTGGCCGTGGCTGCATCGGTCCGATAGATGTTCCATTTGTCTATATACTAAAGCTATGTCAATTGTGCTATTTATTTTAATTTTATGTATGATATTGGTTTGAGAAATTGTTGTGAGTTGTTATGTACACAAGATGCTACCAAAGTGCATTGCGATGAGCCTAACAGATCACATTGTATTTACACAGAAGTAATAGCATTTTTATGTTCGTTAGTGATTAGTATAAACGATCCTATTTCAGTGTCAAATACAAAACATGTGTGCATTGTCAAATTATTATTGAACACATTGTGACTTCAAGAGACATTAGACCAAAAAAAGTGTATAGTCATGTCAATTGTTCAATTTATGATCTACAACTTTCTAGAATACATTAATGTTGCTATATAAAATAAGGAGGATTGCAATTTTGTTAATTTTTTTAACTAATATCTATAAAACAAAAAGTAATATGGTTTGATTTAGGAAATAAATTTAGACTTATCATAAGGCAAGTGCATTATATATTAAAATACAAAAATATACAATTAATATTATATGATTATTCATCTACTTAACCATGATAATTAAGTAATGGGAAAATAATCATATAGATTGTAGTACTCCCTCCGTTCTTTTTTAATTGACTCAAATTTAGTACAAAGTTGTACTAAATCTGAGTCAATTAAAAGAGAACGGAGGGAGTATAATAAAAATAAGTTTCGCAAGCATAAAATTTTAGTGTAAATTATATTTGATTTACCCGCCCCGATGATACGTCCCAAACGTATCTATAATTTTTGATACTTCATGCTTGTTTTGTTACGATTCATGTTTTATGTGTACTTTTCCACACTTTTTAGCATTTTCTGGGACTAACCTATTAACGCAGTGTCAGTTCTTGTTTTCTGCTGTTTTTGTGTTTCAGAAAAGTTGTACATGAAAGTTTGTCGGAATTGGACGAAACAAAAGCCCAAAGTCTTCTACTTTGAGTCTCCACTTTCTACTTTATGCATCACTTATGAGAACATAGTTGTCATTCTTAGTTTTATGTGCATGGTCCCAAGATTTTATTGATTGATTCATAATTATGGTATTGTTTGTTCAAACTTTTTGTTTCTAGTCATCCTTATAATTTTTTAAAGGTGTCCAAGCATTTATGTTTTGCTTCCACTTATGGGACAAGCTGAGTACCACTTAATTATGTATCTATGCTATGCTCTTGACAATCACTTTGCTTTTCATGCACGTTATACATTTTCTTTTGTTTGATTACTATTCATGTTTTAGCATGGTTATTAAGTTTCATTGTTTGATTATATCTATCATGCTTATGTTAGGATTCTATGATTCCAGCTATGTTTGCTTTTACACTTAGATTGATCAAAGTAGTGTGACAACATGTCACCTCAAAAATTATTTGTTTGTTATCACTTACCTACTCGAGGACGAGCAGGAGTTAAGCTTGGGGATGTTGATACGTCCCAAACGTATCTATAATTTTTGATGCTCTATGCTTGTTTTGTTACAATTCTTATATGTTTTATGTGCACTTTTCCACACTTTTTAGCAGTTTCTGTGACTAACTTCATAACGCAGTGCCGCAGTGCCAGTTCCTATTTCCTGCTGTTTTTGTGTTTCAAAAATTTGTACATGAAAGTTTCTCGGAATTGGACGAAACAAAAGCCCAGATTCTTATTTTTCCGGGACGAAGACGGAGCCAGAAGGACACGCTCAGGAAAGCTGCCACGTGGCAGTACATAGGGCAGGCGCGGCCCCAACCTTGGCCGCACCTAGCCCATGTACTGGCACCTCGTCTGCTCCGCCCTTCCGCCTATTTATTCCTCGTATCGGGAAAACCCCCAGAGACGAGAGCCTCCATCCACGAAAAGTTCCGACGCCGCTGTCAACCGAAACCCTAGTTTGGGAGGGTTCTGCAGTCCATCCCGGCACCCTGCCGGAGACGGAAATCACCGCCGGAGGCCTCTACATCGCCATGTCTTCATCCGAGGTGATGCGTGAGTAGTCCTCCACGGGACCATGGGTCCATAGCAGTAGCTAGATGGTTGTCCTCTCCTTGTTGTGCTTCATGTATAGATCTTGTGAGCTTCCTAACATGATCAAGATCATCAATTTGTAATTGATACATGTTGGTTTGATGTGGATCCGATTTATAGAGAAATTGCTTTGGTTGAGATTATGTATTATGTTATTATGATCTTACATGCTCTCTGTTTCTAGTAGATGCTCTGGCCAAGTAGATGCTAGCGACTCCAAGAGGGAGTATTTATGCTCGATAGTGGGGTCATGCCTCTATTTAACCACAGGAAGTGACCTTGTTCTCTACGGTTGTAGATGTGTTGTTGCTACTAGGGAGAAAATAGCGGTGTTCTATTCAAGGTTAGTTTCATCGTTTACTTTACACACATTGCTTAAAGCGATAGTCCGTTGCTTGCAACTTAATACTGGAGGGTATCGCGGATGCAATCCTGAATGTGAATTATTAGTCATAGATGCAGTTGGATTACTGTCTATGTATATTATTGTAGTGCCCGCATACTTTTATAGCATGTATTCTGCACCAACTATTAGCGTAGAATCTCTGTTTTTCAATTGCCCATCTGTAATTTGTTTACCCAGCATATTTATTTTATGGGGGAGGCGCCTCTAGTGAAATGTGGACCCCGGTCCTTCTTCTTTTAATTGCAATCTTCTACATCATTTTCCTATTCTGTTCTCTGCAAACAATTCTTCTTCCACACGGTTCATTTAATCCTTTGTTTTCAGCAAAACCAGTGAGCTTGACAATCTCGCTGAAAGTTGGGGACAAAGTACTTGGTTGTTTGTGTGCAGGTTTCCACGTTGTTGCTGACACCGGCAGTGCGCCCTGCCACGAGTTGGTTCGCAACACCTCGGGAGAGAACGTTCCTACTGGTCGATAAACCTTGGTTTCTTACTGAGGGAAAACTTCCTGCTGTGCTCATCATACTTTCCTCTTGGAGTTCCACTCAACGTTGCGCATAAATTCTCCTTCATCAACTTCACACCAGCACCTGACATCAAAACTTGTTTGAACCAGCCTGGCCAAGTATCTTGTTGTACATATTCTGTTTGCATGAGTTGTTAAACGATATACAATCCATGTAATATCATACATAAAATTTCATCTAACTTATAATAAATAGCACCGATCGATACATTACAATGTGTTCCTAAAAATATGTTCTCCATTCTATCAGCCTTATAAAGTTTCATCTTCCAATAGAAGTTAGGATCATTTGCTTTGTGATCCTAAAAAATATTCAGTAGTATCCCATATGTTCGTGTGTTGGTGTAATCTTGTAAAAAACTTATCTCTCGGATTTTCGACATCCATAAAGTGGTACGGAAAATAACAAAGTAATCTATACAAGGCCACCATCAACTGCATTTGGCATCTTGTTTGAACGCTACATACATGAATGGAGTCATTTTCCTCCTATAGGATTTGTTGATGCTTGGAAAAAATTGTAAGTGATATGCTCCTTATAAGATAATGCTTGTGAGTGCCATCAAACGTTGGACACAACATAATGCACACTTTTGTTTCAGATACATGTTTGTTGGGCGGTTATTCCTTGTAAGAGTGTATACAACAGATACCCCATAACAGAGGATCACAAAACTGCGATGTGGTTTTATAACTGTATTGCAGTTTTGCAGTGCAAAAATTATCACGGTAGAACAGATCCCACATGCGTATAACATAAAACAAAATATTCGGTTTTAAATGATCTGTTCTGGTGGACTTTCATATCATACCACAAATGAGATAACTATACTTTTAATTGAACCACACTTGTTTCATACGATCTCGCTGATTCAACACATAAACTAGTGGGATTTTTTAACTAGAAACTACTTCGATTCGAACTTCATACAAGTTATTGATGTCTCAGTTATTATGGCAGTCATACCATGCCATCTAAATCTCCACTACTTAGAGAACCCAATATTTTCTCGCAATGACATCCATTCCACTCAATGTGTGTTAGTTTGTCCTCCATGAGCTTGAGCTTGTACTCTTCCGTGGTCTTTTCATTTTGCACCTTCATCAACATCTCCCCGATTTCTTCCAAAGTCAGGCTATAGACAAACATAATTTGTGATAGCAGAGATATATGTGCCACATCGGCAAGGCGAGATTGGGGAGGAGATATATTTACCTGGCCAGAGTAGCTTTGGGGAGGAGATATTGACAAACTGAGCTTTTGAGGAGTGGTGCAACTGAGATTACAACGGGAGGCGCAGAGCAAGATTGGGGTAGCAAGATCCCTTCATGCATCGGCAATGCGGACCCTCCGCTATGTGGCGGTGACATAGAGAGATTGGGCTAGCGTTTAGCGAGATTGTGGTAGCCTGCGGTCGGTACCACCGGGCACCGTGTAAATTAACCCCATGTCGATTAGTGCTCCACGCAGGGATGAAGAATGGCGGCATGGAGAGAAGATTGCAGCGGCGGAGGCGCTTGCGCTACAAGTGGACAAAGTTGAAAGTCATCGCGCCAACTGAAACGCACGGATGTGGGGAACAGTAAACCTAGTCCTAATCCAAACCATGTATATCCATGTTTCCGAGCCGCGTTTTGGGTTACCGCAAAAAAAATTGCAGACCGGATAGTTTTGCGGATCCGCTCGGGTCCTTTTTTGGTCCAAAACCGCAAAATAGAAGTTATTTTTTGGGCCTTACCGTTTTACGTTATGTACTAGAGATGCTCTAACACTCATTTTCATCTTCTTGTCAATGATTGTTTTGTTCTTAGTTTTGTGGATCCGCTCGGGTCCTTTTTTGGTCCAAAACCGCAAAATGGAAGTTATTTTTTGGGCCTTACCATTTTACGTTATCTACTAGAGATGCTCTAACCCTGCTCATTTTCATCTTCTTTCCAATGATTGTTTTGTTCATAGTTTTTCCTCTCCTTCCCATCCCTTCATTGGGTTCCCTTCTACAACACACACCACAATACTTATATGTCCCTCAGCGGTTGGTCTTGAGTTTTCCTTTCTTACTGAAAATCCCTCTCTCGGGGGTAAAGCATCTTCAATATCGCTATTGGTTTTCTCCTGTAAACCTAGAGCTGATGGCTCTCTTTTTGCACCCACATTTACACTGTTTGTGTTGGTGATTGATACGTCTCCGACGTATCGATAATTTCTTATGTTCCATGCTACTTTATTGATGATACCTACATGTTTTATGCACATTTTATGTCATATTCGTGCATTTTCTGGAACTAACCTATTAACAAGATGCCGAAGTGCCGGTTCTCGTTTTCTCGCTGTTTTTGGTTTCAGAAATCCTAGTAACGAAATATTCTCGGAATTGGACGAAATCAACGCCCAGGTTCCTATTTTTCCCGGAAGCATCCATAACACCCGAGAGCCGCCAGAGGAGGGCCACAGGGCCCCCAGATGATAGGGTGGCGCGGCCCACCCCCTGGCCGCGCGGCCCTATGGTGTCGTCGCCCCTTCGACCTTCTGACGCTGCCCTTTCGCCTATATAAGGTCCCCGACCTAAAAACCCCGAAGGAATAAGCCACGGTACGCGAAACCTTCCAGAGCCGCCGCCATCGCGAAGCCAAGATCTGGGGGACAGGAGTCTCTGTTCCGGCACTCCGCCGGGACGGGGAAGTGCACCCGGAAGGCTTCTCCATGGACACCGCTGCCATCTCCACCGCCATCTTCATCACCGCTGCTGCTCCCATGAGGAGGGAGTAGTTCTCCATCGAGGCTCGGGGCTGTACCGGTAGCTATGTGGTTCATCTCTCTCCTATGTGCTTCAATACAATAATCTCATGAGTTGCCTTACATGATTGAGATTCATATGATGATGCTTGTAATCTAGATGTCATTGTGCTAGTCAAGTGAGTTTTACTTATGTGATCTCCGGAGACTCCTTGTCCCACGTGTGTAAAGGTGACGAGTGTGTGCACCGTGTGGGTCTCTTAGGCTATATTTCACGAGAATACTTATTCACCGTTATGAATGGCATAGTGAAGTGCTTATTTATATCTCTTTATGATTGCAATGTGTTTTGTATCACAATTTATCTATGTGCTACTCTAGTGATGTTATTAAAGTAGTTTTATTCCTCCTACACGGTGTAATGGTGACGAGTGTGTGCATCCGTGTTAGTACTTGGCGTAGGCTATGATTATGATCTCTTGTAGATTATGAAGTTAACTATTGCTATGATGGTATTGATGTGATCTATTCCTCCTACATGGCGTGAAGGTGACAGTGTGCATACTAAGTTAGTACTTGGTTTAGTCGTGTCGATCTTTCATGCACTCTAAGGTTACTTAAACATGAATATCGAATACTGTGGAGCTTGTTGACTCCGGCATTGAGGGTTCGTGTAATCCTACACAGTTAGTGGTGTTCATCATCCAACAAAAGAGTGTAGAGTAGTCCTATTATGTGATCATTGTTGAGAGTGTCCACTAGTGAAAGCAGGATCCCTAGGCCTTGCTTCCAAGCATCGAATCTCCGTTTGTTTACTTGTTTTGTTGCATGTTTACTCGCTGCCATATTTTATTCAGATTGCTATTACCACTCATATACATCCATATTACTTGTATTTCACTATCTCTTCGCCGAACTAGTACACCTATACATCTGACAAGTGTATTTGGTGTGTTGGGGACACAAGAGACTTCTTGCTTTGTGATTACGGGGTTGCTTGAGAGGGATATCTTTGACCTCTTCCTCCCCGAGTTCGATAAACCTTGGGTAATCCACTTAAGGGAAACTTGCTGCTGTTCTACAAACCTCTGCTCTTGGAGGCCCAACACCTGTCTACAAGAATAGAAGCACCCGTAGACATCAAGCACTTTTACGGCGCCGTTGTCGGGGAGGAAAGGTAAAAGGTACTCACACTCCGGATCTCGGCTACTAAGCTATTTTCCGGCGCCGTTGTAAGTACTCGAAGCTATTTCCTTTAGACTCTGCAATTGCGACATTTGGTTTCTTGTTTACACTAGTTAGGCATAATGGACAACAATGACCTTTTTATTCTATTTCCTGATTTAAGACATGGATGGTTTGATGCGAAAATTAAAAAACCCATGGAACATATTAATATGAATGCTTTGAACACTATTGTTGCTAATGCTATGGAAAATTCTAAGCTTGGGGAAGCTGGCTTTGATGAGCATGATATTTTTAGTCCCCCAAGCATTGAGGAGAAAATTTACTTTGATGATACTTTGCCTCCTATATTTGATGATGAGAATAATAATGATAGCTACTTTGTTGAATTTGCTCCCACTACAACTAATAAAATTGATTATGCTTATGTTGGGAGTAGTAATTATTTTATGCATGAGACTCATGATAAGAATGCTTTATGTGATAGTTATATTGTTGAGTTTGCTCATGATGCTACTGAAAGTTACTATGAGAGAGGAAAATATGGTTGTAGAAATTTTCATGTTACTAAAATGTCTCTCTATGTGCTGAAATTTTTGAAGCTACACTTGTTTTATCTTCCTATGCTTGTTACTTTGCTCTTCATGAACTTGTTTATTTACAAGATTCCTATGCATAGGAAGCATGTTAGACTTAAATGTGTTTTGAATTTGCCTCTTGATGCTCTCTTTTGCTTCAACTCTTATTTCTTACGAGTGCATCATTAAAACTGCTGAGCCCATCTTAATGGCTATAAAGAAAGAACTTCTTGGGAGATAACCCATGTGTTTTTTTTACTACAGTACTTTGTTTTATATTTGAGTCTTGGAAGTTGTTTACTACTGTAGCAACCTCTCCTTATCATGTTTTTGTGCCAAGTAAAGTTTCTATGCTAAAGTTGATGTTATATTTGGGATCGCTGCGCAGAAACAGCATTGCTGTCTGTCACGAATTCTGGCACAAGTCTCTGTAGAAAATTCGAAAAAATCTTCCAATTTACGAGCGTGATCCTCAGATATGTACGCAACTTTCATTAGTTTTGAGTTTTTCCATTTGAGCAAGTCTGGTGCCATTTTAAAATTCGTCTTTACGGACTGTTCTGTTTTTGACAGATTCTGCCTTTTATTTCACATTGCCTCTTTTGCTATGTTGGATGAATTTCTTTGATCCATTAATGTCCAGTAGCTTTATGCAATGTACAGAAGTGTAAAGAATGATTGTGTCACCTCTGAACATGTAAATTTTTATTGTGCACTAACCCTCTAATGAGTTTGCTTGAAGTTTGGTGTGAAGGAAGTTTTCAAGGGTCAAGAGAGGAGGATGATATACTATGATCAAGAGGAGTGAAAGCTCTAAGCTTGGGGATGCCCCCGTGGTTCATCCCTGCATATTTCAAGAAGACTCAAGCGTCTAAGCTTGGGGATGCCCAAGGCATCCCCTTCTTCATCGACAAAGTATCTGTGTGTGCTTTTTTTTTTATCTTAGTTCTCTGAATAAGTTCATCCTTGTGTGGGAGAGAGACACGCTCCGCTGGTTCGTATGAACACATGTGTTCTTAGCTCATAATATTCATGGCGAAGTTTCCTCTTCGTTAAATTGTTATATGGTTGGAATTGGAAAATGCTACATGCAGTAATTGGTAAAATGTCTTGGATAATGTGATACTTGGCAATTGTTGTGCTCATGTTTAAGCTCTTGCATCATATACTTTGCACCCATTAATGAAGAAATACATAGAGCTTGCTAAAATTTGATTTGCATATTTGGTCTCTCTAAGGTCTAGATAATATCTAGTATTGAGTTTTGAACAACAAGGAAGACGGTGTAGAGTCTTATAATGTTTACAATATGTCTTTTATGTGAGTTTTGCTGCACCGGTTCATCCTTGAGTTTGCTTCAAATAACCTTGCTAGCCTAAACCTTGTATAGAGAGGGAATACTTCTCATGCATCCAAATACTTGAGCCAATATTCATGCCATTTGTGTCCACCATACCTACCTACTACATGGTATTTCTCCGCCATTCCAAAGTAAATTGCTTGAGTGCTACCTTTAAACAATTCAAAAGTTATTACCTCTTATTTGTGTCAATGTTTTATAGCTCATGAGGAAGTATGTGGTGTTTATCTTTCAATCTTGTTGGGCAACTTTCACCAATGGACTAGTGGCTTCATCCGCTTATCCAATAACTTTGCAAAAAGAGCTGGCAATGGGGTTCCCAGTCCCAAATTAATTAACAAAAATAGACACTCCTCCATGGTATGTGATTGTTGGACGGCACCCGAAGGATTCGGTTAGCCATGGCCTGAGAAAGCAAAGGTGGGGAGGAGTGTCATCATAATAAAACTAAAATAAATAGGCACTCCTTCATGGTATGAGATTGTTGGCAGGCACCCGAGGATTCGGTTAGCCATGGTTTGTGAAAGAAAGGTTGGAAGGAGTGCCACCCAAAAATAAAATAAAATGGGAGCCGCTCTTTGAAGGTTTGTCCGGCAAGGGGTTAGAGTACCCGCTACCATTCGTTGACAACAACAAACACCTCTCAAAACTTTACTTTTATACTCTCTTGATGTTTTCAAAATAAAAGCTCTAGCACAAATATAGCAATCGATGCTTTCCTCTTTGAAGGACCTTTCTTTTACTTTTATGTTGAGTCAGTCTACCTATCTCTCTCCACCTCAAGAAGCAAACACTTGTGTGAACTGTGCATTGATTCCTACATACTTGCATATTGCACTTATTATATTACTTTGCATTGACAACTATCCATGAGATATACATGTTACAAGTTGAAAGCAACCGCTGAAACTTAATCTTCCATTGTGTTGCTTCAATGCCTTTACTTTGATTTATTGCTTTATGAGTTAACTCTTATGCAAGACTTGTTGATGCTTGTCTTGAAGTACTATTCATGAAAAGTCTTTGCTTTATGATTCACTTGTTTACTCATGTCATTACCATTGTTTTGATCGCTGCATTCATTACATATGCTTACAATAGTATGATCAAGGTTATGATGGCATGTCACTTAAGAAATTATCTTTGTTATCGTTTTACCTGCTCGGGACGAGCAGAACTAAGCTTGGGGATGCTGATACGTCTCCGACGTATCGATAATTTCTTATGTTCCATGCTACTTTATTGATGATACCTACATGTTTTATGCACATTTTATGTCATATTCGTGCATTTTCTGGAACTAACCTATTAACAAGATGCCGAAGTGCCAGTTCACGTTTTACTGCTGTTTTTGGTTTCGAAATCCTAGTAACGAAATATTCTCGGAATTGGACGAAATCAACGCCCGGGTTCCTATTTTGCCCGGAAGCATCCGGAACACCCGAGAGCCGCCGGAGGAGGGCCACAGGGCCCCCAGATGATAGGGTGGCGCGGCCCACCCCCTGGCCGCGCGGCCCTATGGTGTCGTCGCCCCTTCGACCTTCTGACGCTGCCCTTTCGCCTATATAAGGTCCCCGACCTAAAAACCCCGAAGGAATAAGCCACGGTACGCGAAACCTTCCAGAGCCGCCGCCATCGCGAAGCCAAGATCTGGGGGACAGGAGTCTCTGTTCCGGCACTCCGCCGGGACGGGGAAGTGCCCCCGGAAGGCTTCTCCATCGACACCGCTGCCATCTCCACCGCCATCTTCATCACCACTGCTGCTCCCATGAGGAGGGAGTAGTTCTCCATCGAGGCTCGGGGCTGTACCGGTAGCTATGTGGTTCATCTCTCTCCTATGTGCTTCAATACAATAATCTCATGAGCTGCCTTACATGATTGAGATTCATATGATGATGCTTGTAATCTAGATGTCATTGTGCTAGTCAAGTGAGTTTTACTTATGTGATCTCCGGAGACTCCTTGTCCCACGTGTGTAAAGGTGACGAGTGTGTGCACCGTGTGGGTCTCTTAGGCTATATTTCACGGAATACTTATTCACTGTTATGAATGGCATAGTGAAGTGCTTATTTATATCTCTTTATGATTGCAATGTGTTTTGTATCACAATTTATCTATGTGCTACTCTAGTGATGTTATTAAAGTAGTTTTATTCCTCCTACACGGTGTAATGGTGACAGTGTGTGCATCCGTGTTAGTACTTGGCGTAGGCTATGATTATGATCTCTTGTAGATTATGAAGTTAACTATTGATATGATGGTATTGATGTGATCTATTCCTCCTACATGGCGTGAAGGTGACAGTGTGCATGCTAAGTTAGTACTTGGTTTAGTCGTGTCGATCTTTCATGCACTCTAAGGTTACTTAAACATGAATATCGAATACTGTGGAGCTTGTTGACTCCGGCATTGAGGGTTCGTGTAATCCTACACAGTTAGTGCTGTTCATCATCCAACAAAAGAGTGTAGAGTAGTCCTATTATGTGATCATTGTTGAGAGTGTCCACTA
Organism: Lolium rigidum; assembly: GCF_022539505.1. NCBI lineage: Eukaryota > Viridiplantae > Streptophyta > Magnoliopsida > Poales > Poaceae > Lolium > Lolium rigidum. The sequence goes on along the minus strand of NC_061513.1, from coordinate 257,051,759 downwards.
GTGAAAGCAGGATCCCTAGGCCTTGCTTCCAAGCATCGAATCTTCGTTTGTTTACTGTTTTGTTGCATGTTTACTCGCTGCCATATTTTATTCAGATTGCTATTACCACTCATATACATCCATATTACTTGTATTTCACTATCTCTTCGCCGAACTAGTACACCTATACATCTGACAAGTGTATTTGGTGTGTTGGGGACACAAGAGACTTCTTGCTTTGTGATTACAGGGTTGCTTGAGAGGGATATCTTTGACCTCTTCCTCCCTGAGTTCGATAAACCTTGGGTAATCCACTTAATGGAAACTTGCTGTTGTTCTACAAACCTCTGCTCTTGGAGGCCCAACACTGTCTACAAGAATAGAAGCACCCGTAGACATCAGTGATACCATCCTGGATGTTGCCATGTCTCAAACCATTATTTGTAACATTAGGTGGCAATTGTTGGTAACTTCATACTAAGAGTAAGTTCATATGCGAATGTGGCTTGGGTATTATTCATGGTCGTTGTGTTGTTTCTATTAGTGTATGCATTCATGGTTAAGGAGATAATTAATTTGTATTCTATTGTTTTACTGCCTACCTTCTCAAGTTCTCATGCTGTAAGCCTTTGTTCGATACGATCATTGATCATGCTTTTCTCCTTTAGGCAGGGGTTGTTACGGGTTTGAAAAATTATTCCAACAAACACACGATGGCATCAACAGACAACTACTCAAGTCATGGATTATATATTCCATGTTCACCGTAGCCGTAACCTCATACAAATGTCAATAAAAGCACACACAGAAGGTGACGTGTAACTATTCAGGTCATTGGTAGGTACTCAGGCCATGATGCTTACTTTCTTGTATGGTGCACTAGTAAATTTAAACAAACTAGGTAGGTAACTACTACATTGCAACATGGTAACTTATTGTATATTCACGCAAGAATATGTCTGTAGGTTAAAAATAGCACATTTACGCATGTATCAAGCACAAAGTATGCGGTTTAATGTTAAATGATTTCTCTAGACATAAAATTTATGATAGCATTATCACCTCTACCCTTTTGTATGGAAATTAAGGTATACAAACAAGGATGGACCATATTTCAGGTTTTTGGGATGATTTATTCAGTTCTCCTCTTCCCAAATCCTAGTTGGGAGATGTTGCAGCTTTGCTGGGTAACTTGTGCATCCATGGGTGGGTAAATTTGTTCTCCATTCATCATATATGGGTGATATTTTTTCACCTCTATAGAATAATTTTGGAATCCTTTGTTATCATAAGTACGAGGAGGAGTTACTATACAATGGTGTCACTCACATGTCTTTTCTTGCCTTAACTGCATGTGATGTTTTTTCCTTCCGATTCATATTCATACTCCTGGGATGTCCTACCATGAAGCCTTTTTGCACCGCTTTATGATGCACTGATATACTTATTTATGATGCGCATGGGTTTGATGTCCTTGCAAGATCACATCTTTTGCGATACATTCTAGCCTCTACCTTCCAATGAGGCTTAGCTAGTGCCAAAGGGGTGCATATCGTGCTACGACAAACGCAATGTACAAAATATTACAGAAAAATGACATGTACCCCTTTCAAGAAATATATGAATGTTTTAAGTAAGGAAGATACCATGGTGGGCATGGCTCAAAATATGTTGTACGACAAATGCAGCCTACAAAATATCACAGGAAGTCAACCAATGTACTATGTTGAGATTTTATGCAGTTGCACTGTCCTAAATGTACTGACCTTTTTTGTACTGGTCGAGTGCATTTTTTGTGTTGGTTAAACGTGGAAAATTCCAAAGGAAAAAAAGATAAAATCCCTGTCACGCATACGTAGAGAAATTCAGTGTCTGTTTTGCACCGTTCCACGCAAAAAAATTATTCTTCGCAATGCTGGATATGCTTGTCGGCCTAATATTATTTCACCCTTGAAGAGAACTAGGTACCTTCTTAATGAATTTTTTAAAGATACTATCCTCAGACTTCAAAGAACACTTCAATATCAGACATATTAGCATTATAGTTTTGTTGAGTCGACATTTGCTGCATTGGAGAATATATTTAAGATTCTTGATCATAGTCATTCCACCATTTCCTAGTCCAAGTTAAGCTTGTTATTGCATGTTGCATTCTTCATAATGGATATTAGGGTTTCACGTTGATGAGCATGTGATAGATAATATTAATGTGATGACTCATGATATTGACAATGGCCATTGGATGAGTCACATGACATTGAAACTTAGAAGTGTGAAAGGATAGAGTGGGATGAGTAAATGTGGGTCGACAGGAGGAGGAAGAAGGAGGAGGAGGAGGAGGATACCGGAGGAGGTGGTGAAGTAATTCAGCGTGTGGTTTGTCCCGTTTCCAAGTAAGAAACTATGCTTCGCGATGTTGGATATGCTTGTCGTCCTAAGATCCTTTCACGCTTGAAGAAAACTAAGTACCATCTTAATGAATTCTTTTCAAAATACTATCCTAAGACATGAAAGAACAATTCAATCTTCGACAAATTAGCATTATAGTTCCGGTTGAGCTGACATTTTCCGCATTGAAGAATAGATTTAAGATTCTTGTTCAAAAGCCATTCCACCATTTCCCCGCCTAAGTTGAGATCGCTATTGCATGTTGTATTCTTCACACTGGATATTAGGGTTTTATGTTGATGAGCATGTGACAGATAAGATTAATGTGATGACTAATGATATTGACGATGGCCATGGGATGAATCATATGACATTGAAACTTAGAAGTGCGAATGGGTAGAGCGGGATGAAGAAATGTGGGTCGCCACGAGGAAGAAGGAGGAGGTGGAGGAATTCAGCGCGTGGTTTGCACCGTTTCCATGTAAGAAACTACTAGCTAAAATCACAGAAATAAGGGGCTACCATGGCTTGTGTTCAAAGAAAAATCATGAGCATTGGGGGGGGGGGGCGGCGCAGCCCCCCTTGTCTCCGTCCCTGGAGACGAGCCGACCAACGGGGCGGAGGAGGAGCAGCCGCCATGAAAGCATCTTCCAAGGTTCTACTATCTTGGTCGCAAATAGAGGGATGACACAGGTGGAGAATTATTGGGGGAGCCAGAGAATATCGTCGACGGCCGCTATACCGGAGCAGGAACCGACCCTCTCCATGGCCGCCTGACACAGAGCTCCACCGGCGTATGTCGCTGTAGGGCAGGGCCACCGCTCATATCCGTCCGATCAGCCGGCGAGCACGCACACGTCCACCACTTAAATCTGCACGACGCGCCGGCCGGAGCGAGATAGGAAGGCGCCGGCCCTGGAAGGATGAGGCGCCGGCGGCAATGGAAAAGAGGAGAGCGGAGAGAAAAAGGGATCCGGGAAAAAAAAGTTTGGGGCAAAACGAACGCTTAAATCATTCGGTAGTGGGAAATTGCGTCGTGGGAAAATTGGTCACCGCACCAGCCGCTTAACTAACTCTACGTACATGGCAGTAGATAGCATAATTTAAGAACATGGTGAGGAGCACTGTGGGCCAGAGAAATGAAACTGCTACGTCCACCCATCCCATAACTATGCCCACCACATAACACAGGAAAAGAAGCACGAAAATTCCAAAATAGCTCTGAACCTGTACACTAAAAAATCACTCTGGAAATTAACCACAATTTAGCATATGTGTCAGCATATTGTTAATCTAAAAAAATCTAAAATTGTAGAAAAAAAGATGTTTGTTACCCTATAGTATAGTACTTATGATTGGCGATGTTGGATATGCTTGTCGGCCTGAAATTCTTTCACGCTTCAAAAGAACTAGGTACCATGTTAATTAATTCTCTTCAAGATAGTATCCCAAGACATCCAAAGAACATTTAATCTCAGACACATCAACATTATAGTTTTAGTTGAGCCGACATTCGCTGCATTGAACAGTAGATTTAAGATTCTTGATCAGAAGCCATTCCACGATTTCCCTTCCTAAGTTAAGCATCTTGTTGCATGTTACATTCTTCACACTCGATCTTAGGGTTCGATGTTTATGAGCATGTGCCAGATAATTAAGACCAACCTGATGACTAATGATACTGACGATGGCCATGGGATGAATCACATGACATTGAAACTTAGAAGTGCGAAAGGATAGAGTGGGATGAGGAAATGTGGTAGGCAGGAGGAGGAGGAAGAAGAAGAACTCCCCCTTAATGGCCATTGGTGAACTTCTTTTTTTAGTAGCACTAGTATGGAAAACGCTATATGGGAACGCTCATTGGCAGCGCACACGCACGCGCGGCCGGTATTATTAATCGCGTGCCAAAAATACGCACGCGAATGGTACGCGCGTAATGTCAGCGTACCGGAGGGTAGCGCACACAACTATTATGTGGGACCCGGCTGTACTTGGGTCCAGAAAGTACCCGCAGCGCATGCCCACGGGGGCACGCGACTGCAATCTCTATACCGGTCACGTGTGCCTTTGTCCGCCTGCCAATATATTAGGTTGACATGCGCGAATTAGGCAAAATACTAGCCGCATGCTTTATTTTAGGCACGCTGCTACTATAAACTTGGTGGTAGCGTGCCCTATTTTAGGCACCCTGTTAGTAATCTCAGGTTTTGTACCCCCTCGGATCGATATCGCCTTTTCCGTTTTCAAATGAAATTATAGAAAATTCAAAAAAATAAAATCCTTTGAGATGGCCACGTATTATGTCTAGTTTTAAGGAAAATTAACAAACATGAATTTTGATATAGTATGAAAAATGACATCATGTTTCGGTAAAATGACTTTTCTGGTTACATACGACCTCCGATGAAAATCTTTAATATATAAAAATGTATGTACACAAAATTTTACATCCGATTTCAGGTATAGCAATTTTTTAGATACCCAAAAATTGAAAATAATAATCGAGTTTTTTCAGGTTTTAGATTTCCATGAAAAATTTCAAATTTTGTCCCTCTCTCCACCTTCTCCACTTTATCCCTCCTCCTCTTTCAATTAGTCATCTCCTCTTTCTCTCCTCCACCTTCCCCTCCTCCTCTTCCACTTCTTTCCCTCCTCCTCCTCTTCACATTCTTTCCCTCCTCCTCTACCCAAAGATGACCACCACCTCCTCTCCGGCACTAAACAACAAGGACCTCCTCTCCGAGGACCACCTTCGACGCCCTGCTCCGCCACCGCTACGCCACCGTCGGCGACATGTTCCTCTCATACGACGGTGACCACCTCCGATGCCCTGCTCCGCCACCGTTCCGCCACCGTCGGCGACCTGCTACTCTCAGACGACGGCGACCACCTCCGACACCTCAGACAACTGCGACCACCTACGATACCCTGCGTCGGCGACCAGATTTCGTTAACATCACAAGGAGGCGACATGGACTCGATTGCTTTGTTTTCCTTTTTAGGGTGTTTTGTGAGAAAAAAACACCTGGACAGCTGGGCACTGGTCCCAACTTTTTTTTTAAATAGCCAAAAAAAATGGTAGTGGACCGGACGAGAGCACACGACTATTAACTTATTCGCAGCATGTCGGGTGCGCACACGACTAGTACCTGGCATACTAGTCGTGTGTCGGGTACACACGCTACTAGTAGGACCTTACCACTGCGAGGTACCATTGGCGGGCCAGGGCCCGCGACTGGTAGCCAAAAATGGCACGCGACTGGTAGGCTTTTCCCTACTAGTGTAGCTATGATTGGACTAAATTCCTTACTATTCTGACGGTAATTTTATTTGCTCGTAGGTTGATATATATGTGTATGGTGGTGTAGTTTGCTAATATCACACTAGAGAGAAGAGTGACCACAACCAACCATACATGATGAACAACATGGTTAGATATGAACGACCATATAATGCAGGCAACCAAACATGATGTAGGGCTCTAAACTTGGCACATAAGCCATAGGTTTCACAGTACATGTTTACGTGGAATAGCAAAATAGTTGTAGATAATCAAACATACGCCTAATTTGTAGAGAGAGTGAGAGAGAGAAAGAGATATAGGGATAGTTTTTTTCTTTGAGATTAACAGCCTTTATTAAACTTCAACAAATTGTGGGACACATAACATAAGCCCTCAAGTGGATTAAGAAAACAAACTCAATGATCTTGGCCATCATAGACGACAATTCTGGCCAGGTTGGGTGTTTCTTTTTTGGTTGGCTTGAGATAGCTTATTATGTGTGCCAATCGAGCTTGAGCTATGTATTCTTTTTTATTTCCATGGTGCGTATTTCATCTACAGAAGTTATTGGACCCGCCCGTTGTCAAAACTGATCTATCTATATCAACCATGCAGCCCAACGCTTGGCACGGGCTCTCTTAACATGTATTTTTCAATCCACGTGGCCTGCTCATCTCACATGGGCCGGCTGGATCTAGAGCGTCATGCTCTCGGCTTGGGCAGTTGGGCGAGTTCGACGGCCGTACTCCGTAGAAGTGCAGAACCGACAGCATTGCGTCGCCACTTGGGTACTCTGTTAGCTTACTCACTAGTAGTCTTGCATCGAAGATGAAAACTCCATTGTCAAGACTCAAGACGGCAGGGCATGCGGGACAGAGCCAAGCGTGCTCGTCAATGCGCTACGAGTTTGCGATGAACCTATATTGATCACAAAATCCAATAGCGGCTTTTCCTAAATATGACAACGATCATGATGCCCCGTTTTGCTGACTGCTTCACTGGTGTTCTGAATCTTAAATCTTATTAACCTGAAACAACATAACTGCAGACACTAGAACTGATGTATGACTGTGCTACTATTAGCAACAAAAAGTTACTGAAACTAAGTCTATGAGTTGCGCGTACGTATGTACTGAACGCTAATATAGCTGACTCAAGATAGGATCCTGTATGTACAATGTACAGATGAAATCAAGAGAGGAAGAACTGCATGCGCAATCTGATCGACCAAACCATGTCTATGCATATACGCAAGAAATTAACAGGATCGATAGATAAACCTAGTCTAGGCTATGTACATAAATATTTACTAATACCAAATACTCGCGTAATACACAATCATAGCCACGGTCACCTGCCTGTCGTTGCCGTGGACGTACGTAGATCACGGCGGCGCTAAGGGTGACCCCCGTCGCTTGGGCCAGAGGGTGGCAACGGCCGCCGCGACTTAGAGACGACGCGATCCGACTTCGACGACTTCCAACGATCTTCGCTAACATGGCGGGTTGTCGTCGCCGGAGTCCGTCCTGGCACGTCCACGCCCATAGCTGCTCCCGCCGTGCCAGACACAGTGTGGCCTTGGTGACGGTGATGGCCTGCAGCCAACCCTGCCGCTGTCGGCGTCGACGACGATGCGGCGAGCCCGATGACGAGCCCTAGCGACACCATTGCTGTCAGCAGAAGAGGAACGAGGATCCGCGAACAAATCTGCAGCCACGATGCTGCAGCAAGAGGTGGAGGACGAGGCATGGCGGGAGCCAGCTGATACGCGCTGTTAATTCGAGGATGATAAGGACCTCGTATGGTGGTGATAGACGCCTACGTCCTTATCTGCTGCCAGTATTTATTAGAGTTTCGCACGCGTTCTCCTGGACGCAGTTCGATTATATGGAGATACAGAGAGCAGATGCCATTGTATTTGGTTGTTGATTGATGGACGATATGTGATTCTGATTGGGTTTCAAACGATCGGTGTGAAGAGGAGTCCCGGGTAATATCGACAAGTGCAAATTGGCTGGCACAAAGTTGTCATGTGCTGTCAGTGTTGTTAAACTATTCAAATACCACAAATCATGTGAAACATATATAGAGTTTAGGTGGAAAGTAAATTCAAATAAAATACCCTGTGTAATCAGAGGGTGCCATGTCAGAACAAGATTGATTTCGTTTGAAATTCATGCACTCCATAACAGGCAATAATACACGGGTTATCATATAATATTTTTTTGGTAAATATATTTATATCTTGAAGATATACATTACACCCAACATCTGCATCAACTAGAAGCCAAGAGACATAGTATGCACACAACCAAAAATAAATAAAAGAAAAGAAAAAAAAAGCTCGCAACAACATCACTCTAGCCACCGCCAAGACTACAAAAAAGATTCTCCAAAAGCAACACCTTCAAGAATGAAACGGTGCACAAGCTTTGTCATCGACCAACCGAAGATCTTAACTTTTCACCCTAGAGAAACATGGAGTTCCCAAATCAATGACTTCGGCAAGTTAAGTGCCAGACACACCTAGTAAATGCCAGACCTTGAATTTCCACCCTGAAAAACGCACTCGGTACTTAAAGAGCACCACCAAAAAATGCAGTGTGCTTCCATCCCCGCTTGCTGAAGCCGCAGCTACAAGTCTTCAAACACCCAAGAACATGTGCAACATAGTCTTCACCGCATAAAGTACACCTCTCCGCCATAAGTTCAAGACCTCCAGTCGCAGCCACCATGACTTTCTCTACCTCTGTTAATGGCTAACGTCTTAGGGAATGGGAATTAAAGCGGTAGGAGACTAAAAAAAGTAATCTCACGCGGTGGTGTTCAACGTCTTCATCACGACGGTGGTGGTCAGATGTTGGCGGAAGCGACACTCGTTGGAGGGGAGGTGACGCCACGGGCAAGCCAGTAAAAGATCTTGCACTTTAGTGGTATCACGCTACTCTAGACCTTCATCGCCTGAATCATCAACTTGCATATGCCTTAAATAATTAGCATAAAAACATTTGTTCAAAAGCATATTGTCAGTGAGACTTATTACATGCATGATCGTATGGTTCATCGGGGCATAGAACCACATTGCCAAGCTCGGAGGTAAGAGTGAGGAGCTCAGCCGTGGCAGATTGGTTCGGTGGGGACCTAAGTTAGAAATAAGGCTGGTATCAAGAAGAAAAGGAGGCACAAACATTAAGACTAATAGAGTGCGAGTAGAGGGAAGGGTAGCCGTCGAATCGCATTTCCAACCTCTCTAACAATATCTCCATCATCTCCATGATGAAGAGGGAATAGTCCACCCCTAGAATATGGGTTTGTGGAAGTATCTTCTTCTATCTCTCTCTTATGCTATCAATGTTCTAGTGCCATATGAGCTGCCTAATATGATTGTGGCCATCTATTCCAAATCCTTTCTGGTGGATCTTTGGTTTTTAATAGACGAGTATTTGAGATTGCAATTTTCATTATGTTTGATGTATGAGTAGATGTATATGATGTACCCATGTTCTTTATTACAAATTCTGATTCAACTAGTATGGTAGGACATGAGAGGGGGAACGTGTGTATTAGTTGAAGTAACTTGGTAGTATAAAACTGGATAGTGATAAAAAGTTTTGTCCCTACTATGGTTTTTAACTTTCCGTTGTTACCTCGCTAGGGATAAATGAATGCATTTGTTGCTATCGCCAAGTGACCAACAATGGTCATCTCCTATCTTTTGAGATAACATTTTTGATACTCAACATCATGTCATAAAAAAGCAAAGGCAATACTTTGTTTATCTTAAATCTAGTTTGTGAAGTTTTCTCAAATTGGAGAAGTATTATTGGGATGTGTTGCTGATCTCAACCATAGGACGTTATGCCCACACGGATACTTATCAAATATATTATGAAGTTACATCAACATTATGCCCTCTTTGAAGTAGGTTTGATTCCATCATGTTTATAAGAGACTAAACAAGTGAAACCATGAACCCTGGCCCATTATTAGTCATAAGAAAAAACTTTTACTTGCATTTATAAACTTTTATTATTTTAATTACTCATTTATTCTGAAAATACAAAAAAATCATACTTGCATTTAGTTGTTTCATAAAGTTTACACCACTAAAATAACTATAGCAATTCACTTTTGCATCGCATTTAGTTTACTTTACTTTCTGCATATTTACTTTAGTTATATAATTTACATATTTGTTTTCAATTCTAATACGAAATCTTGTGCGACAACCAATTGGTGGAGTTGGGTACACAAGACAACACAACTTTGTTTTATAGATTGCTTGAAGAGGAAACATAAGTGTAAATCTATTGTCTCCCTGAGAGTTTGATATGAACCCTCGAGTCGCCCTTGTGGAGAAAACACGCTTGCTACATCCCTTTGTGCTTAGAGTGCCAAAAAATTGGTACCCACGCAGATTGGTGCCATCAGGCAGTCATCCCAAGCAGTGATGATACCACCAGAAGCTTCGATAGATGGCTTAAAGACAAAGGTTCAGAGAGAAGGGGCAGGAAGGAGGAAGCTATGAAATACGAAATGTCGGTGAGTTTGGATTCCTCAAGGCAAAGAATCGAGGGCATAAAGGTTTTGATAGTAGCCCGAACATTGTTCCGCTTACGACGCTGGCCAAGACAACGAATGTTCCAACATGCAAAAAGAAGTTTGATTAACATGATTACATAGAGAGGTAGGAGACTTAATAAAAAAACATAACAAAAAATTCTCAATAGGGCTACATCACCAATTGAAAGGGCATACTCTAATTAAGGCTCAAAGAGAAATAATTAAAACAAAACTAACAACAGAAGACCGAGAAAGCAAGGCGGAACAGATCCCTAGCCAAGTCCCAACAAGGGAGCCAAACGGAGGGAGCCCGAGAGGGTAGCAAAGCTTAGGTTTACAAGTATGGGTGATAATGGGTCTCCTTGCCTTAACCTTTTTCTGTTTGGGAGTAATTACCAATGGTGTCTCTTACTTAATATTCACGGTCTCTCTAATGATGAAATTATATATCCAATCATTCCACACTTCTGAAAATCCTTTCGTTCTCAGAGTTTGCATAAATCTGACATTGTCGTATTCCTTTTTTACGTCAAATTGAAAGATCACCTCATTCATTTTGTTCCTGAGCAGTTTGTGGACCTTCCCATGAAGGATCACCACCCCATTGAGTATGTTTTTCCCCTTGCGCGTAAAGGCATTCTGGGTCTGTCGAACCACATTGTATGTCATCGAAATAAGCCTAATAGTTGTGACCTTTATGAAAATATGTATGCTAATATTTAGGAGTTTGATCGGTCTGTATTGTTGGATTGTTGTTGGATCCTCTCTGCGTCATTGACCTTAGAAAACAAAATTGTGTCACCGATAATGAGTCGAAACAAGTATATATGCACACACACAAAAAAAAAGAAAAATAGATCTAGAAGGACTAGCTTAATGACATCTTGGAAATTTTGGTAAAACTCGGTGTAAGTCTTATTATTCTCCATCTGAAAATTGCTTTTCTCAATTCACCCCTAGTAAAAGGTGCAGTAAGAAAAAAAATTCCTACTCGAATATCTCGGGGTTTCAACTGTTCGGGACGCATCCAAGAACAAAGTTTCCTTCCTCATGTGTCCCGGATAAACCTTTGTGATATTTATTGATATAAGATTTTGTTTGCGCAAGGCCTTCTATCGTGCCCTCATTTTGTTGGATATTGACTACGAAAGTGTCTTCTATTAAAATCCCCTTCAAAAATGAATTGAACTTTGAGCCATTTGTACCATTTAGCCACTTCAAAGAATGATAACACGAACATCGGTATATCTTAAAGCACGGTGTCGGTAAGGACGAGTAAATTTTCCTTTCAAATACTATTTTTTCAAGGTGGTCGTCAACTTCTTTCCATTATTTACTAAGCAGCCACCTGTAATGTATGTGAATTCTAAGATGCAAGGGGAAGAAATAGCCTGACAACCGAAAAGTTGTTTACACTGCTCCCCCTCATCTTTGACACCTTCGAAAACATGCCGAGAAAAGTTACCACGTGATATTATTGGTGAACTCCAACATTGGATTTGCTCACAACCGGTGACAAAACTGAAATGCTGTGAAAGCAAAAGGGTCCCTCGTAGGGGCACATGAGCAAAGCCTAGTGCATGCGTGCCCAAGTGGCCCGTATGCGCATATGGCAAATCTTACCTCATTCATGGAGGGGTCCAGGAGCAAATCAATCCCATGGCCGAATATGACACACAGGTAAGGATAAGGAATCGGAATGTTTTGACATTTAGATTCGCATTACCACGTCCACGTGACATATTGACATATCATGTCGTCCTGCCGTAAGAAATGACTGGGCTAGCCTATCATGCTTCCACTATGCAACACACAACATGTTGGGAGCTTGATTTGGTTGGAATAGGGGACAGAGAATTAGCGCAGATCTTGTATCAAGCAATGCAATGCAACAAAGTATAGTTAAAATAGATGCTGACAATCGAGCGCAGATTTTTGTAGCTCGAGCTATACATCACTTATTTTATTTCGAAATTTTGATTAACTTTAAAAAAAAATTCCCTGCAAAAAAATTCAGAAAGAAAAGCTGATGTAGGCGATGTTGAGATCTGCCTACGGGAAAATTTTCAACTCGGAATATCTTATATTAAGAGCTCCACAAAAATTACAAAATCTGGTAGGTTTGGAGGTTTTCAACTATGTCAGATTCCCACGCACGACTACCAGGAGATCCGATCTTAATTAGCGTCGCCGTCTCCAGCCACCGCCGTTCGCATCCCTCATTCCCTCCCTTCCCCTCCCTCCCGGATCGCCTCGCGTGGGGTGGCTCTGGAGATCCCTTCCCCCACTCTAGCGAGCCGCCCCTTGATCTGCTTCACAAGGCCACTGCGCTATCTTCCTCGGCGGTGGCGGCCACGTCTAGCCTATCAAAGATGTGGTGTGAGGGCGGGCGAGCACCGACGGTCTCCTACGCACAAGGCTGGCCGTCAACGGGGCGACGCATGTGGAACGCTGGTTTTGGCGGAGGTCTTTCATGGCGGCGCGTTGACCGTCTGCTAGAGCTCCTCCTCGTTGCGCGGTTCAGCCGGATCTGGCGGAAGATCGCCCCTGTTCTGCCGTCTTCATCCTCGACAGGGTGTCGGCGGATGGCGTGGGGGCTACTAGCTCGCCCCTGTTCCAACTCGTGCTAGGATGTTGACATGTCGGATGCATGTCCCCACGACATGGCTGAAGCGTCGTGTTCTAGAAGGCTCCATCGTCGGACTCCCTTGGACAATTCATGACTGGAGAGTGCTAGATCAGGTGGAATTTGGTAGTGCGCAACCATGTTTTTCTCTGAATCGTTTTGTTTCGGAGGGAGCACTGTGAAGCTCTCCTGTTGTTACCATCATGGGACATGCTTTCTCGTTCAATGCCGAAGTCAGCTGGCAGAGAATGTAATGGAAGCCGAGATTTGAGGACTAGCAATGTTGATTCGATGCTTTGTGGTAATAAGGAATTGGCTTGGTGGTTCGTGACTTGGAGCATCGGTATCGTGAGAGGGGATGACAGCATAGGAGAAGTTCCAAATCTTATATTTAAGGGTGAAAATCCAAGGTCTTGCCTTAATTGGTTGTGCCTGACAATTGTTTTATTGAAGGCATAGTTTTGTGAGGAGGATTTTCTCCAGGGTGAAAACCTAAGATCTATGATTGAGCAATGACGGCGCTTAGGCACTGTTCTCTTATTAAAGACGTTGGTGTTGGAGAAGCTGGACTTTTGGTGCTTTCTCAATGGTTTTGTACGGTTGCTAAAAGTAAAATAGCATTGTAGCGGAGCTTTTCTTTTTATACCAATTCGTCTTTTTGTTTAGGATATGTGCATCTATAATGCAGCTAGGGTAGGATTGATGTAATTGGTATATTCACGATATTAATATATGTTCGAAAAAAGATGTTAGATTCTTCCTTTTTTGTGAGGAAGAACAAGTGATATTAATCCACAACCCTTACAGAACAGTCCACCAGATAAAGCAAAATTACAAACAAGTCCTGAAGGATAACGAAGACGACGCCGACGAAGAAGCCGTGCTGCTGGCGCGCCGCCGCCGCTCCTCCTCTGCAACCTTGGATCGGACGGAGTCCCATGGCGTGCGGGAAGTCAACAAACCTCGAACCCGAAGGGCCTCCAGCTTGCATCGCCACCATCGTCTTCAATCTGGATCGCATCACCTGCAGCTTCCATACCTTCAAACTCCGAAGCCGCCGCAGTCGATCTCCAGCACGGGAGCTAGGCGCACGACACCTCCACCGAGATGCGAGCACCGGGAAGGAGGCAGAGACGTGGTGGGGAACCGCAGAACACCACCAACGGAGAAGATCTCCGCTGCCACAAGCCACCATATCGACCGCGCCATCCTCTCCCCAGCGCCGCCGACAGGACACGCACTCACACCTAGCTATGTACAGACGAGATCCGTGGTTCCCCCGCCCTCCCGCCGTTGGAGCGGCCGACGGAGGGGGAGGGAACCAGCGAATCGCCGCCGGCGAGCTGGAGCGAATGAAAAGGGGAAAAAATCGCCTCTCCTACTGTAGCGGGGGAGAGAGCCGAGCCAAGGTTAGATTCTATCATTTTTTACAGCTCCGAACATAAGGTATGTCGAGTTGAAATTTTACACGGTAGCAAAACACAATATTATCAACATCCAGCTTTATTTTCAGATTTAAGAAAAAAGTTAAACTGCTGATTTTGAATTTTTCAAAAACCGAGCTGTACCTGTGGTTTCCGCTGACAACTCTCAAAAATAACTGCTGGAAAACGTTGCGGCCTACAAATGGTCTATCCATCCTGAGCCCGTGGGCTGCGTGAACAGAAACACAGAGTTCAACCTGGGCCTCATCTTAACAATAAGCAAAGAAAAAATGGAGACATCAGAACGACAGTTGGGGTCCCAAATATGGTGTCAGTTGCCAGTTGGGATAAATCTTAAAAAAGAAAAGGAAAAAAGGCAATCAGCTCTGCTCAAAGATGGGAGGATGGAATAAAAGCTCACTCCACATCTCCACTTAGACTTGGAATGCAATTCTTTCCGCTCTCAAATCTTTTCTTTGCAGCTGGTCAGTGCCAGTCAGCTGTATTTTGGTCATATAACAAATGCACTCCAAAGTTGCTATTATTGTGCAAAAAATATCCTCAAAGAGAAAACATAACTGCTTGGTGTAAAGGGAAGAGATATACAGTATCTTCTTTTTCTTAGCACACAATCAAAATAATAAAGAGCCGCCTTTCTTGAGATCTAGCACCATGCAAACATAATAAGGATGGTACACAAGTATATATATAAATATATTGCCATGTGCGTAAGCAAGCGAAAGCCTTTCTCCTCTAGCATTTGTCTTGCTCCCTTAACAAACAGACGAGTAGGCAAATGTTAACTAGTCCATGGCGATGCTCTTATAATCCCATACTTTTAGCACTTGATCAGAAACCACCAAAGGGAGGCAACCAACTGCAAAGCAGCAAATCACAAGTTCCAATGCACCAAGGGCCAAATCAACAAACATCCAAAACAGTTTCATATTGTTGTTCCTCGTCCCTTCCCTTAAACAAAAACACCGTTCGAGAATTCAGGCCATGTTCACCAGATCAACGTGCACTGCGAGGTGGGTGAGAATTGATTTGCATATGAAATTGGTCGGACATTTGGAGAAACAGAGCAAGCATGCCCTGCAACTAGCCCAAATTGCAGGACAATGTCCAGGTAACAAAAGAACAGAGCAAGAACACTGCATCATGGATCCGAACTGAAATGGCGCTTATATTATGATCACATTGCTACTCCAAATTTGTATAGCTGATGAAATTAGTCAGAAATTTGGAGTACCATCAGCATTGCTCACGAACTGGAGCACTGGATTGCTGATCCATTCTTGAGCAAGCATGCCCAGCAAATCGGCCAAATTGCAAGACATCAGCCAGGAAGAACAGAACAGAACAGAGCAAGAACACCGCATCATAGATCCTAACCGAAATGTCACTTATATTTATCATCACATTGCTACATCCCTTAATAGATACATAACCCCCCACCACCACCATGATCATCTCCCCTTCATCATCACCCGGACCGGCAACCGGCGAGAGACCTCATCGACGGCCGCCCCAAAATGGGGATTTTCTTTCTTCTTCTTCCCCCCATCGTCCGCCAGACGACGAACACCTGCTGCTAAAACGAACGACGAACACCGGTGTTGGTTTCTTAGAAACATCACGGCCGCCGTCCCGGGCGCGACAGGTAGACGCGGCACTGGATGACCGTCCGGCCGACTCTAAACCCCGGCACGACGGTGAACCCCACGGTGCGGTCCTCGGCGGCGGTGGAGAACGCCGCGTCGTCCGTCGCCCGCCCGTCGTTGACGCTCTCCATGTACACCTCCGCGAACCTGGCCCCCGCGCGCACCTGGAAGATGGACGCGCCGTCCTCGCCGTCGCCGCCGTCGAAGGCGAAGAAGAGGCAATGCAGCAGCCACACCCGGCGCGCCATCTCCGCGAACTCGGCGAACCACGCGCTCTCGGGGAACCCCGGGCCGGCGCTGACGATGCCGCGCTGCTCCTGCCGCCCGAAGAAGGCCGTCTCCATCCTGGCGTGCACCAGCGAGAGGTACTTGGCGCGGAGGAACTTGCCGAAGCCGCCCCAGCGCGCGCTGCGCGGGTCGAGGAGCACGCTGGCGGGCGCCGCCTTGAGGTCCGTGAACTCGTCGAAGAAGCGGCGGCGCTCGTAGAACTCGCGCTCGTCCAGGAAGCTGAAGTTGAAGTCCCTCCGGTGGAAGTTGGCGAACATCTTCATGGCGACGTAGGACTCGAACACGAACTTCACGTCGCTGGGACGGCGTAGGGGTACGCCGGGGTGGACGGCGGCGGCGGCGGCGGACAGATCCCACCCCGCGGACTGCATCGAGGCGAGCATGGACTTGGAGAAGGAGCGGATGGACTTCACGGCGTGGCGGAGGGCGGTGAGGAAGTGGGTCGGGTTGAGTCCCGAGACGTGGAGCTCGTCGAGGGACGCGAGGGTGCGGCCCGGGTGGAGCCGCACCTCCATGGCCCGCTCGGCCCGGAGCTCGGCGGCGAGGGCGGCTCTGATGCGCTCGAGGTCGGATTCTTTGGTTCGTGCTTCGGACTCCAGCTTCCGCGCCGTGATCTGGTAGGTCTTGAGCAGGTGGCGCTGCTCGTCGGCGTGGGCGGAGAGGGCCGTGTTGCCCGCGGCCGCCAGGTCCCTGGCGGCGCCGGCGGGGTCCTTGAGGAAGCGGCGCTTGGTGTCGGAGAGGCGGGTGAGCTCGGCGACCACCGCGGCGTCGGCGGCCTGGATCGCCTCCGCGTCGTAGGGGTGCTGCGCGAGCTGCAGCTGCGCGTAGGCGGCTTTGACGGCGGAGACGCCCGCGAAGAGGGTCGCGAGGAGGGATTCCGCCGCCGCGGTGGCCGGGGCGGCGCCGGGGGAGGGTTTCTTCTCGGCGGCGTTGCGGAAGAAGGCGTCCAGGGTGTAGGCCGCGGTGAGGTTCCCCGAGAGCTTGAGCTTGCTGAGGGACGGCATGGTGGGGGCGGTGGTGGTGGCGTCCATGGAGGTGTCGTAGTCGTCCGCGGGGACGGAGGCCGGCGCATCGGGGTCCTTGGGGGCGGCGGCGGCGGAGTCGGAGCGCTTCCGGCGGAGCAGCTTGGTGAAGGTGCGCGCCAGGTTGGCCGCCTTCTGCTGCTGGTTGTGGTGGTGGTGGTGCGTCGGCGGACGGGCGGCCGCCATGTGCGCCTCCATTGCTGCTTTCTCAGCTCAGCTCCTCCAGCTTGCGGCTGCTCTGGTAGGCTTGGCTTGGCTGTCTCTGTGGAGGAAGGAAGGGGAGAAGAGGGGATAAATTTCTGCAGGAATATTTGGGGGATACTGTAAAGTAAAAGCGGAGCGTGCTGGCCAACGTCTACTACTACTACTACTGGCTACTGCTATGTGGTATGGCAGCTACCGATGAGATGTGAGGTAGGCAGCAGTTTTAACTTCCACGGTAAGAATTCATTTCCCTGCCTGCAAAAAATTCTTGAATACAGTAAAATAGGAGAGTGATTAATACTGAAACCAAGGTACAGGTGGAACGATCGTATCCTTCCTCCGTAAACATACGGACCAGACTGAAACGTAACAAGTCGTGCTGGACGCTGCGAGGACAAGATATGGTGAGCTCCTGGCTTCGTCGTCATCTCCTCTCTGGTAGAGTACGTTTCAGTTGCGCGCATTCAACCGTTGAATCGGAGACCCACACCCACACGGGTACACGTGCCGACACGCCTGACCAAAGCAAAGAGCGACGCGTGAGGCCTCTCTGCATGCGCAGCCAGCCGTGCTGCGCCAAAACTGCGGCTCGCTTCACGCTAGCGCGCGCAACAAACAACCTGCAACTGAAACCACATCCAGCCAAACAAAATTGTGCAGTGCAGCGCGACGTACGTATGGTATGAGACTTAGCCATCACAAAAAGAATTGTCCTTTTGCTCGGCCTAGATTGCAAATCATACTAGTAGCATTTTACGTTTCCATAGAGTTTCCACAAGCTAAATAATACGAATTACGTTTGAAAATAAATGGTCTAAATCAGTGGCCCAGCTTGACAGAAAATAGGGGGGGGGGGGGGAGGCAAAATATCAGCTTTTGATCAGCATTTGGGGGGCAAAAGGCTAAAAATTTCCTTCTTAAGCTGTTCAAAAATGAAAATCTTCAGCATTTTTTACAAAGCTGGGGGCGGCGCCCCCCCCCCCGACTTGCACTAAGCTATGCCCCCGACTTGCACTAAGAGCATCTTCAGCGGCGTTATCTAAATAGATGTCGTCAGTATTGGAACGGAGCTATTGGGAAGCTGGCACAAGGTCCCTTGAGATAGGGAGGGGTCACCGCCTTACGCGCGTTGACGAGGCACTTATCCTCCAGCGACTTCCACTTCGGACCCTGTGTGCCAACCCTCTTCTTCTCTTCTTCTTGTTCTTCGTGTTGGTAGTACAACCATGTCACCCTCTTCCTCCTCTTCTTCATCTTCGTTGTTGAACTGTAGTGCAGGCAGGAGAATGGAGTGGCGACAAGGGGCAAATTAGTGAAATAGTTGTAAGGTTTGGATTGGGTGGCTGGCTGGACCAACGGGAAAATCCAATGTGGCAGAAGGTGCCGATGTCCTAGCCCCGACCATTGTGGGTAGGGGGTGGCGTCATAATGCGGCTATTTCATTGGCTTCAAATCCCGTTGTCTACTTATGGTGGGCGTTAAAGTGAGCCCAAAAAGGTGATTGAACCACAATATGCATATGGGGTTGCTATTGAGGTCGCTGGTGAAGATTCTACAAGGGTGTATTTGGATTGTAGCTTGCTATTGCTTAGCCAAAATTTTGGCTTGGGCATTCGGTTGGGTTGAAGTCAAATTCTTGGATCCGAGCCCATTTGTTGGTCACGCGTTTACTTTTTCCGCCAACTTTTGGCAGAACAGCGGCGGTGGAAACCTATGGCACGCCCTGATTTGGTAAGCCTCGCGCCCATCCAACAGCCCCTAAATCTTAGATTAGAGTGGGCGTTTACGCTATAGAGCCGCAGAAATGGTATGTGTTTAACAAAGCCGAATGTTAGCGGTGCAACGAGTGCCTACGAAATCTGGATGCCACCGTCTAAATCTAGACGATTGCACGGGCTATCTACAACCAGAATTGTTAGAAGCTTTCTAGAAGATTTTGTGATGCATGAGCACGTACTCTTTCGATTTTTCCGCTGCTTATCTCTATGTCTACTCTATGTGATCCTTAAGATGTACTCCCTCCGGTCGGATTTAATCGACGCGGAGGGAGGTCTGCCCGTGCATGCTTTTGGCATGTGGATGCGTCAATTTTTTCTGTCCAGAGGTAGTAAGCGTCATCACTTTTGCTAAATACGGATATATCTAAATACGAAAATACATATACTTACATTCAAACCTAGAAAATAAAATGTGACACTTATTTTCAAAACGGAGGTAGTATAAAACTTAGGCTATAAAAAAGTCTCTTCATGCCCGGCTCATCAGCAACGGGTCATGGCGACAAGACCAAACGAAACAGAGTGAGACAACCAAGACAACACCTCGGCTACCCTGGAACTCCATGCCTAAATCCATCCATCATCAAACACCTACAACGAGAAGGAACCAATCCCCATTTCACATGGAAATGATGACTCGACAATCGACATGCATCTTCGATGTTGCGTTGAGGGGTCGGCACCCTACCAAGCCGTGGCCGCGTAGCAACGACACCTCCCTCTCAAACACCCAACAAATGATCGATCAGCCGGTCGCCACCATCCTCAGCCGACCAACGCACGCAAACCACACCGGTGCAAATCAGATCGCCCTCGCCATCGCGTCATCCCCAACAGGGTTCAGGATTTGGTACATTTACTATGTTTAGGTGCGTGCGGCTCCATCAGTGACATCGACGTGGTAGGCCTCCACAAATCTAGTCTAATCTAATCTCTTCTACTCAACGTTAACCTTAATTAAGCTCTGAGCTCGTAGGCGATCAGAACAAGGGTGAGGACACACGATGAGTGGCGCCTCTTGTTGACACACATGGCATGGACCTAATAAAGCAGCCGGCCGGCTTTCGGATGATAGCAATGGTTCTTCCCTTGGAGCCTTGCTATTCATGAGCAGGTGTTGGCGCATTCATCAGCCGGAGGTGGCCTCCCAAAATTCAGGGTCATAAACTATGTCCTATACTTGATTACACCAAACATTTCTTGAAATGATGATTCTCGTACAAATTCCAGCTGGGTTTCGCAAGAAAGAGCACATGCCATCTTCGGATCCGAGGATTATTCATGAAACGAAGTACAAAGTCTTGATTTTCTGTTTTTAAAAACTTTACTAGTAACCGAAGCATAACAATATCAAAAGTTTTTAAAGATTTTTGAACGATGATTCTCCAAAGCGAGCTGAATTTCACGAGAAAGTGTACATGGCATCCTTCGATCCGAGGATTTTTCATCTTATAAAAAATTCAAAGCATAACAAGGAATATAAAATCTTGTTTTTCCATTTGGAAAGTCTTGGTAGTAAGTGGAGAAAAATCACATACCCGTATTTTCTGCTCTATTATTGGGGGTTCGTCTCCGTTAGCGTTTTGAAGTCGTGTTTGTTTGAATATAAAAATTATGTACCAAAACAAAACGGGTGAAATCACGAAGAGACCCGAGCAACTCTAGATGACACCGAGGGCATTAGTCTCCGACCTCTCTCGAGGTCCTTTTAACGCCCTAGTTTACCCGTTTCGATGTTCCTATCCTCGTAAAATAAAACTAAGCGACAAAGTCCTAGGCTAGCATAGTCGCCTAGATTATCCCCGGAATCCGATGCTAATCCAAATGTTCCCAAGGTTAAATATGCATTAGCCGATCTGTCTTTTACTGTTTTCACCAAACTAGACAATGGTATGGAAAGAAAAAAGGTGTCACGACACACATTCCTGATGGGTATTTGGCTACTTGCAACACCAAGGAAAGATATGCTACGAGGATTTAACAGCACATTGCCGGGTTCCATTGTGCTGTCGCACTAAGCTGCTACTTTAGCTGCAATGATTCCTGCCACTTCGCAGTTAGTACAACCCAAAACATCTTTGTGTCCACCGCTGGGGTTTTTTCGTAGTAGGTGACTGATCTCACGTGCCTCACTCTTTTTTCAGCAGGAATTTTATGTCTTTTTGCAGACATGGTACTAGTACTTGTTTGGCGAGAAAACATATGACAATATAATGTAAGTCAAGGAAAGGCATGCCTAACCTAAACCCTTTTCCAGCCGTGAGTTTTGACAGGAATTTTGTTTCAAGGGCAACCCCTATTTTGTGCAACACTGAAATTCAGAAGCACGCAGGGACTTGGATGGATCTTGCGCATATAAAATTGTCTGATGGTACAAAATGATGCGCTTCGTGTTCAGGCTAGAGGACTAATTGGCGCTGTTTATTCCCCAGAAGACCATCAGAGTTCACGTGCAACTGCAGACCGCTGTTTCTCTCTACTACTATTCCATTCTTCGCATCCAAAGCAAAAAACGATAAATCCAAGCTTAATCGATGTGGTGGCCCAAACTTAGCATGTTAATTAAGCGCCACGTTCATGCACAAGTACATCGCCTGTTTGGTTGGAGCTAATTATATAAGCCACTTCTCCCCTTGTTGACAGTATGATACCGCCGCACATGCAGGGAGGAAGAAGGATACTAATAATGATACGCGCCAAAAGTCGGGTTAAGGTGTTTGGTTATTCTGCAATTGGGCAAGCAGGGAATAGATTCTGAAGAGCCAAATACATCCACCGGCAACGCCGATGGCACTACCGGAGTTATGCTACTAATACAGCCGTCTGCATTCTGTAATTGTCTGATTAGGCGAATGGTTTCTTCTTAACACGTACGTTGCAGCGTCAGCCGGTGGAATCTTACAGCATGCGGTTGCTAGAACAATCTTAACCACATCGCCGGATAACAACATCTCCCAGCCGGCCTTCCTATAGCCTCCCTTCAGCATCATCCACCAAGGTTAGAAAGTCTCACTAGTAAGGTGCGGTTGACGGATAAGCGGCCTTCGATATGTTAAGGGGGGAGTGGAGAGTCATTTTCCAGAGTCTGGTGAGAATGGTTGATAGAAATTTAGATTTTCCGGCCCCATGTAGCCCCCTCAAACCGCTTTGGGTGACGCCGGACTCAAAATCTCGCGACCACGACGAGATACCGCCAAAAAAAAATTGCCGTCCCTCTCGACAATGCCGCCGTGCTGGTGAAGAAGCCAATACAGCAGTAACAGCTCCCCCCTCCCCCCAGCGTCACCAACGCCGAGCGGGTGGTGGTCTCGAGTGACTGTCACGCGAAGGAAACCAAGGCCAAGGTAGCTATGGAGAAGATGTTGGAGGGGATTGCACTGTTTCCTCACGCCGGCTAGTACTGGCCCGACCTTAGGGGAGCCAAGGTATTGTGCCATTGTCGACAAGCAATTCCCTAGCCACCCCGGGGATGTTCCACGATGGGCATCGGCACGGTTTCCCCTGTGACCACCCGAAGGGTAAGAAAGAGATGCTCTGTGTAGCTAACCACAAGTCTGGTAACCTTTGCAAAACAGGTTTCCGACGTCGCTGCCTTTCATGCCAAGCTTGACGCTCTTGCTCTTGCACAGGCGGTGCGTGGATCAATTTGTGTAAATGATCTCTTTCTATATCTCCCAATCGATGTGGTACTGCCAATCGTAGACCGGTGACGGGGGAATGAGATCTCCATACACCATACCCCTGACAAGCTTCTAGTCGACGTTCGAGTACCCCAACAACGATTCCCACGACGGCTTCAACCCAAACTCGTTTGCGTCGGAGCGGACACAGCCTAGGGATGAGCGCCCACACGCCAGTCTCGCCAATCTCTAACTCTCATACAACACGGCTCGCCATTCATGTGGCAAGGCCCTCTCCCGTTCCCAGGTGCAAGCACTCAAGGAGCTAGGCCCGCAATGTGTTCGGCTGAATGTCGTTGGTGACTCCATCATGCAAGAGCTCATCCAAGACGATTCCCAGGCAGCGTTTAAGCAACAGGAGTTTAATTAGGTCATACGTCGAGCAAGAGAAAGTAGAGGAGTGGGGCAAGGAGGATGATGTAGGGCAGCCGACGGCCCCTGCGACGGCTAGGAAGAAGAAAGCTGTGAGGACACCTAGTAGGAACAAGCAGCAGAGGCCCTAAGTGGAGGTCCAAGGAGGACGAGTGCCTCGCTGGAGCACGGAAGGTGGTAAGCATGGACATTCTCACATGTGTGAATCGAAACTCAGATACCCATTGGGAGAGAGTGCAAACTCATCGATTCCGACTTCAACACGATGCACATGGATAACAATGAATCAAGCATGTCGCCGTTGGGGCATCATCCAACAAGTTTGCAACAAATGTCATGGTACCCGAACGAAGGTCAGCAACCAAGCAGATAGTGGCACCTCCATCGCCGACCAAGCAAGGCACATTTGGCTCATTTTCTCTCCGTTGTGCATTGTTAATTTGTGAATAATGTGCCCATTTTCTTGTAGTTGATTCAAATGTTCCAACCCTACCATTAGGACAACGGAGACGTGGAGGTCAAGTTCATCAATATCTTCGAAAGTATCGAAACTTGTGAGAAGTGGGCCGAGTGGAGAGCGGAACTCGCCAAGGGCCAAGTACGATGTATTCGATCCAACTGTGGTGGCATTGGCGGCCTCAAAGGGGTGCCCCATTGAGAACAAGAAGATGAAGTTGGCAGGGGATTGGACGCATGGAGTTGTGTGTCCCACAAATCTTATGTGATTTGGCCGGCTTGCGATGATCTCAACGAGGACCTTTGCTCTAAAGGTTTGCTCCGGCGAGTGTCTCGTCTTCCCCTCTGGTGAGGCGCAGGTGGTCGTGCATGTGGCAGCGGATATCGATGGGCACAGAAGAACCTAAGGGCCTGGTTGTAATTTTGCTTTCAACAATGTTCATTATGTAATTTGGGGACAGCTGTCCAAAATCTGGATGTTATTGTAACTGTGCGTTTTGCTTGCTTAATATAATCCAGATTTTTTGGGTCAAAAAAAAAAAATGTTGCTGTCTTGCAGTGCCCCGGACGGGAAGCTGGAGTATAGTATTTTTTCAGAGGTGTAGGGAGAAAGTTAGGTTTAGGGTTTGCGCGGCAACGGTAATGATAGACTAGGTTGGAATAGCACGGAGCGGGAAGAAGTCGACACCTCTCGCAGCACTTTCTGCAACTCATACTGTAGCGGTGCCGAAGCCAGGCTGCTGCAACGGGCTTTTCGCTTCAGAACAGCGTAACCATGGCTCTCACTGTTCAAGTACTCCTACTCCACAGTCGCATACTGGTCTAGTTGTACAGTGCCTCGACCGACACTGCGGTGCAGACGGGGTTAACCTCCCAACTGTCATCATGGTATAAGCGAGTGGTAACATCACTGCTGAAGTGAACTCAACAACGACGTACTTGTACAGTCGTACGTACGTACTCGTTCGCCCTCGCTCTACGGCCAGAGACAAAAGTCGGTGGTCCATGGCGACGTGCGTTGTGGTAGACGTGGCGCGCAGTACGCAAGGAGTGACCAATCGTGCTCCTGAGAAAAGCCCCTTTTGTTTGGCCGTAGCCATTTACGAACGCGACTACACGAATGGGGTTAGCTGCTGCTGTATGGGGTACTGCTGGTAATTTTGTTCGATTCGTCGCAATCTGTCTATAAGCTGATTGAATCAGCAGACGTCCAATCAGGCACATGTGTTAGCTGAATAATTAGCAGGAAGGGCGTCACCAACGAAACTAAACTACAGTTAGAAATGTTTCTGGTTCTGTCTGAACCCAAAGGCCATATCTATATATCCCCACCACCTCGTGTGCGTGATTTTTCAAACGGGCAAGATGACCTCACAGGCCATGCGAGACAACAACAGAAAATATAATTATTGAGCACCTGACCGGCGAATTCGAGACAAAAGAATAAGAGGCCTAATTTAATTTAAGTTCCTCGGAAACGAAGATGGTCTTTGCAACCGAAAATAAGCGGAGAAAACTGAACCAGAACGGACGAGCTAGCTGATCCATACTTGGTACGAGTATCCAACCGTTGTTTACCTTAATGAAGAAGAAGCAGAAACAGCGAACGGAACCGCGTAACTGAATTGCAGACGAGGTAAACTCACCGGTGGATTTGATGGGGACGACGAACTTGCAGGGCACTCGCAGGTCTGCTGGCGCCGCCGCCCTCTCCCCCTCTTCTTCCTCCCGACCTTCGTCTCGGAATCAAACCAGAGGAAGTGAGTCGTACGTGGTCGGCGCAGGCTATAGCCCGTCCCCTACGGCGCCGACCAGTCCCGTCCGGGCCACACAACGAAGACGCGGGCGGCGAATTGAAAACTGTGGAGGCGTGCTGTTTTTCCGAACCAAGCCACTGATTCGATCGCCCCGGGTCTATTTATTTCGGAATCAATGCGAGATTTGATTGGACCGGAGTACCCTCGCGCCCGGTCCGGCCGTCGCGCCACGTGGATGGTCGGCGGTGAGGTTGGAAGGGAAGGGTTTGGTCAATGATTTCCTTCAGCACGATTTTGTTGCTGGGTTTTGGATTAAGTGTATAATATCCTTATTTATGAGGAGTACTGCTGCTTTCATCTAAAAAAAAAATAGATTTCTGCTATTTCACAGCTAGCTGTTTTTCAATTCGTTTACAGTCGTTTTTCTGTTCGCTCGATCTCTCGTCAAGATTCGTGTTGTTGCCTTTCTTTCTTTTTTTGCTGGGCTCTCTTCCGTTGTCGGGTTTGATGTAAGCCCGTTGGATTTCTGGTGCCCGTGATTGCTCCGCGTGTTCGGTTTCTGCAAAAGAGAGAGGCAGATGGAACAGGGCGGATCCATTTGGAGAGAGCGGCGAGCGAGGGTGGAGGACGGAGGAGGCTTCACCGGCGGTGGTGGTTACCACCAATTTTCTCCATGGCTTGCTTTCTTGGGCGCGTTCGCGTGAGCATCTGAATCTGGGGGGGCTGTCTTCGCTCTATTGAGGTAGCTCCTGAAGCACAGAGTAGGACAGAGAGATTCAGGACGAGGGGTGGTGGTGCCCAGGAAGTGCGTGAGCGTGATGCGGCGCCAAGGAGTCGGACCGAGTAGCGATGATAGCAAGGTCTTGTGGATTCCTCACTGTCCACCCGATGAGATCTCCCATGGTTGGTTTACAGAGCATTTGTTTGTATCGATTTTAGTGAGCATTTTTGCTTTGGTTCCATGAACAAATTACGCTTTATCTGTCTGCATCATTGCTTGTTGTGACTGACTCCATTGCGTTGCAGTGAGTCAACTAGCTTTTGTGCTTTGGCCTTTCAGATATGATGTTGGGGACTGAAGAGTAATCCCTCAGGTGTTCATTAGTTAGTATGTTCAGTAGCAAAGGCTTTGTGCTTTAAATCATGCTTGTGTTGAATCTTTATTATTGTAGGATCAATCTGAAGCTAACGGCCATTCTTATTCATGTTCTAGGATTCTATATGGTATCAATGCAGGTTTTCTTTTTAAATGTTTGTGTTGTTATCAACCCAAGCAAAATAATCACCCTCTTAGACAAATGTTTGTGCCCCTTTTTGTTTTCTGTGTACGATGTAGATCCTAAGGGTGCTGATGGGATAAAAGGCAACTAGAAGCAAAGGGTGATATTTGTATGTTGTATCACCGTCTTTTACTGGATTTGTACTGCACGGTTCACACTTCAGTCATTGATAGGGATGTCCATGGAAATGTCAAACGCGTGACCGTTCATCGCCGCACTGCTAGCACCGATTTTATGTAC
Organism: Lolium rigidum; assembly: GCF_022539505.1. Lineage (NCBI taxonomy): Eukaryota > Viridiplantae > Streptophyta > Magnoliopsida > Poales > Poaceae > Lolium > Lolium rigidum. The sequence continues at coordinate 257,024,752 of NC_061513.1, read as the reverse complement.
CTGACCTGCAGAAGATTTATGCTGTTTTTAATTGTGTGTTGATGTACGTCGCTGACAAGGGGTTTGGAAACTGCTGTCCACAAACTTTGTCGAACTGACTGGTAGCCTGGTTACCCTCACATGTTTTCTATGAACTCTTATTATTTTTTGCTTTGAACAGTATCCAATTACGAGTAGAGTTTATATTATAGACAATTGGAACTTTGTGTTGGTGGGTTTGGTTTTCTTGCCCCAATGTTAGGATTTGTTTTGCAGCTTGTCGGTTGTCTAATTCTCAGCTTGTTATACTATGAACCTTTTCCAGTTAGATATCGACTCTTCTAGTCTAAAAGTGCTTTTGTTGTAGAGTTGCAGAAAACACTCATTATTTTAATAAGCATACATTTGGAAAAAATGCATGTTTTAAAAAATACAATTGAATGAAAAACTCCTTCAGTGGATGATTCCAATTACATTTTAGTTTTATGACCGAGTAGCGAAATCACAGGGAGTGGTGATTAACAAACAATCCATTAATAAGAACACTTGGAATTGTTCTCCAAACTAGAAAGCAAAAATCCATAACTTTGACATGTGTGGGAGGACAGAAGATAGTAAGCATCTCCCGACAGTGTATAACTAGTTTTTAGCGTTAGCCGCATTGTCATTCATCATTTTTCGATTAACATTTTATAATCATTTCCTTGACATTTGTCATTTTCTATCATTTATAATTCAATTTGAGTACTTATTCATCATTTCTTAGGTACCTCATTATATTGCATGTTCGTGCTCCTAGGTCTTGTCATTCGTCATTCTTCTCTTTATTAGTTTAATTTCATTTCATTTTATGTTCCTTGTCATTCATCATTTCTCAGTTTTCTTATTCTTAATTTATCTTCCTTGTTATTATCAGTCATGTCATTTTATAGAGGATGACAAAGTCTTCATTTTTTTCCCTTGTCATTCATCAATATAAGTTATGATTTGAAGTGTTCTCAGTTTTTGTCATTCTATAACATAGGACAAAGTATTCATTTATTAGTTATACTATCTCCATCCAGAAATAAGCGTCTTAGTTGAGCCACTTATTAGTTATTTTTAGACGGAGGGAGTAATTGTTCTTTCTCTATGTGAAATTTCTTTCTTGTTGTCATTCTCTCTTTCTTCACTCCATTTTCCTTTTGTTCTTTTGTCATTCTCTCGTTCTTCATTCCATTGTCTATGTATTTTGTCTCTCATCTTGTCATTCTCTCTTTCTTCATTCCACTGTCAACTGTTTTTCTTTAGTCTGCTTTGTTCATTTTGTTCTTTGTCATTCTTTGTCTATTTTTCAGTTATGATTTTTAGTGCCTTGCATTCATCCACTTTTCATTCTTGATCTCTTTTCCTCATTTTTTATTTTCAGTCTCTTGCATTCTATGATTTTGTTTCTTTAGTTTCATTCTTTATTTTTAGTTCCTTGCATTCTTGACGTTTCATTCTTAGTTTCTTTCCTCAGTTTTGATTTTCAGTCCCCGCATTCATTGTTTCCTCATTTTCATTCTCCTTTATTGTTATTTTTTCAGTCCTTTCATTCTTCCTCTTGTCATTCTCTAGTTTAGTTTTTTCATTGTCACTTTCTCACCTTGAGGTAAACTTACTTTGTCAGTGTCGTTTCTCATTTTAAAATTTGCATTCTTCCTATTATCTTCAGAAGTTCATTTGTGTTAAGCTCGTGTATCTTCACAATTTAATTCTTATTCTTAGAATTTTCATTAATTTCAGATTTTCCATCTTTTTTCAGGGTTAATGTTTCTATATCTTTTTTTGTTTGATAAACGTCCAAAATATTATGTGTTTGAGGATTCTGTAACCGTTGGTGTGCTCTCAAAACGACTAGAGCTAGGCGCTGCTCAGATATCAATGATGAACAAGTGCTCATGGCTTGGGGGCCTTGGGCTGTGTTTGCGCACACCTGAAATGGCACACACATCTCCCATAATGTATTGGTAATTGTTGTCCTTTTGGTCAGCTTACTCTTATCTGTTATACAAATTATGTATTTTGACATCTATTAAATCTCCATCCATTTCCCGGCCTGACAAATTTTATTAGGACTTCTTTTTATGGTTGTTTATGTCATTTTTTCGTTATGTTTCGATCTATAGCACATCCCAAGAATATCACTTGATTGTCGGTATCCCATGTAGCGGCAAGTGATATGGGAAGGTGTCAACGACATGGAAGCAGATTAGTACATGTCCAGTTATGGGAGGATTCACTTCTGGTCCAGGTCGGAAGAATTTGCTCTTGAGAACGAGTTGGAGTTGGAGTTTGGGATCAAAATCTGATCATGTTTCACATGGTTGGAGGACTAACGAAACATTTCCTTTGATGTCATGAAGTCCTAGGGGGTTAAGCAGCTCTGTCTTTTTTGCTTCATGTATGTGTAGATATATTTGAGCACTTGTCTAAGCTTTTTGTAATCTCTAAGCTTATTTCGCGTCATTCAGACATATGTTCCTCAAGAACTAAACATGGCATGTCCCCCTGGTTTCCTGTTATATGGATTTTACTCCTTTTTTATTAATCAATGCGTCATTGTGCCATACACTGCCCAGATGTGTGTAACTACAGCTATGCTACAAGCATCCAGTTCCAGGGTGGTTGTTTATTTTCCAAACAAGGCACAAGGTTTATCCCCGGCGATGTTCCTTCGAACTTGGCCGTTTTCTTCAGGTCAAACTAAGTAGGAGTGATGCCTGAGATGCTTGTTCGCATTTTTGGCTCTCTAGGGCTGTTCTTCATTCTGTCGTTTGTTATGGAGGATCTACACTCGTCATTCCTTCATGGGCGATCCCCGATATCTCAGGCTAGTGCTTGCAAATGAGGCTGAGACCGTGACACGCAGCCGAGAGCAGCAGCCCAAATCACCTGCTTACAAAGGAGACCCAAATCACCTGCTTACACAGGAGGGTTCTGTTTTCGTTTCCGGCCTAACTGAGGAAAGATCTGCGGGCTCTCTGGAAATCACGACCTGTTAACTGCTGGCTGGCCAGTTTGTCCTTGCGTGAGTTTTTGGGCGGGGAATAACGAATGAGACACATGGCAGCGTCTAGTTGGCCAAAAAAAGTGACTGTGCATGAATTAAAAAACAGTCAGCTGTTAATTAGACAATCCCAAAAAATAAATGTTTTAGATCTAAATATACAACACATCTTAGTTGTAAATATATCAGTATATCTAATAAAAACGATACACTTATTTTAGACAGAGGGAGTATATGTTTGTTGAAGCTTGGCTTAGAGCATCTCCAGCCGCGTCCCACAAACCGTCCCCCAAAGGGATTTGGGACACGCCGGACAGAAAATGCGTTCCAGCCGCGTCCCCCAAAGTTCATTTTTGTCCGGCGTGGCCCGATACGGTGTCCGGCGCCCCGTGCCCGTCCCCGTCCCACAGGGGACGCTCCGGAGACGCCGGACACAACGAAAAGCGAGGCGGGGAGTGGCGGGGCCGACCCGTCGGCCGGCACGGCTAATTTTAACCTAACCGTCGCCTACCTCGCGACGGAAGTTATTCGCGCGCGCAGTGACACACGGCGGCATCTTTGCCTTAATGGCGACGGAGGGGCAGGCGAGACGTCTCGTCGGTGCCGCGCAGCCTCCACGCGTCGCCGGCGTTCGCACGCCACCGCCCGTTCCCACGCGATCTTCCCGCCTCTTCTCGCCCTGTTCCCGCGCTTTCTTCCCGACGCCGGCGTCTATAAAAGGTCTCCCGGCTCAACGGTAGCCACCACACCCCGCCGGCAACAAACACAGCCCTCGTCGCTCCACCGCCGTCTCCTCCACCACCAGTAGCAATGGCGAACCGCCCCGGCGCGGGCCACTTCCCTCCACCGCCGTCCCCTCCACTTGCAGTCCCGGAAACGCAGGTCGACACCGACCCCTTAGCAGCGGCCCGGGAAGAGCAATGGCGTGCACACCGTCGGCAGCGGGCGGGAGGCGATGCAAGAGCAGGCCCGCTAGCGGCGGGAGGCGGCGCAAGCGGCGGATCCGGCGGCGTTCGCGCCCATGGCCCCGCCGGCCGGCGAGGCCGCGGCGGCAGCAGCCGTGGCAGGAGCAGCGAGGACGCCACCGTTGCGGTGTCCGACGCCTCGACGAGACAGAGGCGCGACGGTGCCGGTACCGGGCGGAGATGGAGCAGCGGTGGGCCGACGAGCGCCGGCCGCGGTGAGCGGGAGGCGCCGTACCGTGAACGGCGGGAGTCGATAGAGCGCCGGCGGCGGAGTCGATCGAGCGCCGGCGCAGCAGCTGGCGACGGAGGAGCGTCATCAGCGGGAGGCGGCGCTGAGGGCGTTATGGGGGAGGCGGGCGGACGAGTTGGCGGTGGAGGACGCCGTGTTGGCGGCGGCGATGATGGAGGCGCCAACAGATGTGGAGGAGAAGGCGCCAATGGAGGAGGAGGAGGCCGAGGCGGAGGACACCGAGGTGGAGGACAACGATGACGACGAGTTCGAGTGGTCCGACGACGACGGGCCGCACCCGGACGAGACGGCCGATCAGCAACGCGCGCTCATCAAGTCCTTCGAGTCGGAGAAGAAGCTCCAGGACGACGCTCGTGCCCGCGAAGAGGCGCAGATTCGTCGCGCCGTCGAGCTCTCCCTCCAGGCGACCCAGCAGGGGAGGGCGGAGGAGGACGCGCGGCGGGAGCGGCACCGTCTGGCCACCGCCGAACGCAAGGAGAGGAGGCGCGCGCAGCAGGAGCTGCGGCGTAGGGGAGGCGACGACGAGGCGGGACCGTCGAACGCACCGCCGGGCGGTCAGTAGTCTAGGTTTAGATGAAATCTAGCCGTTTTCATTCAAACTTTGTAATATATAATCAAAATTGAATGAAAACATTTATTTTCGTGCACCAATATTCATTTGGGGGCGGCGTCGATGGGGAGCGACGTCCCCCAAAAGCGGCACGAACAAAACACGTCCCCCAAACGCTCAATCCGGTGCGGTTTGGGACGGTTTGGAGGACGCGACTGGAGATGCTCTTAACCGACACAATCGTAATCAAGCCACCCGATTGGATATAATTTCAGTTGAATCCGTGTGTAGCCTGCGAGACTGGGGACGCAAACAGCTCCTGCTCCAACTGCAGACATGGTGGTTATACAAATGGATAAGAAGATTCCTGTAATTCGCCTCCCATCCAACAATCAGCAAAACCTATTTGTTTTTGGTGAAAAATTGTACTCCCTCCATTTGAAAATAAGTGTCTCGCTTTTATCTACATACGCATGTATCTAAATGCATTTTAGTTAGAGATACATTCATATGTAGATAAAACTGAGACACATATTTTTTAACAGAGGGAGTAATTCCTTTTGCACCATGTTTAAGGGAAAGGAGGAAGTACATACTACTCCCTCCATCCTATAAAAGTTGTTCCATATTTGTATCTACACACTATTTAAAATCTAAATGCATTAAATTTGAATAAATCTAACATCAGTTTAATGGAACGAAGAGAGTATATGCATACATACCAGATGCACAATTTGGACCAGCGTTGCTGACCATTCAATTTTTAGTTGACATTCACTCTGTTTAACAACGAGGCTTCGGTCATTACCGACAAGCATGGCCAGGAGTTTGGTACTAAAAAAAGTTGTAGCCAGGAAGGCTGGCCCACATGTCACTGATTAGTAGGTCGAATATTGCAGCGGATGGAATAGTAGTCCCGGTGTTGCGTTCGACCATAATATGGTCCAGGAAGCACTGTAGTCTCACTCGCATGCCGTGCCAAAGCCGCACGCGAGCTTCAAATTCTCCAAGATGCACATGCGTTGTCCATTTTTACCCTAAGAAGTGTTAATAACAGTTTTATCAATGGTCTACTAAACTTTGCACGATTTGACTTTTAATAATTTGCACGCCTCCACCCTTTCTTTTACAGTATTAAAGGAGTAATTCTCAATCGACTGAAGTCACCATCCTTACCCATGGCATTCTTCTCCAACTCCGGCGAGCATCTTCTCTCCATCCATCGAGCTCCTTGAGTGCAACTGTAGGAGTTATGCCCAATAATCAATTATCAAATGTTTATTATTATGAATGACTTTAATTTTTGTGATTAAATTTATTCTAATATACTATAAATGCTTTGTGTCTTGAATATAAGATTCAAAGGAAAATTTATGGGCACGTGTATAAGAATGAACAAACAAGTATTCATAGTCCCTCCTCTAGGACTAGCCCATCTGTTGTTTGATGATCATGTTTTTCTGATCATGAGTACTGACAATACTAGATTGTTGAGAAGAACAGTGGTATTGAACCGACCCAGTTTTATCGGACATACTATGAGACATTATTCCTTGTTAATAGTATTATCCATGTGTAATCTTATGAAATGAATCCATAGACCCTCAATGTATCAAGAGATCATATTCCAGAAGGAATGTGTTGGTTACCATCATAAGTCTACCGTAAAAGGAGGCAGGAAAGGTACGATGGTATTCATATATATTGGAAAGGATGTCTAATGACCTAGTGGCTCAAGAGTGGGAATTGCTCCTCCAGAATATGGAGGGATATAATCAGGGCCCAACTCGGCATTAAAATATCACCCAATCGTCTAGCCAAACACTTTGTTAAAAGGACATCGGAATATGGTACGAGATAGGTAATGAAACCGGATCGAGGTTAATGGTACAATCATGAAGACTTTGATCACGAGAATGTCGAAGTCTCGCCTCACGTATCATGATATCGTGAAGCAATGGGATATATAGAAGAAGATATCACACAAGGTTACTCAATCACAAATCACAAACAAAAACTATTATGGATGTCCCGGTCCTGATGTTAGGTATTGATCAGAAAGAACTTCATAATCATGGCTGTGACTTATTGGGACTATCAGGGTCACACACTGTAGTATTTTATGTTCTTTATAGTACCTGATGCATTTATTATAAACATGGTATGTGGTAGAGAGAATGTATGGAATAGTTCCAGCAACATCGAAGTAGTTTCAGTGACACTAAATATGAGATAAAAACATTATCGGAAGTGTTCCCGTAGGTTTGGAATGTTCAAAACTGATCAAAATAGTTTCGGGAATTTTAAGGAGTTGTTCCCTGATATTCTATGAAAGAGAATTATGGTTTTGG
>NC_061513.1:256905229-257017526 GCF_022539505.1 Lolium rigidum | reverse complement strand
TCCCATGTAGATGGTCTCCCGCATCCTCAATGCGCCCATAGAAGGCTGACCTCAAGGATTGGCCGCATGAGCCTCTTCTGAGGCCCATGTAGGCCTCAAGGGGCCTCTCGGAGGCTGCCCAAGGCAACCCGATGTGGCAAACCGGCCTAGGCTTTCCCTAGGTTGGTGGGGGGTTGTCGGAGCGGCCTAGGGTTCCCCTAAGGCCGACGGCCAAGGGGGGGGCGACGACTGCCCCCTCCCTCAAGAAGGCGCCACAAGACCCCCTATATAAAGAGGAGCCCCTCTTCTCTCTCAAGGCACAACATAATTTAGCCCTTATGACGGCTCTCTCCGCTCCCCATCTGCCGCATGGAGTTTCTCCCTTTGTAGAAGTTCTATCATGTGGAGGTTCTCCACATACGCTTGCATCTAAGATAATACTTCGATACTATTTTGTCCGTGATGAAGAAGTCTCAGTGGAACATACATCATTAAAGCATGCAACGCTGAAGGGGGGTCGTGCATTTTACCATAAAGGAATAAGAAGGTGGAGCGTTGTTCGTGTATCATTTCGGATCTCCATTAATTTGGAGAAGCTCTTTCCACCGAGTCTTCCGCAACAATCTCTGTGAGGCTGAGCCTTGCTCTCGAGTTCATTGGACGGGCTTCGAAGTCTCGTTTTCCTCATCAACTATGTCATCGAGTCTTCTGCGATCCTCTCGGTGAGTACATGATGATCCTGCTCACGGTTTATGTTAGTGCACAGATAGATCTTGGGTGACCTTGTTACGTAATTTTTTGTTTTACATACACAAACTCCTTCAGCCCCACCAACGTTGCCGTGCTGCCCTGTTCCAAGCTCGTCACCTGCACGTCCACGGCCACCCAGTTGCAGAGAAAGCGTTGTCATCAGGTGATGTCAAATGCTCAAAGTGAGTGAGACACCCATGTGTTCTGAGATGAGAGGAAGAACAAAAGGCGAGAAAACGGGGTGTTCGATGAACGGCTGCAAGAGTTGACTAAGACCTAACCTATTCTCAGCTAGTTGAGAATTATCCAACCTGTTTACTATTTTTTCGTTATTTTTTTATTTTTTTCTCCAAACCATGCTTAAAGCATGGATTTCACGGGAGTATGAATTTAGAAGGTCCTACTACTTGGCACTGAACTTAATTTGGTATACAAAGCGCCAGTTTGTCTTTCACAACTTTATAACAGGGTTATCTTTTGAAGCATGCGAGATCAGCGCTTGCAATGCACGGGTGATTTGCCGTCGTCCAACATACGTGTACGCAAAGGTTTGACTCCCTGCTTTCCATGAGTACCAACTACCGTACTTGCTATGCAGACTGCATTCGGCCATGAATCTGTACATCCAAAAAGAGGTAATAGTGCTAGGAGTGCATGAACTTGTTCCGCCTGTGCAAATTGGTGCATCAACTTGAAAACCGATTCGGTCAGGTACATAAACTTGTTCTGCGGGTGCAGTTTGGTGCAAATCGGTGGTTGGCAGGCCACGTCGAAAAGTACAGTCACACGAAGCATGTGTGAGGTTGGATCAGTTCTAAAACTTTGCATTTAGGACTAGCAGATTTTTTTTTGAAACAAATTAGGACCAACAGTTGGATTGAAAGAGAAAAACAGTTTGACCGAAGATATAGGACAAAACAACACTTGTACGGAATCCTTATGAAATTATGTCAAGCATAAACAATTGACGAGAAATATATTATAATGTCATATGATATAATTGTAAACATTCACCACTATATTCTTACAAAAGGGACTAACAGTTTTATTCCAATACAAAATAAAAAAAATAGCATTGAACTAGCTTATATCTAGAACCCATCAGGTGCATTTTGTGTGGACACAATTTCATCAGGATTTTGATTGTGTGCACCATCATCACCAAAAACAAGGTGATATGCACTCCCAGTTCCAATATCAAACCCTTCACGGGATCTTCTTGTTTCACTGCCCATGCTAGTACCAGCACCAAAAGTGCCCCTTGATCTTGTTGCTCCTCTACCTCTGTCGGTTGGTTCTTGATCAGTAGCAACTCCTCTTGCCGTTGTTGATCCTCTGCCCCTACCAGGCAGTCCTTGATCAGTAAAAGTTCCCCTGCTCCTACCAGGCTGTCCTTGATCAGTAGCAGTTCCCATGCCCCTCCCAGTTACTCTTCCTCTCCCTCTGGCTACAGTTTCTTTAGTGATCCTTCCTCTTCCTATGTTAACTGTTGCCCTTTCCCTTGACATTGCAGTAGTAACTCTGCAAGGTGGAATGTTCTCTCTATTCTCAACCACAAAATGAGATTCTTCTGGTAGTGACCCTTCTGGTATCCTAGATGCTCTTTCCTGTGCACATACAATTTCGCAGGATTATTGTGATAGGAAAGTTAGCATAAGAAAATGAGACAACACAGTAGGTAGTTTTCTCACTTCATGCAGCAGATTGTAAACCATTGAGTCTGGCATTTCAGACGGATCGGTATGGAAAATCCCATCATGTGGCATTACTTCCTGAAATGAAACCAATAATTTAATGTGGTGATTGTCAAATTATGAACTAAAAACTTGAAAATTGCAGCTTTTTCACATGACAACTCACTGCAAGTATGGTTGGATCATCAAATTCTTCTTGCCCTACACCTTCAGGTTGACTTGCATGTGCAATATGATTTTTGTGTCCATTCTTGTTGTGATCTGCAGACTTGCAGATTGAACAATGCATTGTCACACCATGCTTTGTCAATTTTTCGTCTTTCTCAGTAGGATCTTTCTTCCTATTCTTTTTTGGCCTCCCAATGGTCTTTGTGTACAATGGTGGATGCACAACAATGCCACTCATCTTCTCCCAATGCTCTTTGCTTCTCAGAGGAACAACATAAGATCCATAGACTTTCAAATATGTCTCAACTGTGTAGCAAGAGTGGACTAGATCCTCTGGATCTAGCCTATCATCTCTGCAGCAAGCAAGGGCATGCCCACATGGTATTCCACTTAACTGCCACCTTCTACAATCACATGAATTTGTAGTCATATCCACAATGACTGGCAAGCCATCGGGTGCACTAACCTGATAAATGCCACCACCTGCGGATGTTACACCATATCTAGCAGCAAATTCGATGTTCTTGTCAAGCTTCTTCTTAATTTTGGGACAAATTCTACCATGCCATTCTTCTGTAGCCTTTTTATTGTTGCTAGAAATTATGACCATAATCTGGCACAATATCTTGTGAAGCATGGACATAATAGGTAGCTCTCTAGCATCTAGTATGTAACTGCAAAGGCAAACAATTCATGTAAACAAATGTGTTCTACCAAATCATGCAAACAAAGCATTTATAAAATTTCTGATCTGTATGGTCAAGAACGGGCATATATGACCTTTATGGTTGAGGATGCGTATATATGACATACCTGTTGAACACCTCACAATGGTTATTTAGGAGTAGATCACACTTTGGGAAGTCATTAAAGAATGCCTTCACCCAAGTGTTTGGTGCTAACTCTTCAACCCAATCAAATGCAGATGGATTGTCTGTCTTCATCTTCTCCATATTCTTGTCCCATGCTGGCACATTTGTTGATCTTGCTATGGCCCACAAATTATTTTTGAGTGTTTCTCCCTTGTGCTTCTTGTGAAAATTCTGGTAAAGATGCCTCACACAATGCCTATGTTCAGCATCTGGCCAAATCTTCTGCATCGCTTTGATTAATCCCTAAAAAGAACATAATGGTCAAATGATGCTAGTTACACATAACACATTAGAGAAACTAATTTGTGAAAAAAGGAATTACCTTTTGCTTGTCACTCATGATAGTGTATGGTCCGGTATTGATGATGTTAAGATCGTTCTTTAGATTTGTCAAGAACCACTCCCAACTAGAAGTTGATTCTACTTCCACCAATCCCATTGCAATAGGGAAAATGCAATCATTTGGGTCAAGACCAACTGCGCAAAGCAAATTTCCTTTGAACCTAGTTTTAATGTGTCACCCATCAATGCATATGATCGGCCTACACCCTCTTAGAAAACCCCTTTTGCAAGCATCAAGAGAGAAATACAATGTGCTGAAATGCTTTTTTGGAATTGCATCACTATGTTCTTTGATCAGTTGTGTGGTCATGTAAAACTTGCTGCCTGGATTACTTCTTCTAAGCTCCTGCCCAAAATCCCACAGTTGAGTGAACTGGGCCTCTTCATCACCATGAATAATTGTGAGTGCAGCTTTCCTAGCTCTCCCCAACTTCCATCTTTTAGGAACCATGTTAAATTCCTTCCTCACCTTTGTTGCAAATGACTTAAGGCTCATCTTCTCATCATCTCTAAATTCATCTATAAATTTTTGTGTCAGAAAAGGAGCAGTCAGTGCTTTCACATTCCATTGTCTGCTGCATCTGTGCACTCCACAAAATTTCTTGATCACCATGCAGTGTTCTCTGCTGTCTTCTGATGCCCTGAAGAACCAAGTACATTTTTGCTTACCTAATTTGCCATCACAACGTGCATTTAGAATTGATGCGGTGTTTCTTGTTTTACTATCTTCACTCTATTCCTGACAGTGTAAGAAGCAAGAGCTTTTCTCAGCTCCTTCACATTAGAGAATTTCATCCCTAGCTTGAACACCGGATTGTTCATGTCAAAATCTGGTTCAAACGTTTTGAATTTGTAGCCTATTTTCTGTCTTGATTCGCTTGGCATGTCTAGGTGAGGATCATCTAGTGCATCAAGTTCTTCAACTTCTTCGGCTACTGCTTCTTTCTCACCATCACCAAGTTCATCTACATTTTCATTGTAAAGGTCATCATCACCCTTGTCAACCTCATAATCACTGTCATGAAAATCTGAGTCAGATTCTGAGTCAGATTCTTGTCTATAATGATCTTCTCTTTCGTCTGCAATATATTCTTCTTCTTCCTCTATGTTTGTTGCATTACAGCTTGTCCCTTCATCACAAGTGTACTTTCTTTTAGCTGCCCTCTGCCCTTTTCTAGGGCTTATAACTTTTGGAGGCTCTATGTGACCATACATTAGCGCATCGTCTTCATTTTTCCTGACCAAAAAATTCACATGATCAACAAACATCTTTACTGTTTTGTTTGTAGCAGCTTCATTAATCATATCAACAAAATCTTCATCACTCTTTAGTGCTTTCAGTCCAACACCTATGCTAATCCCTGGAAGGCACCAGTACAATGCAGCACTTGTTCCCACTATATTGATTCCAACCAAATCAAGGAAATCTGCCATCCACAACATTGACCATGTGTCCGCCACACAATTGTCAAAGAAGTCAACTTTATCATCAATATAAGTCATTTTCTCCCGAATCCCACAAAAGAAACCTCTGTGATGTAACTCCACAGAGAACAAGCCATCTCTAGGACCTATATTTTCATAAATGCAGAGTATAAATTCAGTATGAACTAACATATATTAAATTGTAATTGAATGAACAAGTGACAACAAAATTCAGATAAAAGAACAATATACTCAAAAAACAGAATTAAGTGAACTAAATAGGTGCCATACTTATTGGCCATCGGTAGGGATAAATAGATGGAAATAAAATAATTAAGCCGAAAGTAGGCGACAAATATAGAGAACAAACCATCTCTAGGACCTACTTCTGTACATACTGTGTATTCCTTCTATATAGTGTAAGATGTATTTTAAGCACAATGTACTCAATATGGACCTCAAACTTCATGTTCTCTAGATGGTGTGCTTATGTTTACAAGATCACTCTCCCATTAAAATGCCATGGTATTTGTATCAATGTGCTTTACCCCGAGGCATTAAGAATATGCATGAGCCGAGGAAGATACTTTACGCACTAGGTTGTGGACTTAATCTACCGCCACACTGAGAGTTTATATGCACATTCACGGTCACACTAAACCAATCAGATTGGAGGGGAATAAAGAGCAGTGCCCTAAAGTTCAGTTATCACAGTCAGTAAACAGACTACAATGTTCAGTCTGTCAGCCACAATCAGTAAACAGACTACAACGTCAAGATACAGGTTACTGATCATGCAACTCATACAAATTTAGCTCCTTTTTGTGTTTAATCATGATACAAGTGATTAATCATTCCGTGACTAATCATTTCTCTACCAAGATCATATCACAACACTCAGACCCTCCGATTCCAGTAACACGCAACTCTCCGATTCCCGTAAAATCCTACCATTACTGGCCCTGCCCAAATAGGACAAATCACATGCCTTCTTCTCTAAAACACACGGACTACTACCTAGCATCATAACCAACATGAAAATCGACATCAAATCTTCATCTACACTGGTTGATCATCCACACAGAAAATCCCCAAATAAATCTGAAAAAAAGGAGAGGATTGCGTCGTCGGGGACTCACCGTATATGGGGCCAGGATCGCCGGGTCGTCGCCAATTATCCATGAACGCAATTTCGATCGTCGGCGGCAGCAACGATGATGGCTGCCACCTCCGCCGCCGTCTACGCAACTGCCTCGAGCTCTTCACGAACAGGATGTGATGTAGAAACAGAACGCTGAGAGATTGTTACCATACAACCACAATCCAGGGAGCTAGATGCAATAAGACAGCACCACCAGAGCCTTATGTAAGCCACGCGTGAGCTGAACCTGGCCACACTTGACACATAGCAGGACGCGTAGGATGGAGTTTGCTCATTTTGACCGCGTTTCCCCAGTCTGCACCAAATTGCACCCGCACGACAAGTTTATGAACTTGACCGAACCAGTTTTCAAGTTGATGCACCAATTAGCACATACAGGACAAGTTCATGCACTCCCAGCGTTATTATCTCATCCAAAAACTGCAAACCTCCTCCAAAAGAATGGAACGGCAAACTAGTCGCATGCCATCGATCGATTCAGTTAGCTGTACCGATGCAAGCATGAGGCAAGCCTGCGTTGCCCAGGCGAGACGACGAAAGCTGTGAGCATGTCATCGTGAATCTTGTGATTCGCGGGGTAAGCATGCGCACATCACACTATCTACTCCCAGATCTTAGAGCATCTTCACCAGCGGCCGATAATGGTTCCGATAGTATTTTGGGGGCTGACATCGAAAATGGTTTGCACCGGCGCACTCTAAGTAGCGCCGGCGTTTTTTCGAGTCTAATAGAAGCGTCGGTAACCCCGTTCCGGTCCCTCGCGAAGGGCGCGAATCGGGCTCGCCGGCGCCTCGTGAGACGATGGTTTTCGCAGGTGGGAGCGTCTTGTCAGCGAGAGGACGTGACGGTTCGCATCGGCCGCGACGCGGGAAGGTTGGTCGTCGGCGTTTAATTGACTCCCGTGCGGAAACCGAGGCGGCGACGAGGGCGGCGACTGGACACGCGGTGTCCACCCGCCTACGCCGCCGTAAATGCGGGTAGTTGGCACCCCTATTAGTACGTACGCCGTCCACCGCCGCGTCGCTATCTTCTCATCTCCACCACCGTAGCCACGCTGTCATCTCTCGTCTCCACCACCGCCGTCGCACCATTCTCTCCTCTCCACCTCAAAAATGACGCGCCAGCTTGATGGTGCTCCGGTGATGGCGCCAGACAATCTTGCTGAGCGTTGTTGTGGAAGCGGTTAGGAAACCCTAAGAGGAATGTGTGATGAGCACAACAGCAAGTTTTCCTCAGTACGAAACCAAGGTTTAATCGACCAGTAGAAGTAAGGCGTGACTTCTGAAGGTGTTGCTAGCTGACTAGTGGCAGGGTACACTACCGGCATCAGCAACAACGTGAAACCTGCACACAACATAACCAAAGTACTTTGCCCCAAAATACACTGAGGTTGTCAATCTCACCGGTTTGCTGAACACAACGAATTAGACGTATCGAGTGGACCGAGATGTTTGCAGTAATTAAAGAGAACAGGAATTACAGTAAGTAAACAGAACATGATGATGGTTTCAGTGTAAAAGAAAGGACCGGGTTCCACAGTTCACTAGAGGTGTCTCTCCATAAAGATAAATAGCATGTTGGTGAACAAATTACAGCTGGATAATTGACAGAATATCGACCATACATGACAAGATGATTACTACGAGATTTGATTGGGCACTACAACATAATACATAGACCGTAATCCAACTACGTATATGACTAATAATCCACCTTCCGGTTATCGTCCGAACCCCTTTCAGTATTAAGTTGCAAGCAACAGATTATCGTATTAAGCAATATGTGTGAAGTAAACAATAGAATTACCCTCGGATAAAAGATTGTTGTTTTCTCCCTAGTAGCAACATCACTTCTACAATCTGAGAAGTTATTGTCACTCTTCCAGAAAAGTAGAGGCATGAACCTACTATCGATCATACATACCCCCTCTTGGAGTCACAATCATCTACTTGGCCTGAGTATCTACTAGCAATGGAGAGCATGCAAGATCACAAATAACATATGACATGAATATATAATCAACATAGTATACAATATTCAGTGGATCCCATCAAACACAACATGTAGAATTACATAAGGATGATCTTGATCATGTAGGGTAGCTCACAAGATCTAAATATGAGGCACAAATTGGAGAAGACAACCATCTAGTTACTGCTATGGAACCATAGTCTAGGGATGAACTACTCACGCATCACTTCGGAGGCGGGCATGGCGATGTAGATGCCTCCGGCGATGATTTCCCCCTCCGGTAGGTGCCCGGAAGAGCTCCAGAACCCACCGAGATGAGTTCTGCGATGGCGGTCACGACGATACTTTTAGTGGATGGAGGCTCGGGTATCCAGGGTTTTCCAGAGATCGTGAAAATAGACAGAGCAGACGAGGTCAGTGGCTGCATGGGGGGCCCACACCGCCCTAGGCACGGGCCACACCCAGGGCGCGCCGTGGGGTGGTGTGGCCGCCCTGTGGCGCCACTTCGTCCCCCCTCCGGACTTCATCTTCGTTTCGGTAAAATATTGACTTCGGCTTTTGTTTCGTCCAATTCCGAAAATATTTCCTGTACAAATTTTTTGAAATAGAAAAATAGCAGAAAACATGGAACTGGCACTTTGGCATCTTGTTAATAGGTTAGTGCCAGATATCATATAAAAGTGCATCGAAGTGTAAGCAAAACATATATAAATTGGTGTAAAACAAGCATGGAGCATCAAAAATTATAGATACGTTTGAGTCCCCAAGCTTAATTCCTGCTCGTCCTCGAGTAGGTAAGTGATAACAAAATAATTTTTGAGGTGAGATGCAGCCAACACAATCTTGATCAAGCATGTAAAGCATTGTGAGCTGGGATCAAAGTACTCTAAATATAGGCATGATAGTTATAATTCAATAGAACTTAGCAACTCTATTATAACATTAAGAGTAACTCAAACAAAGGATCATGAATAATAGTGCATTGAAAGAAACTGTTTGTTTATGAGCATAGATAAAACATAGCAAAGTGGTACTCAACATGTCCTTTATGGAGTAGCGAAACATAAATGCTAGGACACCTTCGAAGTTCAGAGGGTGACTAGATACAAGTAATTTGAGAACAAGCAATAGCACAATCATGAATCAATCAATAATAATCTTGGGACTATGCACATTGCACTAAGAATGACAACTGTGCTCTCCTAATTGGTGCATAAAGAAGAAGGTGAAGACTCAACATAAAAGTAAAAGAAAGACTCTTTGCAGAGTAAGCAAGATTAACAAGTTTCATAAACCTTCCAAAAAATATGGTACTCATTAGCTTTGAGCTCTCATTGCCTCTATCATAAGAATCTTGAATGGTTAAAGTTAATGTGAATCAAAAAGAGTTATATACTTACAAATCACAAGTTGAAAATTTCATGCCCCTTGAATACAAGTACCTAATTAAACCTCAAGCTACTCAACTTAGGTTCCAAATAATTTCTTGTTATTGTAAGTGTACATGTATCATTGAGAACCGCCAATGGGGTACCTCTTTCCCGATGATATGGGGGTACTTTTGTAGGAGCAATCCCATGCCAAAATGAAAAGACAAACAATGAGCATCTTAGCAATTTTTTATTTACTACGAGTATAACTTTTTATTGCAAATGCTTCATAGAATGCTCACTATGGTTTAGCTGTAAATTTCCATCCTGAATGATGCATGACTTAGATTAGCGGCCCAGGCGTTTCTCTAACTCATATACAAACAATGTTCAAAAAATTGTTAATCTTAACTTATCGGTCGGCCTTAAACTGAAGATTAATCCTTTATCGGCCGATTAATCGATTTTATCGGTCAAGCATTTACGGCTT
This sequence comes from Lolium rigidum, assembly GCF_022539505.1. Lineage (NCBI taxonomy): Eukaryota > Viridiplantae > Streptophyta > Magnoliopsida > Poales > Poaceae > Lolium > Lolium rigidum. The sequence goes on along the minus strand of NC_061513.1, from coordinate 257,007,303 downwards.
ATTTTTTTGTAAAGCAGTGAGGCTACTTTTCGCGCGGAAATGTGCAAAAAAATTCCCGACTCCCACGATCTCCATGTTTCTCCACCGCGGGAGCCTTTCCACCTTTTGTGCCCGCAAGCATCTGTCCCGGCGAGAAGAGTAGAATCATTGATAGGCCAAACGCTGCTGTATACATCGTGCTAAGCAAGAACGTGTGGATAACGATTTGTTACCAAACTGCCGACTTTCGCATCCATGAAAGCGGGAAATGACTCCGGGTGTATCCAAGCACGAAGCACCCTCATGATTCTTTGTGCTCCATGCATGGCATTTTGCCGTGGCAGTACGTACGTTAAAGGCTCGAAGCTTCTTGGAAGCCAGGAACAGACTTTCGAACGAAGAACATATTGTCAGTGTGTACATCGAACAGCTAGTGCGGCTGATTGATAGCAGACGGATTAAATTTGCCGAAAAGCACCGCGCGTTGTACTGTACTGCTGACGTCGCCAAAGAAAAGAAAGATGGAGTACGTGTCAATGCTGAATTCGAGGAGTATATCAGATCGTGTGCGGTGCCGGTGGTCATGAGCTTTCGCTGCGATTAATTTCGAAAAGAAATCTCAGTTCAGACGTGCTTGAGATCTATCACTCGTTTCGTTTAGAACAATTTGCTTCTAACGAACCGCACTACATGCGAGTTCACTCAAGATCTCCGCAGTCTGCTAAGAAAAGCAAAACAAGGTTATGGGTGCTTCGTAAAGTTTCACCACTAAGGACTACATGCTCGCGAGTTAAAGCGGAAACACAATCTAGGCCTATTTTTTTGACGCCATTCCTTTAACTGATGTGGACGTCGAGCGAGCTGTACATACATATCTTAATCTCAATTAGCACGCACGCTTGACAGGCCAATACAACCTCGCCATGGATTGAGTTCGTCGGTGCACTACTACCTTGTTATTATTCAGACAAATGGGACAAGGACGAGATGATTGTTTCCCCACATCACCGGAGCATAACAGCACACGGCCCAAATTCAGTTCCCAATCTTAAAACAAACAGACGTCCGCTCTAGCGTAACCACGCGTGATCATGGGACGCTGGATAGATATATAGTATGGGCAGGTTCAGCAAAGTATTATTAGTTGGCGGCGGGGCTAACCAGCGATCATGATCGACGCCTCGACGGCCTTACCCAAATTGATATTAGCCAGGCTTAGATGCAAGGGATGATTAGCCTAGCTGCTGCATGCGTGCTTTGACTGCAAGGTACGTGATCTTCGACAGGGCTTGAGTATTATATATCCTGCTGGGTCCGATGATCGATCGAGCAACGAACTGCACAACCCATGATTAAGCCGATCGACCATATCGGATTATGATATGCAGTTAGATGGGTAGATGATCGATTCATCCATGCAAAAGGAGTTTGCATGCAGTTTTGTCACATTTGCTCTCTACCGGCCATGCAACGTTAGAAGGGATGATTGGCCAGAGGCCGTTTGGGCTTTTTCGTACCGAATAATGATCGCTAGCTAGGTTCGTATCTAGTTTATTTTACAAAAATAAAATACGCATACATTAGTGAACAGAGAAAATTTTGTTTATGCAAATAAAAAAACACAAGAGCAATAATAGCCAGATGCGAGCTTTTCCGAGCATGCATATACTTTCAGTGCTTTCACCTAGTATTGTGCTGGACCATTCCATCATGATTCAAGGCTCAAACGTGGCTACATTTATCCACAACTTTCAGTTCTTCGTTCAGTTATCACTTTGTTCCCAGAGTTCAGAACTTCGGACAGAATATTATCAGTTGTCACTTTATCATGATTTTTCTTTGAATCTTTCAGTTTTCTCTTGCAGGGTTACGACATGTTAGCGGCCCGGTGCAAACGGATCAACATCTCCGTTTCAATCCTAGCGGATAGGAAATTAGTCAGACGCAAGACCAGCGACCCGATGCAAAGTGGCCATTCTGTATGCGCCGGCGCATTCACGGGCCCTAGGTTGCAATGCGTCGGGGCGGACGCACCGTGGACGGTTTTCGTGTCCACCCACATCCTCTCCTAGCCCACCCATCACTGATACATACTGGTAATAGGTTTTTGTTAACCTAAACTACGATGGCTGTATCTACTCGCTGTCACACGCCCTACCACGTCCGGGGCTACTCACAGTCACGTGGCCTACATGCCCTGACGGCTCGCCTCCAATGGAGCTCATACGCGAGGCGTAAACCTCACGCTCATGTCGAGCCTGGCGGTGGTCCGTGCAAGCCTCCCGGCGGCGCAAGGTCCTCTCCATGACCAGATTGTCCTCCCGACCCCGACTGCGCGCGCGCCTCCTGATGACACTAAGCAAGTGTGCCAATTCGTTGGGACTCCAAGTGTAGAGTTTTGTAGCAAGAGAATTTTCCCCACAAGGGTGACTCAGGGTTTTATATCGAACTCAATCTCGGGGAACGAAGGTGAAGCTTCTTCAAGCCTTGTCTAGTAACCTGCAAAGCAAGTTTCTTTGTCTTGTGCCTCCAATTTCACTATGTGGTTGTCAAGCACAAGGCTTTGGTATTAGTAAAATGAAATAAATATAATTATATAAAATGCAAAAAGGTAAATTAAAGCTATAATGTAAACTAATACAAGTAAGTAAAGTGTTTTTGGGTTTTGGTTGCAGTTGCAAGAAATAATATATTTTTGGTATTTTCGGATTTAATTAGTGCAGAAAATATAAAAGCAAGTATAAGCAAGTAAAATGTGGCTCTTGTGATTAAAAATGGATCGGGGTTCATGGGTTCACTTGTCTACTCTCTCAGAAAGGTGTGGTGGCATTAAGAACAAGATAGATAACTTAATATTGATGATATTTATTATTTGTTTTGGTAAGCATTCATATGTGCATCACGTCCTAGCATAAAGAGGATAATACACATCTTACTTATACTCCACTAGAAATGGATACTCTGGACAATCTAGATTTAAGAATTAAAAGAGTATAGCTTTAAGTACTTTGACATGATGTTGAGTGACAAATGTGCTACCGTTGCATTTAAACATATCACGATGAACCAATTATAGTATCCATGAATGTAAACAATGTTTCTCAGCTGTCACTAAGAATTATATAGCACATGAATTTGTTTTTTTCCTAGTGAGGTAACAAAGGAATTGGTAAACACCATACTCCCTCTCTCACAGTTTATAAGGCACGCGCGTACCCCTAGATCGCAAATTTGGTCAAGTTAGCATTAGTTATATGTTATAAAAATTATATCATTAGAAAGTTCAGATGTTCTATTTTCTAATGATATAAATTTTGTATTATATAATTTAAATTATATAGGTTAAATTTGCGACCTAGGGGTACGCGCGTGCCTTATAAACTGTGAAGGAGGGAGTAGTAGATATGAAGTTTGATCATAACAAGTAGTAAAGGATATGGTAACAATATGCATCTATCAATACATCACGAACACAATAAAAGTTCAGATTTCATAAATCATCCAATAAAAGTAAGGATTCACCACATAGGAATTACATAATATGGCCATAATCATGATAGGAAGATCGTATGGCATCTAATCAACATAGCAAACAAGAGAGATAGATCAAGGTCCTACCACGAACCTATAGTCCAGAGGTGGAGTACTCTCTCTTCATCATGGTGGCAGTGTTGGACATGTTGGAAGGGGTGGAGATGCAACTGGGGATGGCTCCGGCAGCGTTTCCCCCTCCAATATTCGTAGGTTCAGCCTCAGTTTCGTGGTTTTCGTGTTTCCGCGCCACCTCCTTCGAGAACGCCTCGGGGGTCTATATAAAGTGGTTTTTAGGTGGGTGATCGAATATCCATCTATTTTCGTACTTCATGTGTTCTTCGACGAGAGGAAGAAGAAAATGTGATAAAACAGCGTAATATATGAACAATGCAAGAGTTGATTGAGCCTAAACTAATTCTCAGTTTTTTTTTTTTGATAATGAACTAATTCTCAGCTAGGTGAGCATTATATCCAAACCATTCATATCAAATTTGTTTGTTCCATTTAGCCCCTTTTAAAAAAATGAAACCATGCTTAAAGCATGGATTTCACAGGAGTACGAGTTTAGTTTGGTATAAACTACTCCTTGGCACTAAGCTTAATTTGGTATATAAAGCGCCAGTTTCTCTGTCACGACTTTATAACATTGTCTCTTTAGAAGCATGCAAGATGTGTGCTTGCAATGCACTTCTGATTCGCCGTCGTCCAACATACGTGTACCCGAAGGTTTGACTCGTTTTGCATGAGTACCAATACTTGCCCCGCAGGCCGTAGACTGCGAAACTGCGAAACTCGTCCAAAAGAAGAGTAATGCACGCACCCACGCATGCGTGCATGCCATCGATCGGTGGATTCGGTTGCGAAGCATGCGGCATGCCTTGCAAGGCTGCATTGCCCAGGCGAGATGACGAAAGCTGTGAACATGTCATCGTGTCTCGTGATTCCTAGGGCAAACATGCACACATCACCTTATCTACTCCCACATATTCTCCTTTTTTTCTTTTTGTTCAGGGAGAGTGAAAGAAAGAGGACATGCTCATGGTCATCTACTAGGCTACGACTCCTGTCTAGTCCTGCCTCTCGTTATCTTTGTAGCCAATCAAACCAAAAGCCATTGGATTGTTGAACCAAAAGGAGAAACTTAGCATGATGGGCTGTGATATGACACAGCCGGGGCCTAGTGCAATTCACAATAATATCTCCCAAATCTCAAAGCAGCTAGTAGTAGTGAGACGTGGGCCAAAGCTAAACATGGTACTTTGCCTTTCCGGTGTCTGTCACGTGGGACCGATCATGGCCCGCTAACCAAGCTTAAAAGCAACAAACAGTATAAAGTAAACAAAAATCTCCCATAAAAAGAAATGAAAAAATACGCCAAAGAACCGTAGTATCAACAATTTCTATATCATACTGAATCATATCGTTCCGTACGTTCCATCATGGTACGCTGAAGTTTCTAGGAAGTCAGGAAGAGACTTTTTCGAACGAAGGACGGTGTCAGTGTGCACATCAAACAGCTAGCACCGCGCGTTGATAGCAGACGGATTAAATTTGTCGAAAAGCACCGGGCGTTGTACTGCCGACGTCGCTGATGAAAAGATAAGGGCATCTCCAACCGGGCGACCCAAACGGATGGCCCAGCGCGTTCGTTTTGGGCCGTTTGCGTGGCCGAGCGGACGCGTGGACAGCGGCCCGCGTCCGCGTGTCCGTTTGGGTCGCGCGCTGCGCCCAACGCGCGGACGCACCGCATAATCGGACAAATACGAAAAGAAACGAAACATGGAAATTTTAAACGATATTTCATAAACATATGCCCTATTTTGGGCAAAATTTATACATAGCCCTATTTTGGGCAAATAATCGACAAAAGAAGCCCTATATGGCTTTTAAATTTAAACTAAAAACCCTCTAGTAGGGTTTGGTCGGCGGCGCGGTGGCCGCCGGTGCGCCGCCTAGCCCCCGTGGGCAAAGTCGGCGTCGTCGTCGTCGTCGACGACGTCCCGGGCGGCGAGGCACTGTTGTGGCTCGACCGCGCCGGGGACTCCGGCCACGGAGACCACAGGGCCTCCTCCCAGGCCGAGTGGGGGTCCGCAGCGACCCGAGGTAGCGGCGGCGCGGATAGCAGCGCCTCCTCCCTGAGGCGCTGCTGCCTCTCCTGCCAGGCGCGGCGCCTGGCCTCCTGGCGGCGCCGCTCCTCCGCGCGACGCCTGGCCTCCTGCCGCCGCTGCTCCTCGCGGCGCTCCTCGTCGGCGCGGCGCCTGGCCTCCTCCCGCCGCGCCGCTTCCTCCTCGTCCCGTCGCGCCTGACGGGCCCGGGCGTAGAGCACCCGGAGCTCCGCTTCCTCCTCCGCCGGCCCGCGCCGCTTCCTCCGGCTCGGAGGTACGGATGGCATCTCGAAGGTCCGGCCGGTTGGCCTCCTCCTCCGCCGCCGAGATGAGCTTGGCGGCGCGGATGTCCGGGTCCTCCTCCGAGGACTCGGGCTTCGGCTCGAGCAGCGAGCGGCGGCGGTTGCGGCAATGCCGCGCCGCCGCGGGCGACCTCTCCGATGTGGAGGCCGCCTCGGTTTGCTGCCGATGGCCGCGGCGCCGGCGGAGGCCGGCGGGCTGCCGCTCGCCTCGTCGTCGTGGGCTCCGGGAGCGAAACCGCGCTTCGGGGCCATGGCGGCGGTTTCTGCGGGAGTGGCGTGGGGGCCGGAGTGGAGTTCCAGATCCCCCCCAGTCCCCCTTTAATACCCTCCCGGGGCACCGCCCGGTGGGCCCAAAGGAGACGAGGCGACGGACGCCCGGACGCGAGCGGACGGCGCGTGCCATCCGCGGCCACGCAAACCTAGCCAATATTTGGGCCGGGTTTGCGTCGTTCCGGACGCCGTGGCCGTCCGCTTTTGCGGTGCATCGCCGCGTTGGGCCGGGATTTTGTCCGGATCGACCCATCCGGACGCGCGGGCGCGGGATGGGTCGCCCCGTTGGAGATGCCCTAAGTGGCCTGAAATCGATCGTGCGCGCTGCCGGTGGTCATGAGCTTTCGCTGCGACTAATTTGCAAAAGAATTGCTCGCACGTGTGTTCGATACCAGTCACTCGTTCCTCTTAAAACACGAGCCACTTCAGAAATGTGAGGACGTGTTAATCCGTCTGACATTGGCTTCTAACGAACTGCACTAGAAGCCGTCACTAGCGATATCTCCAGTTTACTAGGAAAGCAAAACCATTGAGGCTACTTTGAAAAGTTCTAGGACTACACTACATGCGCGCGAGAGTATGTAAAGTGAAAGCACAATCTAATCTAGCTCCGATTTGTTAATCCCATTACTTTGACTGATGTGGACGTAGAGAGTGAGGTATATATACATGCATAGATCGATTGACCGGCCAATAAAACCTCGCCATGCATAGATCGAGTTCGTCGGTGCACTACCACACTACGGGAACCCGCCGACGTGCCGACGGCCAGAATCTGTGCCGACGGCCGCCGTCGGCACAGCCTCGCTCGCCGTCAGCCCAGCAAAGTAGCCGTCGGCACAGCCTGGCCGTCGGCACGAGAACCACCGAGAACCGACGGCCGCCGTCGGCACACTTTGGCCGTCGGCACAAACACTGTCTGTGCCGACGGCACGTAGCCTAGCCGTCGGCACATGGTCATATGGTGGGGCCACAGACAGCCACCGACAACGGCGTCAGCAGGTGGCAAACGGCGTGATGTGGGCCGACGGCCAGGCCGTCGGCACAGCTTCCCCGCCAAAATTTCTTTCTTCCCGCCCTTATTCGCGCCATTTTTTCGCGCCACTTCCTATGTAGGCCGACGGCCAGGCCGTCGGCACAGGTTCCCGCCATTTTTCCCCCTCCTTCCCTCCCGCCATTCTTCTCGCGCCCATTCTCTCCCGCCAATTATTCCCGCCGTTTCAGCCCTCGTCGTCCTATATATAGCCATGTCTTCTCAACACTAACATCACCAACAACATTTCTCTCCTCATCAACTCTCTCATCCAAAAAACACCACAGAATCCTCTGAGCTCAGCTGCCGTCGAGATGGCTCCTCGTCGCCGTAGCAACACGGGCTTCATCGGCGTTCGCCAGCGGGCTGCGGGCCATTTCGCGTCCGAAATCTCCGCCGGTGGTGTGCGTGTGTGGCTCGGCACCTTCTACACGAAGGAGGCTGCTGCCCGCGCATACGACGTTGCGGCTTGGAGGTTTGGCCGGTCGCGCCACGAATTGAACTTCCCGGAGGTCGGGTCTCGACGGAAGCCGAGAGTCTCTCTACCGAGCCGCTACTTCGCTCGGAGGGTGAAGCGCAGCGGTTCGGAGATGGCCGGCGGCGGATTGATACCACCGAGGCGGACGAGCAGTTCATGGCACGGTGGCGCGCGAGACCATCCCGGAGACGTCGCGGCCACGCGCGCATTCCGGAAGGAGAAGCAGGCGTACGGAGAGAGAGAGGAGGGCGGGAAAGCGGCAGAGAAGGGCCGAATATGACGCGGAGTACGCCAAAGGAGAGGCGTCGACATGGGGGGAAAATGATGAACGGTGGTTTTCGTACCTCTCAAGTACCGCTTCAGAGGACACCCCTAGCGAGGACGAAGATTTCGAGAACTGATTAGTATGTGTGTGTGTCGAGTCCATGTATCTAACGGGTCATGTGTCGACCCAGTGTTAAGTGCTTTGTTCGTGTGTGGGTTTAGTTTTTTAAGTGTTTTGGTTTGTGTGTTAGTAGTGTAGTTTTTAAGTGCTTTGCTTCGTGTGTGGGTGTAGTTCTTTAAGTGCTTTGGTTTGTGTGTGGTCTAGTTCTTTAAGTGTTTTGGTTTGTGTGTGGGTCTAGTTATTTAAGTGCTTTGTAACGTGTGTGGGTCTCAAGTTCTTAAGTGTATCATTATTGTGTGTCGCAGAAATCGAGCATCGGAGGGTGGGAATGGTCCCAAAACTCAGGCAGATTATAGACTGTAGGGGTAAAATCCAGGATCTGTATGTGGAAACTCCTGGTAAGCCCAACCTATGGTTTCCCATGTACATATGTCCTAAACAAACCAAAGCAAATAAAAAAATCCATTGTTACACCGTCACACGGAGAAAGCTATAGGGGTAGATCTGCGGGGTCCCCGCCCTAGGGTTTCCGAAGATACGAGATCGGCGGAGCGTCGGAACCGCTTAAAAACTTGCATATGTCCCTAGCATATGTGCACAAGTGTGATGCGGGGTTTGGCTAACCTTGCATGTACCCGGCGTTGACGATTTTCGCGGACATGGGCCAGCACTTGGTGAAAATCCAGGATCCGTATGTGCAAACTCCTGGTACGGCTAAAATGGAGCCTATTTTATGGTAAAGTAAGCCCAACCTATGGTTTCCCATGTACATATGTCCTAAACAAACCAAAGCAAATAAAAAAATCCATTGTTACACCGTCACACGGAGAAAGCTATAGGGGTAGATCTGCGGGGTCCCCGCCCTAGGGTTTCCGAAGATACGGATCAGCGGAGCGTCGGAACCGCTTAAAAACTTGCATATGTCCCTAGCATATGTGCACAAGTGTGATGTAGGGTTTGGCTAACCTTGCATGTACCGGCGTTGACGATTTTCGCGGACATGGGCCGAGCACTTGGTGAAAATCCGGGATCCGTATGTGCAAACTCCTGGTACGGCTAAAATGGAGCCTATTTTATGGTAAAGTAAGCCCAACCTATGGTTTCCCATGTACATATGTCCTAAACAAGCCAAAGCAAATAAAAAAATCCATTGTTACACCGTCACACGGAGAAAGCTATAGGGGTAGATCTGCGGGGTCCCCGCCCTAGGGTTTCCGAAGATACGGATCGGCGGAGCGTCGGAACCGCTTAAAAACTTGCATATGTCCCTAGCATATGTGCACAAGTGTGATGTAGGGTTTGGCTAACCTTGCATGTACCGGCGTTGACGATTTTCGCGGACACTGGGCCAGCACTTGGTGAAAATCCGGGATCCGTATGTGCAAACTCCTGGTACGGCTAAAATGGAGCCTATTTTATGGTAAAGTAAGCCCAACCTATGGTTTCCCATGTACATATGTCCTAAACAAACCAAAGCAAATAAAAAAATCCATTGTTACACCGTCACACGGAGAAAGCTATAGGGGTAGATCTGCGGGGTCCCCGCCCTAGGGTTTCCGAAGATACATCGAGCGGAGCCGCGTGGCGTCATTTTATGTGTCCTAGCAACCACTGCAAAAGACGGAACTGGGATACGGCAATTATCTTGGAGAACCCTTCACGAACAGGGCTATCTCGTCCGGAGTTCTATGGCTTTTAGGGGAAATGAGTAGGAAACGGCCCGTTTCACCACATAGTTTGTCGGAACGAGGCCATATTTGGCACGTGCGTGGGCCTTAGGATGGGAAGCAAGGCCCCGGTCGCGGATTTCCAATCCGAACTACGGGCGACGGTTTTTCCATTTTCGGGGTGCCGGAAGGGCTTTTTTTTGAAGCGGCTACATGGTGCGCATTTCGAGTATCGCGCGGGACCTCCGCGCAGCGGTAGGATACCTCCTACGCACCACCTATCACATGCCATATGCGCGCGGAAGCCATCCGGGAATCCCACCCGCTTCTGCGGTGCCCGCCGAATCCGCTGGAACCGGCCGGATTTGAATCGGGGCGACACTTTCCTTCGCTCAATAAATGGAGGGAAAAATGGTTTTAGGTCCATGACGCGTCATTTTATGTGCTAAATGTTTTCCGTTTCGCGCGTTGGCGGACGGGTGCAACCGCGCTCCCGGTACGGCCATACCGCATGTCCCGGCGGCCCCGTTTTGCGCAGTTGGCGAAGCAAACGGAGCCAAAAATCGCGCGGAGCCGCGTGGCGTCATTTTATGTGTCCTAGCAACCACTGCAAAATACGGAACTGGGATACGGCAATTATCTTGGAGAACCCTTCACGAACAGGGCTATCTCGTCCGGAGTTCTATGGCTTTTAGGGGAAATGAGTAGGAAACGGCCCGTTTCACCACATAGTTTGTCGGAACGAGGCCATATTTGGCACGTGCGTGGGCCTTAGGATGGGAAGCAAGGCCCCGGTCGCGGATTTCCAATCCGAACCACGGGCGACGGTTTTTCCATTTTCGGGGTGCCGGAAGGGCTTTTTTTGTGAAGCGGCTACATGGTGCGCATTTCGGTATCGCGCGGGACCTCCGCGCGGTGGTAGGATACCTCCTACGCACCACCTATCACATGCCATATGCGCGCGGAAGCCATCCGGGAATCCCACCCGCTTCTGCGGTGCCTCGCCGAATCCGCCGGAAACCGACCGGATTTGAGCCGGGGCGACACTTTCCTTCGCTCAATAAATGGAGGGAAAAATGGTTTTAGGTCCATGACGCGTCATTTTATGTGCTAAATGTTTTCCGTTTCGCGCGTTGGCGGACGGGTGCAACCGCGCGCCCGGTACGGCCATACCGCATGTCCCGGCGGCCCCGTTTTGCGCAGTTGGCGAAGCAAACGGAGCCAAAAAATCGAGCGGAGCCGCGTGGCGTCATTTTATGTGTCAGCAACCACTGCAAAAGACGGAACTGGGATACGGCAATTATCTTGGAGAACCCTTCACGAACAGGGCTATCTCGTCCGGAGTTCTATGGCTTTTAGGGGAAATGAGTAGGAAACGGCCCGTTTCACCACATAGTTTGTCGGAACGAGGCCATATTTGGCACGTGCGTGGGCCTTAGGATGGGAAGCAAGGCCCCGGTCGCGGATTTCCAATCCGAACCACGGGCGACGGTTTTTCCATTTTCGGGGTGCCGGAAGGGCTTTTTTGTGAAGGACTACATGGTGCGCATTTTAGTATTGCGCGGGACCTCCGCGCAGCGGTAGGATAACTCCTACGCACCACCTATCACATGCCATATGCGTGCGGAAGCCATCCGGGAATCCCACCCGCTTCTGCGGTGCCCCGCCGAATCCGCTGGAAGCCGACCGGATTTGAACTGGGGCGACACTTTCCTTCGCTCAATAAATGGAGGGAAAAATGGTTTTAGGTCTATGACGCGTCATTTTATGTGCTAAATGTTTTCCGTTTCGCGCGTTGGCGGACGGGTGCAACCGCTCGCCCGGTACGGCCATACCGCATGTCTCGGCGGCCCCGTTTTGCACAGTTGGCGAAGTAAACGAAGTCATATGGGCTGATAGTTGTTATCACATGTACCTATGACGTAACCAAGATCAAATAGAGGCATATGCCCACCAGGGGAGCCCCGGTGGGATGTAGTCAAAGGGGTAGATCGCGCGGTCAACAGAATTAGGTTTTCGTCAGAAATCGAGCATTGAAAGGTCGGAATGGCCCCAAAATGTGTGTGTCTCCCTATAATAATACTCCCTCCGTTTCAATATATAATGCCTATAGATTTTCTGCACGGTAATTAGCGCAAGTCATTTTTTAACACAAAACCACCTTATTTTCAGTTAAAAGGAAAAAAAATGAAAATAAAAAATGCCTATAGATTTTCAGTTCCCAGATTCTATATTTTACTTGATTGTAGTCCTGCAGAGAAAAAAATATCAGAAAAGATTAAAAGAAAAAAAAATGAAAAACCTGTGCCGACGGCTAGGCCGTCGGCACAGCTAGGGTAGCTTATGTGGCCGAGCCGGACCAAGTCCGGCTCATACGCACGCGCCACTCCCCCTGCACGACCTCTCCCCACGCCGCCAGCCACCGCGCCGCCGCCAGCCCCCTCGCCGCCGCCAGCCACCGCCACCGCGCCGCCGCCGGCCCCTCGCCGCCGCCAGCCACCTGCGCCGCCGCCAGCCGCACGCCCTCTCCCCACGCGCCGCGCCGCCAGCCACCTGCCCGGCGCCCCCGTCCCCGGCGCCCCCGTCCCCGGCAGCCCCCTCCCCGGCAGCCCCCTCCCCGGCGCCCCGTCCCCGGCGCCCCCTCCCCGGCAGCCCCCTCCCCGGCGCCCCGTCCCCACTCGCCACCCTCCTCCCGAGCCCGTCCCCGCTGCCGCCCTTCTCACCTGTAAGCATTTCCCGCCCCCCCCCCCCATTTTTTCCTTTTTTTTATTTCTATTTGTTGTAGATGATTTAGTTGTAAATAGAGCAAATAGAAAAATTGCAAAGTGCAAATAGAAATGATTGGAGAATGAAATATAGTTGAAAATAGAAATAGTTGGAAAACGAAATATAGTTGGAAATAGAAATAGGATTTTGTTGTTGTTTTACTTTTTGTCGTTGAAATAGAAATAGTTGGAAAACAAAATATAGTTGGAAATATAGTTGGAAACTAATTTTGTTGTTGTTTTAACTAGGCCCCGCCATGACTGCCCCGTCGTGACCGCTCCGTCGTGACTGCCCCGTCGTGACCACGACCGCTCCGTCGTGACCGCCGTGTCGTCGTGACCGCGATTCTCTCCCACCGCCGAGGGTGAGCTAAAACTTCGCCTCCCCTCTCCGCATTTTTTTTACATCACTAGATTCATTTTTCAAGTAAAGTTGCGTAACCTAGGAGTCACTTCCCGTCCGCGAGCGTTACGCGGATAAATATGCATTAGTGGTCGGCATATTTTCAACCGTAACGCTTGCGGCATTTACGGGACAGTCGGCGGATGCGTAGTTGTCTACGTTTTCCATGTTCTACTCGGTCCGAGTCAGGATTTCGGCGGCGCCTCCCCGTTGTTCTCCGGATGCACATCCTCTCGGTTTTTTGCCGAGACGTGTATCGGGAGAGCAGCGGGGAGGTGCTGCCGAAATTCTGACTTGGACCGGGGTAGAGCATGGAGAACGTAGCCAACTACGGATCCGGCGGCTGCTAGGAGCCCACCTAGTAGAGATGTAGGTTGATGCATGCGTTTCGCCCGGTAAAATAAATAAAAATATGATGCATTTAATTTCATGGTACTATTTGTTGTTTGTCTCCCAATCAAGCGAGAGGATGGCTGATAATGGGTGGATGTACAGTGGCCGTGCTAGTTCGATCGAAATGACGAGAAGAGTGGGTATGGAAGACCAATTTATTAGTGAAGGAGTTAGCGCGTGGTTCAAAGTCGAGCGTTCGTCCAAGTTGCCCTTGCGCTCGTTGCAAGAGGCGTCATCGTCACGGAAAGGATGATATGACTAAACATCTTTGGTTGAATGGGTATATGCTCGATTACGTCACGTGTGTCGACTTTGCTCGGTACTGAACGTGACAGAGGTGAGGTGATGAGGCGGCGAATCGATGGCAATGAGGACGATGGGATTAGATACTTGCTAGATGATCTCCACGATGCCTACATGCCGAATCGCCGAACAGGAGGAACCGCCGAACCGGAGGGACCGCCGGAACCGGAGGAACCGCCGAACCGGAGGAACCCGAGCCTACCGCAAAGGCCTTCTATGATATGATGGCTGCGGCTAAGAGGCCTCTATACGAGGGTGCAAAAATTTCTCGGCTCGATGCCATCGCGCAAGTACTAGCCGACAAGTCCCGGTTCGACGAGCACCCGTGCATGCTTTGAAAAAAATCTGGTAACGGTTGGTAACATGTTGCCCGAAGGCCATTGTCTGCCTAAAACCATGTATGCAGCAAAGAAAATGTTGAAAGCGCTCGGCATGGATTATGTGAAGTATGATTGTTGTCCCAAAAGCTGTCTTTTGTTTTGGAAAGAGTTTGCGGATGACAAATATTGTAGCAAGTGTGGGTCCTCTAGGTATCATGAGATAACCGGAGCTAATGGTGAGAAGGTGCAGACAAAAGTCGCCGTGAAGATTCTTCGTTATCTCCCGTTCATAAAAAGAATCCAACGGCTTTACATGTCCGAGGAGTCAGCCAAACAGATGACGTGGCATAAGAACGGGTTGAGATTCAAGGACGAGGAGGGACGACTAAACATGGGGCACCCATCTGATGGTAAAGCATGGCGGAACTTCGATGCAAAACACCCTGATAAGGCAAATGATGCTCGGAATGTCGAATTGCGATAGCAACCGATGGATTCAATCCATATGGTATGTCAGCATCCGCGTACGGCTGTTGGCCCGTGTTTGTTATTCCGCTCAATCTCCCTCCCGGAGTCCTTATGCAAAGGAAGACCATATTCCTGTCGATGATCATTCCGGGGCCCGATTACCCGGGAAGAATTAGAGTGTATTCATGCAACCGCTTGTGGATGATTTGCACCACTCTTGGCACCATGGGACCTTGACATACGACCGAGCAACGAAGACAAACTTTGTCATGAAAGTTTGGTTCCAATATTCCATGCACGACCTACCCGGGTACGCTCTATTTTGCGGGCATTGTACAGCTGGTAGGTTTCCATGCCCAGTGTAGCGTGCACCGATTGGAGTTCATTTGGCTGAATGCGGGTCGCAAATATGTCGCATTTGACAAACATCGAAAGTACCTCAAAAGAGGGCATCGGTTCGGAGGAGACAAAAAGAACTTCACAAAGGGCAAAGTTGTGCGTGAAGAAGAAACGATACCAAAGTTCAATGGTGAAACTGTTGATGGTGAGCTACGTGCTCTCCGACGTAGTAAAGAACCCGGCAAAACATATGTGGGATATGGTGAGACACACAATCTGGACTCACGTGCCAGAGCTTAACGCAGCTCGAGTATTACAAGAATCTCGAACTTCCCCATAACATCGATATGATGCACACCGAAAAGAATGTGGGGAGTCCGTTTTAACACCGTCTCGAACATTCCCGACAAGACAAAGGATAATGTCAAGGCTAGAGTCGATGTTGAGAATCGTGTGACGAGGCAAAGACTACACATGCATCCTCCTGAGGGCAATAGAAAAAATTGGGTCAAGCCGCATGCCAACTACGTGCTTGATAGTCTCCAGAAGAAGGAGGCAATGATGTGGCTGAAATACGCCGTTATGTTCCCAGATGGCTATTGTTCGAATATGAGTAAGGGAGTCAATCTTACAACAGGAAAAGTAAACGGGCTCAAGAGTCACGACTATCATATATGGATTGAGCGACTGATGCCGGTGATGGTTCGAGGGTATCTCCCGAGCATGTCCGGCGAGTGCTTGCGGAGTTGAGCCATTTCTTCCGCACGGTCTGTGCTAAGCAGATATGTGAGTCGGTGATTGCGAAGTTGCATGATCAAGTGCCGGAGTTGTTATGCAAGTTAGAGATGATCTTTCCACCAGGTTTCTTTACCCCGATGTTACATCTCATTGTGCATCTTGCGAACGAGGCACTCTTGGGTGGACCGGTGCAATATCGTTGGCAATTTTGTATTGAGAGAGAGTTCAAGTATATTCGAAACAAATGTGGCAACAAAAATAAGATTGAAGCATGCATAGCTGAGGCAACTATCCTCCGGGAGATGGCAGACGCCACGACAACGTACTATGCGGATGATGTTCCCACTATGCATAACCCGATATCTCGGTACAATATCGACGAGCCCAAGCATGACCCCAAGCTCCTCCTCTTCAAATGTCACGGCGGCAAGGCTGGTGCCTCTAAAAAGGGCATCTTGACAAAGGAAGAGAAAGATTGCATAATGTTTTATGTGGTTACGAACATGCAAGAAGTGCTCAAATTCATAAGGTAAAATGGTGAACAAATTACTTTGCAATTAGTAACTCGATTTTGGTCTAATACGTTTTTTCTCCCTTTTAGCCAATACAAGGATGAATATTGGACGAGATCGACGGATCCTCCGATGCGGAGATGGAGATTCTTTTGAAAGAGAGTCGACCCGGAAAGAAAAAATTCCTGGATTGGTTCTACGAAAAAGTAATTTCTAACAAGTCCCTTTTAGCCAATACTTTTGCAATCCGTGACTTGTCCCTCTTATTACACGTAACTAATGCAAAGAAACAATTTGAACTGAATTTGTAGGGAGGTGATCCCAACGTTGAGATGACGGATGAGCTGAGATGTGTTTCCCGAGGTTGCAACCGTAGAATCTCAATGTATGAGAAGTACGATGTGAATGGGTATCGCTTCCATACATAGTATCACCGAAGAATCGGCCTAACCCAAAAACTATAAATACCGGGGTCTTCACCAAAGGATCCGATGACATAGAATACTACGGAAGGTTAGAGAATGTATACGAGCTGACATTCAATAGGACAAACATACAACTCAATCTCGTTGTGTTCAAATGCCACCTGGTTCGACCCACAAGTTGGACAGAGAAGCACTCCTTCCATTGGGTTAGTTGAAGTTAGGCCTTCAACCCTGCTATAGCGGAGCCGATGTCTTTGTTGTGGCTCACCAAGCCAAGCAAGTTTATTATTTGCCCTACCCATGTCAAAAGGAGTACCTCAAAGGCTGGGAAGTCGTGTTCAAGGTATCACCACATGGTAAGCTACCCATGCACTCCGACGAGGATTACAACAACATTGACCTCGTAACATACGAGGGAATTTTTTATCAAGAGCAAGAGAACTTTGGGGATTTCGAAATAGAAATTGGTCTTGAGGACCTCGAGAACGAGGCACATCTTCATGGTGAAACAGTGTTGGACCTAAAGGACATACAAATGCTCACCAAGTTACATGAGGGCAATGGGTTCAATGATGAGCCTCCACCGGACATTCCCATCCAACCTCATTACTCACATGATACTGATAGTGATAGTGAAAATGAGAACCCAATGCCTCGTTATGAGAACCCAATGCCTCATTATGATAGTGATGATTCGAGGTGAGGGTCCTTTATGCCTTTATGCTTAGTATCTATTTTTCCATATGCTTCTTATACTTAGTATTTATTTTTCAATATGCTTCTTATGCTTAGTATCTATTTTTCAATATGCTTCTTATGCTTAGTATCTATTTTTCAATATGCTTCTTATGCTTAGTATCTATTTTTCAACATGCTTCGCCATATGTTTTTTTTGCTTAGTGTCTACATTTTATTAAGGCATGAATGCTTACTTGTTTACTCTTTGTCAATGCGGGTGATTGATCAATATGAGCGGAAGCAAGCAATCCATGAACTCCATTTTGAAGAGTATGAGCCAACGAAGTTCACCGGGACCACTAGAAGTGGAAGACCAACGCGTGCCAGCTCGCGTTACGCGGACGATGACACGGGTGGAGTTGGAGGTGGAGGTGTAGGTGGAGGTGGAGGACGTGGTGGAGGTGGAGGTGGAGGTGGAGGTGTAGGTGGAGGTGGAGGACGTGGTGGAGGTGGAGGTGGAGGTGGAGGTGGAGGTATAGGTGGAGGTGGAGGACGTGGTGGAGGTGGAGGACGAGGTGGAGGTGGAGGACGAGCTGGAGGACGAGGCGGAGGCGGAGGTGGAGGACGAGGACGAGGTGGAGGTGGAGGACGAGGACGAGGTGGAGGTGGACCTTTCCTTGGTGACATACCCTCGCTCACGGCGACGTGGCTTCCCGTCCGCTCACACACGGTCTACCGAGGGGAGATGGAGGTGGAGATGGAGGTGGAGATGGAGGTGGAGGGGCAGGACGAGGAGGCGGAGAGGGAGATGGCGTCGAAGAAGTTGCGCATTCGTGGTGAAGCGCAAGTCCCCGATGAGAGGAGGGAGCCTACTAGCCAGGATGCGAAAGCCCTCATCATCCCGAACGAAAAGAGTAAGTTTAATTTTGAACATTTAGATTCATTTTGCTATGTACTAATGTTTTCATTATTGTGCATAACCGATTGGCATACTAATGTTTTGATTATTGTGCAGCAATTGGACATATGACAAGGGGTTCGCCAGCCGTCGAGCATGATTGGAGCTCTTATTAGGCAAGACTGCGGCTGGGCTTTTACACTCCGGTCCCCGCGGCGAGAAGAAGCTAGCCGAGACTTGGGCGGACTATGAGGCAGCTCCTTGCCCGGGCTTTGGGACAGCTGCTCGACGCCGTGTACACCAAGTTTTGGGTAAAGCATGCTTCTCGAGTTTACTTCATAGTTGATGACCACACTATGCTAACTCATGTCTCTCTCACAATTATTCTTATGCATGATTGCGGACCCATTATAAGGTGCCCGATGAGATGGTTGAGCAAGGGAAGGCGGTATCGACTAGGGCTTGTCGGAGGTTGACAAGGCAACAGTGGTACAATCGAAGCATACCTGCATCGGGCACTTCAAGGCTGAGCGGGGCACGAGGGTCAAGAAAGCCGACAATATCGGGGACGATCCTCAGCCGACAAAGGAAGATTACTTCAAGGTAAGTAAATATTCAATGAGACTCTATGTTGCTTGCATAGTTGGGATTGCATTATGTGTTCTTCAAATGAGTTTTGGTTTTTCAGTGTTATGCCCCTATGGTGCGAGAATAAGGAAGACGCATTTGAGGCCTTGGTAGCGAGGTGGGTTGGCGAAGACGCCGACTTCAACGCCAAGAGCGCGCGCAACAAGGCAAGCCGGAGCACTGGAGGAACACACGGTGCGGGAAGCCGCAGACCGAGCGCTACGAGAAGCACAAGGTACATATATACATGGAACAACTTGCATTTATTTCCCCTCATATTACTACTTGATACACATAACATTTATCTTGCCGTGCGGGAGGCGGAACTCGGGAGCCTCTCACCGAGAGTGGGAGGGTGGCGAAGATGAAGCCGAAGCGGCCCGATCCGAGCCGACCTCGGCCCTCGCTGCTCGAGTACTTCGGCTTTGCCGAAGAGGAGTTGGAGAAGTACCGCTCGGTGTTCAAGGGTCTTCATCCGGAGGTGGATGATCCTATTGAGCGAGGAGACCGACTTGACGGCGATTATGGTGGCGGGGAGCGGCGCGGAGCATGGCCGCACGAAGCTTCTTAGTGGGGTGATCAAGCCGCAGAGGACCCTCATGCAGATCGGGTCCACCCTCACCACCGGCGACCCACCGGTCGCGCCTCCTCGACTACCGTCGTACGGATGTAAGTTTTCTCATTTCCATCTTCTTTCCAACATTCATCCCTGAATGGCTAAATTGACATGACTCCTTTTCTTGGAAATTGTAGGCTCACTTTGAGGCCGCCTACGCGGCCGCTTGTGAGAAGTATTTGACGGTTGTAGCAGAGTGGGACCTCAAGAGAGCGGCTTGGGAAGAGTACTAGGAGGCGACGAGTCGTGTAAGTTCCAATCTTTTATGGTTCGAAGACATGACAAGTCCCACCTCCCCTTTTTTTATATCTGCGGCGCTTGACATCTAAACTATCTTGCAGGCGGTCGGGACGTTCTTCCAGGACTGGAGAGAGGATCGCACTTCGGAAGAGGAGCCACCTAGGCCGGGGCCGACTCCAGTGTGCCCATCGAGGGAAGCTTTCGCGGCCACATACTACGCACGGACTCCGGTAAGTCCTGTGCCTAACCAGTTCTCACCGCTTTCCTTTCCCATGTGTAAGATGCTAACTCTTGTCAAACATGTAGGGCACGGGAAGTTCGCGGAACTGACCCTCTCCTGGTTCGTCGCGCGAGGGCACACCGATGCACCCCGGCCGCCATTCTCCCGGTGCTTCGGGGTTTTCACTGCCGGGCGATGGTTCAGGCCATGGTTCTACTTCGGTCTACCTCGACAAAGGCCGGACGCCTGAATTTACGAGTCGGGAACTTGGTTGGACCCCCTGATCTTAGTTTCCCTTAGCTAGGTGTCTAGCGGGTGTTCGTCGATCGTGTGTGCCATGTGTCGACGATGTATGATGATTGTGTGTGCTACATGACACATATTTGTATCACGATGATGTTCTTGCTACATTTGATGATGATTATGTCTGTGCAACATTTGTGATGCATTTGAATGTATATTACTGCTATATGTGCTTGTGCGTCGTTGTCTGGGCCAGGAAATGCTGCGGGATACCAAATGGTATGGTCCGTGCCGACGTGCATAGCCGTCGGCACAACCCCTGGACGTGCCAAATGGCAGGGGCTGTGCCGACGGCTATGCTCGTCGGCACAGAAGGTGCGCCCGGCGGCAGCGCTGGAGCGGGCGGCGGCGCGTCTCGGGCCGAAGGATGCGGGCCGACGGCTTGGCCGTCGGCACAGCAGCGAGAAGGTGGACGCGTGGCAGCCTCCGGTCCGCCAATGGCAGGCTTCCGGGCCGACGGCTTGGCCGTCGGCACAGCAGCCAGAGGCGTGGACGCGTGGCGGCCGCTGGTCATCCGATGGCGTGTCATCGGGCCGACGGCTTGGCCGTCGGCACGCGATCCTCTCGACCTAACGGCCGTTAGACGCTCCGCGGGCCCCACGTTGACTGTGCCGACGGCTACTGTGCCGACGGCGTCGTTTGACCGTCGGGCTGGAGTCTGTGCCGACGGCAAAGGCCGGGCCGCCGGCGAGCCGGTCCGTGCCGAGGCGATATTGTGCCGACGGCGGTGTGCCGACGGCGGCCGTCGGCACAGACGTGGGCCGACGGCAGGTGATGCTGTGCCGACGGCCGCCGGCCGTCGGCCCCTCGGCTGGTTCCCGTAGTGCCACTTTATATTCAGCAAAATAGTACAGGGGCGCCATTGTTTTCCCAACCTGCTGCACGACGTATGCTGCATTGCTGTAACATAATCATGCGTGGTCATGGGGCGCCGGCTATGTATACTATTGTTGAAGTTTGAAGAAGTAGGGCAGGCTCGATCAATAAACTGTTAGTGTTGGCGGCGGGGCTTACTCAAATTGATATAATCGCAGACTTAGATGCATGGGATGATTAGCCTAGCTGCCGCATGCATGCATATGCTTTGACTGCAAGCTAGGTACGTACGTGATCTTCGACAGGGTTTGAGTATTATATATCCTGGGCCTGATGATCGATGGAGGCATGGAGCGTACCACGCAACGAACTGCAGAACTCATGATTAAGCCGATCGATCCGCAGATTAGATGATACTAGCTAAATGCCCGCGCGTTGCTGCGTGCAACAAAGTGATTATTCTTGTGCTTTCTCGATGAGAAATTTATTCATTTTCAGAGCTAGTCTTGAAGCAGCAGCAACTCCAGGTTGCCCTTATCTCTCTGCTGGGAAAGTGAACCGACCAACCGTATCGTGAGTTCCCCTACACGCCCGTCACCGCCGCCGGCAGGTTCTCCTACACCCCTCCTCGTCCACCGCCGTGGATCTGCTCCCCTACATGACCCAGCTTCCGGCGTGGGGCGGCTCCCCTACCCACGCCGCCGGGGGAAAGCGTGCACTAATCTCAACATTGAAGATTTTAGGCCTCGCACATTTGTGCAATATGGGGAAAATACCCGTGTGTTGCGACGGTTTATATTTATTGAATGATCTGCCTTGACTATGTATGTAAACATGCCATAATCTTTGTCAAGAATTGATCCCACATATGCACTTGTAATTGTCGATGCGATTTAGTGAAGAACACGTTGCGTTTAATAGAGCGAACGTTGGAAATATCAATAAATCAATTTTCAGATGCACGAACAATAGAGTTTTGTTATCCAACAATATTGTTTTCGACATGTACACCAATATGTTGGTAACAAAATATTTGTGCAACTGGTATAAGAATAGCAGAAGGTGTGCATGCTTGCATATATGTCGGTCTACAGAAACTGTAGTGTGTAGGACCATTGCAGACGAATTAAACAGATGAAGGGCCTGCTTTGGCTCAGTTTCACCTCTGAACGCTCACCCATTGCACACGAATTAAGTCATGGGCTTTGCTAGGTCTTGTATAGATGAATTAAATTTGATTTCTGGATTGATAATTCGAGTGTAAGAATATGTAAATTAATGAAATTATCTGCCGTAGATGAATTTGGTGACCTGCAATACATCCACGCTCAAGTTTAGCAACCTAATCAAATCTAATATGGGATCAACTGTCAAGCACTAATCAAATCTACGCCAGCACTTGGAAACGTGAATCAAAAACCAAAGGGAAAAATATAGTAGCTTTTCTTCCAAGCATCATACCACGTATCTCATCTATTGCTGTAATAATGCAAATGTTAAAGAGTTCTGGACGAACCTAAAGCGTGCAGAGAAGCTGAGAGAAGCTCGGACAAAAAAATCCCCAAAATCGTTTCTCCACTGTCAGCCGAGCTTCGGTTTTTGTTTTCTCTCCCATACTTTCCAGTCAGATACTGTTTGTTCCACTTAAAAAATACTTGAACTGCTCAATTAATTATATATGTTTCTGCATCACCTTGATGAAACTTCGCAATTTCAATGAGCCGATACCAATACCAAATTCTGATAGCAATTGCATTGTGATTAAACCTGCAGTGCAACTTAAGCTAATGCAATGGACCTTGCCAGTCTACTCATAGCAGTCCCAACTCAATCATTATCTCCATGAGCAGGCAAAACGGATTCAGTCATCTGTAAAGAAGCCTATGCACATGAGTCAAACGTGCACCAAACAGCAACTTCGTGGCAGAGGTGCGGGTTCAGACAAACATGGTGATCAAATTTAAGTAGAACATGAAATATACGATTACACGGACTGTCACGAAACCTGAGACGATATTAGCCAGAACTCCGCCGCCATTGTCGCCTAATTGAGATCATAAACCACCACAGACACGGCCAAAACGTATGGTAATACCTAGGCATTACGGCAGAAGAGGCCTGGCACCGGTTGGTTTAGGCCGCCATGGACGCGACCCCGAGCTCACGCCCGCAGACTTAGATGCATGGGATGATTAGCCTAGCTGCCGCATGCATGCATATGCTTTGACTGCAAGCTAGGTACGTACGTGATCTTCGACAGGGTTTGAGTATTATATATCCTGGGCCTGATGATCGATGGAGGCATGGAGCGTACCACGCAACGAACTGCAGAACTCATGATTAAGCCGATCGATCCGCAGATTAGATGATATGCTGTAGATGCCTAGATGGATATAGAGAGTCCGTAGTTTTGTTGTCCCTGCCATGCAATGCAACGCGATCGAGCCGGGATGATTGGCCAGGGGCCGTTTTCGACTTTTCTGAGTCTGATTACGATCGCTAGCTAGCTGTGCCGTCGACTCATGTCTAGAAAAGTGGTGTTTGATGTGTGCCAAGGTTTACACGCGAGGCACGATGGTTTGCGACTTGTTCTTTTTTGTTGAAGATTCGATACTGTCTTGCGAAAAAATTCTGGTGTTTTTAATTTTTGTTAATGGTCATTCTATTCTATACAATTCTCTGAAACAAAACATGGTACTACTTCCATTGGCCTTGTTTAAGAAGAAGAAAAACGGAAATGCACCTTTAAACTTGGGAGCATATGATCTTGCTATATAAAAAAACACTTTCAAATGTCAAATAAAATCTGAACAAAAAATTGACATTATATGCGCACACGCCAAGTTTCGAGGAAATCTGATATATTTTTGTCATGTGAAAATAGATAAAGAAATGTATTGTGAAAAGCCTTTTTAAGCACTAATTTTTTTTGGCTTTTTACACACGAGACAAACGAATGTTGGTTTTAGGAGTAACGATTTTATGAGCACATAGAATATTGGCATGTATGCGCCAATTTTTCGTTCTAATTTTTTTGACATTTTTAACTGCATTTAAAAGTCATTTTAAAAACGGGAGCATATGCTCCCGGGTGCAACAAATAGCCTCGGCCCCATGTAAGAATCACCTAGATAATTTAATGGGATACCAGCTTTTTGGATAATGCATATTTCCAGTACTTTCCCTTGATAGTGTGTGCTGGACCATTCTTTCATGATTCTATGACTCAAACGTAATTATCCACAGCTTTCAGTTCATTCGGTTCATTCTTTTTGGATAATGCATTCTTTCAGTTCATTCGGTTGAAGCAAGAATTTTCTCTATTTTCACTTTACCAGTGTTAGTAATATCTTGAATTTTTTTTTGCTGCATTATATCTCAGAAGGATTTCCATCCTCTCGAGGACATATTAGGGCATCTCCAGCCGAAGATTGGGTGGTAGAAGGGCCTGCCGACGGTGGATTTCACGACGTCGCTCTGGCCCTTCCCGTGGCAAAGCAAAGAAAGGCATCCTCCGCACGTGTAACATCCTGGGTATTAGGGCGAATGAGGGGTAGATTTAGAAGGGTTATCCATCTGCATCTCAATATGGGGATTTGTTTTCGCACATTAAAACTGAAACCTAGAGGAATCAAACTCTCTTGCTATGCGCTAGGGTTTAGTGGCAGCAAGGGAGAGA
Organism: Lolium rigidum; assembly: GCF_022539505.1. Classification (NCBI taxonomy): domain Eukaryota; kingdom Viridiplantae; phylum Streptophyta; class Magnoliopsida; order Poales; family Poaceae; genus Lolium; species Lolium rigidum. Next base: position 256,982,807 of record NC_061513.1, on the reverse strand, counting down.
TGGATTTCGACATGACCTTTCTGTACTTAGGATTTTTTTTGGGGGGGGGGGGATGATTTGAGATGGTTTCAGATATAAATAATTGAAATAAAAATTTGAAGTTCCAAATAGAAGAGTAATTTGAATTTAAACAATAAATTTTAAACTAGAATTAAAACAACATTTGAATTAAATACACCATTGCAAAAATAGATAAATTACAATTTTATTGATATAAACACATGATACAATGTCTTTACGATATCAATATAATTACAACTTACAAAAGAAAGAAGAAGTTACAGGAAATAAAATGAAAGCAAAACCCTAAACTAAAACCTAGCTAACATTTTCTTTTCTTCTTGTATCTTCTTTTCTTCTCTTGAACACTTGCAAGCACACAGACAAGAAACAAACAAGTGGAATTTTAGGCACGACCAAAAACAAACCCACATCACGTCTACGCCCGGTACTCGCCTTCGATCTCGTGGCCCAGGTCCGCCGCGCGCCCATGGCCATGCTCGATTCCATCAATGGACGTGAGTTCATCCTAGTCATGCTCGATTCCGCCCATGGCCGTTCTCGATTCCGCCTATGGTCGTACCCGAATCCTTTCTGGTCGTGATTCTGTCCTCGTCGTGCTCGTGATAATCCTGCTCCCGAGAGCCCCCGTGCTAGACGAGCACGAAAACGATCGGTCCCAGGGTGAGGGGATTTTGTTCTTCATTTATTTACAATTTATATGATTCAAAAACGTGTTTGTGCTGCCATATAATTGGACATGTGGAAAACTGCATAAATCGCTGCCTTTCTGGGGGGCAAGCCAGCATTACTCAGGCGAGATGACTAAAGCTGTGAGCATGTCATCGTGAATCTTGTAATGCGAAAGGGTAATCATGCACACATCACATTATTATCTACTTCCAGGTCTTTTTATCTTAAGCGATAGAGAGGGAGAAAGAAAGAGGACATGTTCATTGGTCACCTACCTACTGCCCGTAGTCCTACATCTCCTGTTATCTTTCTAGCCAATCAAACTCAAAGCCATTGGATTGAACCAAAAAGAGAAGTCCGGCATGGTGTGTTGTGAGATGACACGACGGCAGGGTCCGGGGGTGAGTGTATTTGAGAATATCTCCCTCAAATCTCAAAGCCGCTAGTTGTAAGACGTGGGCCAAAGCAAAACATGGTATTTTGCCTTTCCTGGCGTCTGTCACATGGGACCGGCCAGCACTCGATCATGACCCGCTAGAGCTAAGCTTAAAAGCAACAAACAGTCAAGTTTAAAAAATTCTCCCAGAAAAGAACGAAAACTCTTTTACACAGCCTTTCTCCGTTCCTTCACGTTGCTGTCAAGAAAAAAACGTACGCGTCTATGCCATGGCGCACCCAAGGAAGACATCGCGCCCGCCATGTTCCAACGCAAGTGTTGGTCCGTGTCGACACGCTCGACTGGTCGCCCTTCCCGGCGACGAGCTCAGATGACCAAGTTGTCCATGTTGTGCCGACACCCAACCTAGAGAAGGCGACGATGGCTACTAGCCTACTAGATTAGGTCGGTATTGACCCGGTCTAGCAGCGGCAGGTCTCAGTTGTGGCGGTTTGTCACCGGCACGGTCAAATCGGCGCATGGTGGAGCCTCCATGCTCATTGGGAATGTCAATTTTGGGGATTTCTGTCAGTTTTGCATAGAACATTGCGATTTGTTACATGTGTGCATATTTTTTATTGTGTAAGTATGGGTAAAATGCTACAATGATTTTTCTATGTATGCTACCGAGAGGTTGCACCAATGTTACATATGTGGTCATGTAATGTTAGATAAGTGACGAAAAAACATTAGATGTATTGTAAAAAAATGTTTTTTTGTGGGTATTGTAAAAAAATGTTACAAAACAATGTCACATTCTTAAAATGCTACATATGGAGAGAAAAAGATTACATTCAGGATTCTTTTACAGAATATTTTTGGGACTTTGAGAGACTATAGAAAAAAAAAGTTAGAAACCAATGTTACAAACTCTAGAAAAAGATACATACCAAATATTTTTGGTACATGGTCGAAAGCGTGAGATTTATTCACTTAGGCCTAGCGTTCACCAAAGAAAAGAAAAACACACACCAAAGAATCATATTATTCCAGTACGTACGAACGTTGAAGTTTCTAGGGAGCCAGGAAGAGACTTTCGGACGAAGAACAGTGTTAGCGTGTGTACATCGAGCAGCTAGCGGCTGATTGATAGAAACCGGATTAAATTTGTCGAAAAGCACCGCGTGGTGTAATGTACAGTACTGTGGACGTCGCTGATGAAAACAAAAGCAGCGTACGTGTCTACGCTGCATTTGTGGTTGTATTAGATCGTGTGCGGGTGCCGGTGATCATGAGCTTTCGCTGCGATTAATTTCGAAAAGAAATCTCAGTTCCCACGTGCTTGAGATCTACTATCACTCGTTTCGTTTAGAACAATTCGCTCCTAAGTCCTAACGAACCGCACTACATGCGAGTTCGCTGAAGATCCTGCAGTCGAGATCTGCTATGAAAAACAAAACGAGGTTATTGTGCTTTTGTAAAGTTTCCAGAATTCATGCATGGACGCAACAAATTAAAGCTAAAACTCAATCTAGGTCTCTGATTTGTTAATTCCGTAACTTTGAGAGATGTGGACATCGTAGAGAGTGAGGTATACATGCATGCCTTAATCTTAATTGGCACGCACGATCGACTTTGTCGGTGCACTATAATTTTATTACGGACAAGGGCGATTCGCGAGGTGCCATTTTTTTCCAACTCATTGAAGGATAATAGCATGACGCAAATTCAGTCCCCGATTTAAAAACGACAAACAAAGTCACTTTAGGGCATGAGCATCAGTGCTCTCATCATATTAAAAAAATTTAAAATTATATTTGTGTGTTTAAAAGATTATGTAACAAAATTCTAAAAGGAGCTGATGGTGTATCCCACTAGCGTACAAAATCTCAATTACAAATGTTTTGTTTCCTAAGCTACATAAAAATGACAAAGTCTGATATTTTTTTGGAGATTTAAATCATTGTATATATATACTCAGATCCACATATTTGTTATTTTTTTGTAGCCTAATATACACATTATTTCAGTTGAAAGTTTATACGTTTCTGGGCTGCATCATTATTTGTTTTCATATGAAAACTTAAAAATATAATTTTTATTTTTTTTAAAAAAAATGATCACTCGTGCTGATCTGCACCAAATCTACGTCCAATATTTGTTGAAGCTACCTAGCGACCTCACCCAAGTTGATATAATCGCATGCTTAGATGCATGGGATGATTAGCCTAGCTGGTACTACAGGCTTTGGCTGCAAGGTAATTTTTTTTAAATAATACGAATTTTTTATTTAATTCTACGAATAGCGCGCGTTTTCAAATTTTTCCAAAAGTGTGACTCGGTCGGATGAGAGGAGGCCGATCGGCCGGCAGCAAACCGACTGGGTGTCGGCTGCTGTCACCGAGCAGAGTGCCTGACTCGTTGGTCAGCTGCTGACCAACTGGCCGATAGCTGACCAACTGGCCGATAGCTGCCCAACTGGCCTGCTACAAACCAATTGGTCTGCCACAATTGCATCGATTTATTTTCTTCATTCGCAAGACACGCTTAGGGTTAGGAGAGTACTGATACATACTTCATACATAAAAGTCTGATACATAATGCATACATAAATATTTGATACATAGATACATAAATATCTGAGATTATGGACGGCGTCTGGGGTTTCGTGGGGGCGGCGTAGCACGGGGTGTCCAACCGAACCTGTCCGGAGCCCTGGTTATGCGAGCAGGGATCCAGGAACCGGACTCGGGGTCGTACTGTGTCTCCTGTGTGGGCTCTGGTGGAGGAGTCTGCATACCGACATAGTTCTGCTGCGTGCTGTAATACTCCATGTGCTCGGGATCCTGATCACTAGCTCCCCATGAAGGATTGGACGCAGTGTGCTGCGTGTATCCTGTGCCACGAAACATAAGTGATGTCAAACTAAGTGGAGTATAGTTTATATGGAACACAATATATAGAATACTACATACCCTGTGTGTATCCTGCTCCTCCCATGAAAGGGGCTTGCTGCTGCTGCCACTGGTCGAAAGCAGCTTGCTGCTGATAGTACTGCAAGTCGTCGAAGGAAGGAGTGTGATGCTGCTGCCACGACGAACCTCCTGCCTGGTCAGGAGGTGGTGGTCTGGGTGTCGCCGTCGGCGTGAGACGAGGGCCGTGATCCGTGTTGCTGGTACCGATAGTCGTCGACGGAAGGAGTGTGCTGCTGCCACGACGAACCTCCTGCCCGGCCGGGAGGCGGTGGTCCGGGTGTCACGGTCGGTGTGAGATGTGGCCGTCGGCTGGCTGCTGTGTGGAGGGTCGCGGTGGAAGGAGGTGGTGCTGAACGACGTCGGAACTACGGCTGCACGTGATAGCCGAGTAGATCCCGCGTAGCTTGTCCTCGAGTCGTCTCAACCATGACACATGTTGGTCACGCTGCAGAAGAGGCGCACTGGACACTTGACGTGTGTACCGAGCGACTTCATCCTGTAAGTCTGCAGTCAGCTGACCACGAAAAATGATGGTAGCATATAAATCGTAGAACCCAATAGATAAAAGACAAGTATGATGGTGGAATAGAAAGTTATACGTACCGCATACTGTCGACTACCGGCTGTGGACTGAATCGGGTACATATCGTGCATAGACGCAGGTGGCGCCTCAGCTGGATCAGTCGGCTGGATGAGGCGCACTCGCGTGGCTGCAGTGTACCTCTGCAGATATGCGTCAAACTCCTGTGGGTCAAACTGCTCATCGTTCGGCCAGACGTGTGTTGTCGCGCCATCCCACTCAGCAACATACGAGCCAACGCGCCGAAGCCACCATGTCGAGGAGTGGCTAGTACCCTTCCTATTGTACCTGCAGAAAATAATTGTGTCGGTTAGCCGAACCATGATGAACAATCTTAAACTTAGCGATGCTCAGAACTTACTTGTGGACGTAGGCAGGGAGAGGCGCTATCGGTGGTGGAGGATCGACCGACCGCCGAGAGCCGAACCGCCTCATGATCCTCTCGCTGGGACATTATCTCAACGGACACATCGAAGATGATCTTCGACTGTGTCATCCGAGTACGCACAATCTCTATAGCAGAGGTTAGAGATCCCGCCGGGGTACCTTGCATGCACGGCGGCGGCCATATAGGGCTGCCGGATCACCGCCCTATCATCGAGCACGTCGAACTGCTCGGTGAACGCAGGGTAGCAGGTTCCGACCTGGTCGCGAGCAAATCGTCTCTGCGGAGAGAAATAGTCAGTACTCGTGCAAAACTATAAATTACGCAAGAACTATGTTGTACAGTCTACATACCTCGCGACGTGTCCAAAGTATGCCGAAAGTAGGCATATCGATGTGGTCCGGATCATCCAACTCGTTTGCCCCGAATGGGCGCTCAGCATCTATGTCTGGCCGACCAATCGGGAACCTCTCCCAGGACCACAGCTGCAAGAACAAGTGGGCAGCCAAGAAGCCCAGACTTGGGGGAGACAAGTGTACAAGCATTGCACAAACCTCGGTATGTGGCTGCTAGAACCGCGGAACCCCAACTCCGCTGTATGATGTCGTCGGCGGTTTGTGCCTCTGCTATCTCCAGTGCAATGGGGATGAAGCGCCTACTGATGGTGGTCTGATGGTTCTCTGTGAACATGACCTTTCCAAGCAGCCACAATATGTACGCCTCGAGACTCCTAGTGATCTGTGCCTCACTCATCGGCGGTGTGAACTGTGAAACCTACAACCATGAAAAAAAAGATGTTAGTTAGAACAACTCAATAACCATAAATAAATTTGTTATAACAATGGTTACCTCGAAGTTGAGTAACCAGTCACACTTTGGACCGTGGTCCTCACAGAGAAACTCAGTCTGGCCCGCACGAGTTCCCTCAAAACGTTCAGGCATTTCTTCATCCCAACGCACTGGTTCTGCCAGCGGGCCTATGGGCTGACCCGCCAACGGTAGGCCCAGTAAGAAAGACACGTCCTGGAGAGTAGGGGCCATCTCTCCCCATCGAAAGTGGAACGTGTGTGTCTCGGGCCTCCACCGATCCACCAGGCTGGTCAGTAGGGAGTGGTCCTGCTGAAGGCGCTTGATCGGTGTGCCTGCTCGCTCACCGATGACCTCTGACCTAGTGGCCTCAACCAACCGTGCAAAAGGTAGAAGTCCAGCCCACTTCAACCTACAAATTCACCCACTTCAGCCCACATAAATACACTAACACTAAAACCAGCCCACATTAACCTACACAGTTAACACTACTATGCAAAGATTAGGATTTACCCTTGTAGCGTGAGCAGCCTCTCCAACTATAGCAGCACGAGCAGCACGAACAGCACGCGGCACCTCAGCGCCACCACGAACCAGCAGCAGCTCAGCCCCTTACACCACCACCAACCTCCACCACTTCATCACCATTGCTGCTAAACAACACCACTAATCCTCTCCAAAACCTAACCCATCTGTAGATCGAGCTTCCCTCAACTAATAGCAGCAAAATGTTGAAGTTTTATTGGCTAAATCACTAGGGATCTGCGAAATATGCTGAAGTTTTCGAGCTGTTCTTGTGCAGCCAGGGAAGAAAGCATGCAGAAAAGAGAGAATGGAAGAAGAGAGGAGAGAGGAGGAAGAAGAAAGAAGAAAGAAGAAAGAAGAAAAGGCGAGGGTGGCCGGGAGCGCGTGGCCGTGTCGCGTCGACGAGTGGCGCCTGCGCGCGCGCGTGGCCCGGGGCTATGCCACCGTTTGGAGGCTACCGGCCGATCGGTCTGCGGCAGACCGACAGGGTCCTGTCCTCTGACGGGCGTCTGCCGGGGCCCCACCGCGCCTGCAATCGGCCTGCTGTGGTCCGATCGGCCCGCGGCAGTCCGATCGGCCTGCTCTCATCCGACCGAGTCACACTTTTGGAAAAATTTGAAAACGCGCGCTATTCGTAGAATTAAATAAAAAATTCGTATTATTTCCGTGATCTTCGACATGGTCTGAGTATTATATATCCTCGGTCTGATCGATCGAGCATATCACGCAACGAACTCCCAAACTCATGATTAAGCCAACCGATCGCAGCAGGTTATATGATAGGTGGTAGATGGATGTATAGTAGATTGATAGACAGACAATAGATTCATTCATGCAAAAGAGTTGGCATGCAGTTTTGTCACATTTGTTGTCCCGGCCATCCATGCAACGCTAGCCGAGATGATTGGCCAGGGGCCGTTTAGGCTTTTCTGTGCCTGATTATGATCACTAGCTAGCTGCGCCTCTGTCTACTCCTGTTTAGAAAAGTGGAGATTGTTATGAGTAAAATGTATAATGATACGACCTCTTACGTGATACCATGATACAACTACCTCTTGAAATTTAGATTTTGAGGTGTTAAAAAATTCCCAAATAATTATATGGATGTTTACAAGATGTTTATAAACCATAGAATTTGCAGAACCCAATTCAAAATACACGCAGAGAAATAAAAAAACAAATCCAACATAATCTTTGAACACCCACAAATTTGTCTTTTTTTTGTTGAATTTAGTTCTAAAATTTTGAGAATGCAAGCACACATCTTTGAACACCCACAAATTTGCTTCAACTTTTTTTTGCACTTGTAAGTTTAAATTTTGAGAAATTGTGGCATGGTATCATGTGAGATGTGGACATGCGATATCACTGGATATTTTTGTGTTTGTTATGTGTCTACTTTTACACACTGGCCATGATGATTCGCAATTTATTATCTTGTTGAAGATTGATTCTGTCTTGCGCCAAAATTTCAGGTGTTTCCCAAATTACTTAATGTCCATCCTATTCTGGACTCTGCAACTCTATGAAATAGCATCACATGTTTCTACTTCCATGGGCCTTGTTTAAGATTGAAAGAAAAAAATCATGTAACAATGAGCTTGATAATTGAATGGATTGCGCGGTGGTAGTCAAAAAGTACTATACCTTGGGATTGTACTACCTCCCTTTTATAATATAGCACATTTTAGCATGCTACCTCCATCCCAAGGCTTAAGGCATATTTTTTTTTTCAGAAAGTCAAACTATGCCAAGTTTGACCAAGTTTTTATCAAAAATCATTAACATGAAAAGTACAAAATCAATATCATTAGATAGATAATGAAATATATTTTCATATGGTATCTACAAAATATCATATTTGTTCACAGATTCTTTAAAAAGTTTGGTCAAACTTTACTTCGTTTGACTTTTTAAAAATATAAGCCTTAAGCCTTGGGATGGAGGTAGTACTAAATTTGCGTTAAGTTGCAGAGTAAAGGCATCTCCAACGGGGCGGCGCATTTTGCACACAATTTATGTCCATTTGCGTCGGGCATGGACACAAAAAATTGTCACATGTCCGCAACTCCGCATGTGTGTACCCCTTCCTCAGAGGCAGAGACGTATTTTTTTTACCGCAAGGGCCTGTCATGCATTGATTAGGGAGATGAGAGGGAGAGAGAGAAAAAAAGATTCCATTTGTGTGGCTAGGAGTGGCCAGCACATGTGTCTGCTCTGAATTAAAGGAGGAGAGAGGGTGCATGCAGGCCAAACGGACGCGCGGATACGCATTCTTGTCGCATATTTGCTCCGCGTTTGCGTCAGAACAGGCGCTGCGATTATTTTGTGTCTAGCCGCTGGAGCACGTTTTTTGTCCGTGCAGATGCAAAATGACGTTTTTGATCCATTTCCGTCGCCCTGTTGGAGATGCCCTAATACTAGCAGTCTGTTGTACATGCAATATTGGTCATGAAAGGTGTTTAAAACAACGACAGTGTTTATGCGAAGGTAAATAAAACCCAACATGATTACAGGAATAAAAGGCAGATGCCAGCTTTTCGGGGCATGTATATTTCAAGTGCTTTCACCTGATTTTGTGCTGGACCATTCGTTCATGATTCATGACTCAAACGTGGCTACAACTATCCACAACTTTCAGTTCATTCAGTTATTCACTTGTCCTCCGAGTTTAGAACTTCAGGCAAAATGTTGAAGGGTTTCGATCCGCTGTATGACTGGAAGACAGATTAGAAACATCAAGGAGAGTACGGTTTACGGACAAGATTTCCCAGTTTTCTTATCAGTAAAGCATGGGCCCCAGATGGCCAGATGGCAGGGAGGGAATGGAGCCGAAAGGGGGACATGTCTCCCGAATCCAAGGCTTTTCTATGGCTGAGGCAACTCTACGTGCTTGTCTCTTTACGATGAGCGGGACCCGCGCTCTGACCTCCTGGCGGCACTAGACCCATGTTTTTTTTTGAGAGAATTCCTTATTTGGCCCTATCTGAAGTTTGCCTTTCTTTTTTGGCCCTGGCAAATTTTTTGTTCCTTTCATGACCCATAAAGTTTGGTTGGTTCCTTATTTAGCCCTCTAGTACAATTTAAACACTAAGATGACTATTTTGCCCCTGCTGCAATATGTGACAAATTGCACTAAAAATGCTGTGATATACTGGTTATTAAAAAAAACGACCCCCAACCAGCGCACGATTTTGCCCCTGCTGCAAATTATTTCGGAAAATCTCAAATTTATTCCGGAAATTACTCCAATTTATTTTGTATTTTCACAACTCCAAAAAGTTTGATATTAAATAGGCACAAACATAGAGACAATCCGCAGGCACGCCAGAAATTACCAGGGCCAAAAAAGGAAACCAAACTTCAGTCAGGGCTAAATAAGGAATTCTCTCTTTTTTTTTACCGATGGCACTACACCCATGTGGAGTCTCGTCCCTGCTCCAGTCAGGTACATCACCTGTGGGCCTTGCTCGTGGGCACCTCATCGTGGGCCCGGGTGGGTCGTGTCCCTACCTGCCAGTGACGTGTGAACAATGGTCTATTGAAAAATGGTTTTGCAAACGATGTAAGAGAGCATCTCCACCGCATTTTCCAAACCGTCTCCTAAACGGCACCGGATCGAGTGTTTGGGGATATCTTTTATTCGTGCCGTGTTTAGGGGGGCGTCGCTCAACAGTCGCGTCCCCCAAATGCCATCCCAAACTTTTTATAACATTAAAATGCTCTTTTTTTGTATTTTTATTTCAATAGAGAAAGAAACATTCCACAAACTAATACATAATTCGAAACATGGTTTACACAAACTAAAACATAGTTTGGAATATGGTTTCCACAAACTAATACATAGTTTGAACCATGGTTGACACAAATATAAAACTTTGCAAACTAACAAAAACCTAACTAGTGTTGGCATCGCAGGTTTCGTGTGTCCGCTGCAAGAAAGAACAGTTTCAGGCACACCCACTCACCCAAACTGGAAAATCCAGCAGTTGACGGTACCCCTGTTGGTTCTTTCGAGTAAAAACAACTAGAAACCCCCGTGCCTATTTTCGCTGTGAAGAAACAACACTCACCAGTCATCGTCCTCCTCGTCGATGTCGTCGTGGTAGTGCTGGCGGTTGCGCGTCTCATCGAACACCTTGACGCTCATGTCCCCCTCGCCAAGGTAGGAGAACATGAGCACGGAGCCGGCTTCGAGGCGGTGGTAGCGCATAAACTTCTCCCAGCCGATGTGGAGGTATATCTTGCCGCGCGCGTCGTAGATCACGTCCACAATCCACCGGCAGGCAGCCTCCCGCAGATGCAGCGAGACCGGCTCATCGCCGGCGACGAAGTCGGCGAACGTGTCCGGTAACCTCTGGATGCCGTGTGGGTCGCCCTTGAGGACGGCGACGAACTCGAACAACACTTGCCGCTCCTCCTCCTGCATGTTCGACGATGAAGATGACGGTATCGCAGGCGACAGCGAGCGTGCAGCTCTGCCGCGGCCACGACCACGACCACGGCCGCGACCTCGGCCTCCGCCTCTACCAGCCATGGCATCGACTCTTGAGATGGTGGCGGCTAGGGTTGGGGAGAGAGGCGCTAGGATTTCTGTGTGAGGGACGATGAGAGAGCGACCCTTTTTATAGGCCGGAGGGAGGCGGGGGAGCGGTGGCGCTCATTAACACCGGCACGTAGAGCTAGGCGCGAGCCTCTACGGGAACTGCACCGTCGCTGCGCGCCAATAACTTCCGTCCCGAGGTAGGCGACGGTTAGGTTAAATTTCAATGTGCCGCTGACGCGTCAGTCCCACCACTCCTTGCCTCACTTTTCGTTACCCGGAACGTCCCCTGTGAGGCGGGGACGGGCTCGGGTCACCGGACACCGTATCGTACCGCGTCGGACAAAAAAAGGTTTTGAGGGACGCGACTGAATTTTTTTTTTAATCCAGCGCGCCCTAAATTTCTTTGGAGGACGCTTTGAGAACGCGGCTGAAGATGGCTCTAATATCTTAAGAATGCGATGCATAAGCGTCATACCGGAAAAAAAAGTTATGTTTAACAGTGCGATGCGACTTAGTGCAACTACGGTCCCTAAAAGGTGCATGTTAATCAATGGTGCGATCTCACATGAACTTTTTGTTCAAGCGACAAAACAAAGAGTGAGCGAGACAATGCGGCTCACGGCTCTCTAGGACGCATGGGATTGGAAACATCACTTTAGTAGACGGCCCAAGATGAAGGAGGGGGCAACTCCCATGTCACCCCGATATTGTGTGTGATTTTACGCACAATGTGTCCATCCCCGATGTTTTGCACGTGTCTGCCGACAACATTGAACCAAATGGCATCCTTCATGGTGTTTGCGGACATGTCCGTTGCGGGTTTATTTTGTATTTTACATAAAAGTTATTGCTTGATAATTTTCAACACACACGTGAATTATAAAGCAATTCAAACATTCGTATAGGTTTGCAAAACAATTAAAAAAACTAGATAATCCTACAATTAGATAAATTATCCACCCTAACACACCACGAGACCAAGGTGGAGATGTGGTCGACGGAGAGCTCGGGGCCTTGAAGGAGACATATGCAAAAAAAAAAAAAACACGCTTGAGAGCTCAATTTAAGCTTGCTGGCCTCGGATAACGGCAACGTGATGCGAGGTGGCTCGCTTGGTTCCTTGCACAATAAACCTCGAATGTTGTCGGGAACCGAAAAAAACTATAGCTGCAACAAAAATTGGGTCGTTCGGTGGCGGCGCAAGGATGAATCCGTTGAAGGCAGCAAAGAATAGAGGATAGTGGTCGAAGTATTAGAGATAGGGGCCAGACCAGGAGACAAAGAAGACACATACAACAAACAGACTAGGACCGCGAGCTAACGTGCGGACCTATACAAGTGGGGTGAATGTGAACGGTGGCCGTTCAGCCCTAACTTGCTCCAAATTTAGGGCTAGGTTTGGCCAAAAATTAACAAAATGAATTGAGTTTGTCCATTTTGGGGGAAGGGGGTGCGTTTTCATCCATCCCCACAAACGGACATATGGGGCAGAATGAGAGCTCTGTTGAAGTGTTAGTAATACCAGGAAGGAGACAAAATCGAAAGTTCGCAACTCACATTTGTAAGTATTTGAAGGGTCGAAAAAATCGATGAAATATCTTAAATTATGTTCAAAGTATTTGTAACATTGAATTTTCGAAAACATGTCCCAGCGTGAAGATGTCGGGTGACAAGGGCAGCATGCCAGCATGGGGCCAATGAGGTTCAGAATTTGGTAAATCAAATCTGATAGCTGCAGCGTGCGGCCATCTTTGTTTCCCGGATGGATACATCGTCAGGAAGATACTGGAATACAGTGGCCACACGGGTCCCATCGTGCAGGTCTCGCCTGTACACTGTACAATCCATCATTTTTCCTGTTATTTTTCCAGACGAGTTCTGTGATGGGCCCAATTATTCGATGCGCCGCTCTTCGTCGTGTCATCGTGAACTGGATTATTTATATATCTAGTCTCAACGGTTTTGCCGCCACGAAGCTCGGCAGCTGCATGCCGTCGCCCTGATTGAAATTTCCAACGGCGTCGGTTCCGTAGCTGTGAGCAATTTTAGGCAAATTTCACGTAGAATTTCAGCTTTTTCACACATAATTTTTTTTTAACAGATAAGGCCCCAAAGGGCCTGGAAGCTTCATTAGTCGGTGGGAACAATTACAAGGAGGACCTTAACTTTGAGAACAATAGCACAAGAGTCCAAAGATTTTACAAAAAGGAACTCATAAAGATAAAAAAAGAAAGCAATCGGGTCCTTCTTCTCCACCGCGTCGGCTGGATCTTGGGCCATGGTCGCTGGCGGCGACGCCGGGGACTGCGCCACTTGGTTCGTCACCAGGATGGATCACCACGCCAAGATCGAAGATCTTCCCCTTCAGCACTTCGGCCTGGAAGAAGTAGATACTCCCCGAAGCTGGTTCTTCCGAGGTGCGGAGAGGCCCCCTTGGCCAAAAATAGCGGCGGCGGACTGCGCCGGCGCTTGATATCTGCCGCCTGAAGAGAGCTTTGCCTGAAGAGAGCTTCCAACATGGTGAGCACCGCACGCTCACCCATGTGCCTCTCGACTCCAGATCGAGGAGCACTGGGCCTTCCCCCCTCCTGTCTGTCTCCACGACCACAAGGAGGAGGAAGAACAACCCAAGAACTCAGCATACCCAGAGCCAGAGAGAAGAACTTGGATCTCTGCTCCGCCGGGGAGAGCACCCAGCTAAGCTTCTCCTCCTCGCCTCCACGGCCGGCCAGAAGAAGCTCCACCGCGTGCCGCAGAAAGCTTCGCCCCTCCCCCTCGCCTCCATGGCCGGCCAGGGGGGGCTCCACTTCGAAGCTCCTCAGCATCAACAGCAGCTCCGTGACAACTACTTTATTATCGGAGACGGTGGCTCTCTCCTCGCTCGTATGCTCCGACCACCGGAGACATAGCTGCAGGGATAAGAACCCTAATCCCCAGATCTTGCCGCCTAGATCTGAGGCACAGCTCCAAGTCGCCACTAGGGGACTAAAGCTAGATGAGGAACCTACATATATACAGCCGGCGCTAACTCCTCTCCATCTCCAGCCGGCTAATCCGGCGAAGAGGAGGAAGGAGCAGCCCGAAGAAGAAGAGAGAAGGAGCAGCTACTGTAGCGGCTTGAGAGCAGGATGGGGGGAAATGAGAGCCGATTCTCTCTCCACACATAAAAATATTGTGAGGGTAAAATATACCATCCTATTTCATAAAACAAATGCAGAACCATGAGTGATGCATAGTTTATTACAATTACTTATACTAGAATTGAATAAATAAATAACTACCGGTTTTCAACATGACTCCACATATTTTAGATCAAATATTTCCGTGGGTTCGCTGTGAATTAAGAAAATCAACCAAGTGTGCCAATGGTCCGCGCTCGGGCATAGCCAACTTACTCTGAAATTTTCAGTTTTGCTTATACACGCTTTCATCGCGCTCCTCCTTCACGATCGTGTATTGTGCATGATCATACAAGCACTCATGATCTTCCACAATGTCTCCATGCTCTATGTGCTTGCAGGGGCCAAACAATACTCCAGCAAGATTGCAACACACCAAATGCGCTCCCTCCACATCCTTCTTAGCAAATTTTGCTTTTTTAGCAAACCTACTCTCTTTCTCGTCTTTAGTTTTGTTGATTGTCTTTACAAATGTCATCTAGCGATGATAGATACAATCGGCTAGATAATACATTTTGTCATAGTGATTGGCCATTGATCTCATAGTTGATCATTGGAGCATTTTCTTCCGCAAGTCTAGAGAACACCGAAGATCACTGGAGCACACTGATATCATTGTGGTTGCCCATCATGCCGAAGAAAGAGTACCGAATCCAGAGATCTTGCAATGCAACCTCCTCAAGTATTTTCCTGCCACCCCAAACGTACAGTTCTTTCATTTCTAGTGCATGTAATCTATGCTTCCAAACATATTAGAAATCCTCTTGACTCAATGATTGGCAATAGCCGAGAAGTGTCGGTAATATTTGGTTCCCTCAAGTATTCTTTAGCAAACACCTAAACCACTACTTTGCAGAATATGTACATTGACTCAAGGCAAGTGAACTCGCTCATGCGGATGTACTCATCTACTAGATCACCGGATACTCCGTATGCAAGAATCCTCGCAGCCGTATTATATTAATGGTAAAAAGTGGAGCCAAGTTTACAGTAACATCATTCTTCAAATGGAAGTGGTCATCATAACACATCACTCCATGCATAATCGTTAGAAAAAAACTTCTTTGACATCTGATAACATCGCCGGAAAAGAGGTGTGTTGAACAAGGGATTGGTCTAATGAAAGTAGTCCCGCCAGAGTTGCTCATGGTTGGCCTCTCGCTTGAGGTCCTTTGTTCCGTCGCATCACTTGAGCGAACCCCGAAACCTTTGTATGTGGTTCTCTTCGTGCTCATGGACGAGAAGAACCATGGCCACCATGACCTCGTCTAACGAGGTGTCGCTGACATGGTAGTATAAAAACTTTTTAGAACTATCCGACACGATCTAGGATAATTTACAACACACTATGAGCAATGATTTTAATGTGATAATTTACAACACACTATGAGCAATGATTTTGATGTGTATGCACTCAAAAAGGTGGACTTCGAGACCTGCAAATTACCTTGTTGGCCGACGTAGAAATAGATCGAACAAGTTGCGGGCGGCGGCGGCCCAGATGCGGACTGTTACGAAGTGAGGCGGGAATTAGTGGGGTAATCCATCGTTGCAGCAGGCGGCGCGGCGGCGAAGGGGGCGACACGGGGTTGGGGTCCGAAAGAGCAGGTCTACTGTGTGTATGTCTGGCTGGAGGGCCCAGATGGACAAATACTCGTGCAATGTAAACGCGTGGGCTATCCACTGAACCACAAAACCTACTAAATTTGGGCTAAAATTACGCCGAAACAGACCAGTCGGCGGGACGCGGTCCGTTTACAGGTCACCATTAAGCCTCCTTTTCTTTCTGTGCGGACGAATCCATACATGACATATCCGTTTGCGAGCTTTCGTCGGAGATGGTTAATGCGAGTTGAGCACGATCGTGTCTCAGGCGATTTTCGTGTCATCTGCAACGACACGCGATCAATGCTCCGGAATAAGTATTCAGTAGAGGTGGCACGTTCACGTCTCTAGCCTGACCTGTTCTCATACTAGGGAGACCACACTAGCGGTACAATACAAGCTCTCTTTACCTCTGCAGATCGACTTGCCAAAATAAACCTCACAATCAGTATGATGTCTCGCTACAGTTTGCTGTCATCTTAAGCCACCGTCGATGATGACAGTTTCCTTCCTTCCTCTCGAGCTCTACCTTATCGGCGAGATAATTACTCGGTTTAGCTGACAGGCGTGGCACAATCATGCACCGTGGCCGGGGCAGCATGATGAGTTAGGCGAGGCGATCATCGATGAAGCCCGCACGAAGGCGGCTCTGAATGCAGAGCACTTCAGCACCAACACCAAATCTTCAGTCTTCTCCGACACGGCTCGGTCGATGGGCGGTTAGAATCGCAAGCTTGGCAACGGAAGATACGACGACGAGACAGGATCATAATGGTGCTACCTGATAGTGACGAAGCTTTCCTTGCGTTTCACTCATCTCCTTTACTTCAGTTACCAACAGGGCAACAGATGGTACTACCAATAGGCAGTGGTTCAGTAAAGAGATCGTCAGCGTTTTTTTACTTGCAGAGGTTGACTTGGTGAGTCAGTTCAATAACACATGGAACGTGCAGCAACAGGTGTGGCACGGTGCATGCGTCAGACATGGCAGAAGCTATCGCCCATAACCTGAACCTCACCATACTGCGAAATAACAAAGGCAAGACATGCGTTGCAGGTGCATTGCATTGCATTGCATACCTGCCATGCGTACCTAGTTTTTTCAGAAGCCATATTCGTCAGAGCACGAGCCTAAAACCACTTTCCACGAACCAGACACGAAGACAAGGCGTTCATCTCTACTAGTTTCTGGACAACATCGTGCAGGTACAGAATGAGACGGGCTATGTACAGCGAGAAAACCTCTGAATTCTGAACCATATGCGTTCTCAGTTAACACAACAGGAGTACTACCTACTACGCAGCAAGGCGTGGTTTAGCTATCTTCAATTCCGATACAAGACAAATCAATAGTACTAACTACTAGTACAAAACAAAATGCTACAGCTTCCATAGAAGAAAAGCTACAAGGTACAGCCGCTTGGTGAGGACGTCCTTGTTCGAGGTGATATTCAGGTAGAGCGAGTTCAGCTGTCGCGGGTGCTTGATTCATGCAGTGGCTGAGGTCCCGGTGCTTGACGGAGACGGTTTGCTCGATAGCTTCATCAGATAAATGAACGGGCTTATTATACCTTCTTGAAGAATGACATTATGTTCTTCCCTTGCTTGGGCGCAGCAGCCTTGCCAGGTTTCTTGCTGCCTGCTGCCGTTTTGCTGGAAACATTGGTTCTCTCGGTGTTAGCTGCTGGCTGTGGCTTGCTTGGAAGAGTTGGCCTGCCGCAAAATGGTCAAGGACAGAAATCAGTTGATTTCTCAGTGAGATGAATCAGAACTGATGCAATAGCTCAGGTTAAAAACACCAGACAAAGCGATTTATAAGTAAGAGCTTCAAAGAGCAAAATATAATTTGTTGCGACATCCAGGATACTTATATTTCTTATTCATAAGCTAGATGGTAAAGCTTCTGAAAGAGGTCTAAAAATGTTTTATTCTTTCCATTGTACATGGTAGATGGTTCAGTGGCATGATCTAAACAATGAATTAAAGCAATATATATTTCTTGATCGACTCTGATGCAAAATTATTTCTTTCTCTGATGAATTAACAAGAAAAGACCAGTTACTAGCTAAGCAGCCTAACAAAAACTGTTTCACTATCAACAGTAACAGCATGGGGTCAAATTATAAGGTGAAAATGTAAGTAAAGAATTCTCAAGAATTTCAAGGAATACAGAATACAGCACATTACCTAGTTGGGGCATCCGTATTGGTCGCATTTTTCTCTGCCTTATCACTTGCAGGAGCTTCGCCCTCCCAGACAACCTCAGTTACTAAAATAGAATACAAGCAGAGCTTCGGGTATTTACAATCATGTGGATGGAAAGTAGATGGAAGAATTTAAGTAAAATGATTAACTAAAATAATTGTGAATCTGTGATGCAATCCACGGAAATATTGCTTGAAAAACTAGTTTTATGACACATTTAACTAAATTTCTAGAATTCTCATATATGCATTCAAAACAACACATGCAGAAAAATAATACTCCGTATTAGACACACAATCTTGAGCTATAAAGACTATCAACCATAAATAAGTCAAGTTGCTTACACAAAATGTTCGCTGGGTTGATTAGCTACTACATTTGGACATATTAGGATATTATTTCCAAAAACTGCCACATCACAATAAATGTTTTGCAATAGATTATCAACAACAGACAACATGCAGTTCTTGCAAAAAACTTAACGAGTACACAATAGAATTACAGCAAGGAGAATATATGTTCCGAATGTATTTTTAGTTTTTGCTTTTGCAAAAACCAGTAAGCCTTAGAAAATGATATAGGTATGACAGAACAATGCATAACTTGTTTCATGTGATAGTATTACCTTCTCTGCCCCGCTCATCTATACGTGTCTTCAAAACCTTCCTTCTTTTTGGTGAGGTAGAAACAGCCTCGGGAGCATTATCCTTCTTGTTTTCTTCAGTCGGTGGATCGTTGCTCTTTTCTTTTAAGGTAATCCCGGAATGGCTGATACCATTGTCGCTTTTAGTCTTACATTCAGAAGCCAATTCAGAATCTGTCCCGTTTGTGAAGTCTTTCACATCACTCGATGTCTCCTGCTTGATTTCCAGTTTTTTTTGTTCTGATTTATTGTCTTGAGCAGCTTGAGTGACAGATTTCTTGGCACACTGTTTTGCTGGCTCTGGAGTTGCAATGGCTTCAAAATCGTCATCGTCATCATCATCTGAACAATCAAAGATTGCTCTTCTCTTTCTGATACTTGCACCACTGGAGGCCCGCTTGTAGTGTGCACTTCTTTCATCATCGCTGCTATCAGCATCTGCTTCTTCTTTTGCACATATCTGTGCATCAGCTGTAACTGAAAATATTTACAGCATGGAAATTTCAGCAGTGTGGTACAATTCATATATGAGAGTAGATTATACATGAAACATGCTAGAAAGTAAAGCAACATGGTTTAGAACATGAGGTTTCGTGAGAAAATACCAGCAACACTTGGCACATCTGTAACTTTAGTGACAGCTGGAGCCTTGGGTTTTGCTGATGCACGGCCCCACATTGTAGCCAGGGATCCACCATTACTGGGTGCATTCTTCCCGTTCTGAGCTTTGGCTTTATTTGCATTTGCAGCAACTGATGGTTCTTTGACAGCTGGAGCGTTAACAGTTTTATCCAAGACTGGAGCATTATCCTTCTCAGCCTTAATGCTTGTTCCTTTCACTGGATTGGATGCTTCAGGTACATGTTGCTGTCGAGCAATAGAAGACTGTTCTTTTGGAGCACTACTAGGTTTTGACAGTGCAGGTGCAACAACACTATTCATAGGCTTCGGAGGCATTGAGCTCACTTGCTTCCCATTGGTAGTCCGCTTGACAAAAGAATTCACAACACCACAAAACCTGTTCGAGAATTCAGAAGCTTTAGAACCATGACAATGGAAAGGTGCCATAACATTGGCGTGCTTTTCTTAAACAAAATTGAGAAAAACATTGACATGCCTAAAATACAGTTGACCAAAATATGCTTGAGACAGAACTATTAGCCTTTTGATTCACTCCCATCTATAATATACACCCCCCTTGTCTGTCAAACAGATATCTCATACTATTCTAATCAGATACATATCCTTTGTAAGTATGTCTACACATTATTTTGGGGGCAAAGTAAGGGGACTGCAGTGAGCGGTACCTATTATCTCTCAAGCAATTCTCTTTGTCAGATGGCTGGTTGAAAAGCTCCTCTGCCTGCACGAATTCAGGATTCCAAAGTACAGCAGTATCTTTTGGAATACATGCCTGGATACTGTAAACCTGAACTGAACAAGAATCCTTAAATGTTTGCCTTGCTTCTGCATCATACAAAGAAAACAACTATTTAGAAGAGAGGATGACTATTAAAACCAACATATCACTGGAGACTGGAGAAAGGTAAATAGTCTAGATTTTTGTTCTAAGCTACAGCATACATTAATCATAAACAGAGTACTATAAGTTGGGGGGTATACCCCCAAAAAGAAATCTGATGTCCCCACATTACCTTCAAGTTTAGGTCCAGAAGTGAGCTTTACGCAATAATTTTCGGGATCGTTCTTTAACCACCCAGACACACTGTAAATCACTTGGTGATCAGCTCCATGTTTGTTGACAAACTCCTGAAGCAATCTGGACAGAACAAGAGACTAGTCAGGCCTGATCATGATATTACAGTTATGCAATGAGTATCACAAGAGAAAGCGATGTATCACCTCTTGGCATCATTTGACGATACAGAAAAATTCCGACTAAGCCATTTGTATGAAATCTGTTAAAGAAAACACGTACAGTGTTGGAACGTCAGCCACCATGTAAACAATCAAGATGGTCTGAACAATGATTAACAAGCAACCACTAAACAAGTACATACAAAAATCTCAAGTGAGAGGACGACACATTGGTTCATAGTTAACGTGAGTAACACATTGTTGCTTAATTACTCACGAAGTCTGAATGAACTAATGGAACACATCAATCTCACTGAATGTTATGTGATACCCATCTTTGATGAGGTTTTCATGCTGAAACGATTTAGCCAGTGGAAAACAGAAGACCAATTTTGTAGACAAGAATATAAACATCTACAATGTTGGATAATACATAGACTATGACAATATATTTCAGGGTTGATCTATTGATATTGATTTGGTACTCTAAATGTTCATATTTCTATCTATAGGGTTGGTCAAGCTTAATTACAATACCACTAAACAAGTACATACAAGAATCTCAAGGGAGAAGACGAAACATTGGTTCATAGTTAACTTGAGCTACACATTGTTGCTTAATAACTCTGAAGTCTGAATGAACTAATGGTACACAGTATTCTCATTGGATCATGGTTTTTGAGTCGCTGTATAGTCGCCATAAGTCGCTGCATAGTCGCCATGATTTTTGGAAAATGACTCGGCGGCTATACAGCGATTATTCAGAGACTATACAGCGACTCAAAAACCATGCATTGGATGTTATGTCATAACCATCTTCGGTGAGATTTTCATGCTGAAATGATTTAGGCAGTGGAAAACTGAAGATTGCAGTAGTTTTAGCTAGCCCTGTAGACAAAGGAATCCAGTACTGCTTGCATAATCCATACAGAGGTTCCACCCCAATGATGAAGGACGCATGTTTCATCATGAAAAAAAAGGAAAAAATGAATCCAACCAGAGCAAACGCACCGCAAATAACCCCAAATAACATTGGTTCCCTTCTCCTTCGAATTCCCCCCCCCCCCGGCATAATCAGACGTTGACCCAGAATGGGTCAGCAGACCATACCAGCGGCACCAAAATCACCGGCAGAAACAAGGCCCTAGCACAAACAGCAACCCTAACTACTGAAATCGTCCGCACCATCCGAGCCAGCAAGAAACATAAAACCAACGGAACCTAAGAAATCGCGTGTCCCCTTGACGGTTGACGCCAAGAAACCACACACAGGCAGCAAGGCGGCGCGAAATCGAATGGCTGAGTCATCAGAGTTTGGGTGAGTTACCACGCGGAGCTGGTCGGAGAAGAGGGCGTGGATCTGGGGCAGCAGGTCGAGCAGCGCTCCGTCGGCCATCGTCAGGGTGAGGGGTCCTTGATCCGGAAGATTCTAGAACCCTCGCTAGGGTTTCTGATTGGGGAGCGGCGGGGGGGAGAAGAAGGAGGACTGGGGAGAATGAATGGGCAGTGGATTGGATTGGGGAGCGGCGGTTTTCCCGCCTCCCCAATTTTGTTGGCGCCGGACGGAGGAGGCCGACGGCGCCAAGTTCACAAGGCTGAAAAGGAGGAACCCGCTCGAGCTCCAGTGTGATTGTACCGTGAATTTGGAGACATATGTGGTATTCTAATGTCCACATCTCTATCTATAGGGCTGGTCAAACTTAATTACAGTACCACTAAATAAGTACATACAAGAATCTCAAGTGAGAAGACGAAACATTGGTTGATAGTTAACTTGAGCTACACATTGTTGCTTAATAACTCTGAAGTCTGAATGAACTAATGGTACACAGCAATCTCATTGGATGTTATGTCATAACCATCTTTGATGAGGTTTTCATGCTGAAACGATTTGGCCGGTAGAAAACTGAAGACCAATTTTGTAGACAAGAATATAACATCTACAATGTTGGATAATACATAGACTATGACAATATATTTCAGGGTTGATCTATTGATATCGATTTGGTACTCTAAATGTTCATATTTCTATCTATAGGGTTGGTCAAACTCAATTACAATACCACTAAACAAGTACATACAAGAATCTCAAGTGAGAAGACGAAACATTGGTTAATAGTTAACTTGAGTAACACATTGTTGCTTAATAATTCTGAAGTCTGAATGAACTAATGGTACACAGCATTCTCATTGGATCATGGTTTTTGAGTCGCTGTATAGTCGCCGTGATTTTTGGAAAACGACTCGGCGCCTATATAGCGATTATTCAGCGACTATACAGCGACTCAAAAACCATGCATTGGATGTTATGTCATACCCATCTTTGACAAGGTTTTCATGCTGAAATGATTTAGCCAGTGGAAAACTGAAGATTGCAGTAGTTTTAGCTAGCCCTGTAGACAAAGGAATCCATCCATATAGAGTTGCATCTCAATGGTGAAGGACGCATTTTTTTCACCATGAAAAAAAAGAAAAAATTAATCCAACCAGAGCAAACGCACCGCAAATAACCCCAAATAGCATTTGTTCCATTTTCCTTCGAATTCCCCCGGCATAATCAGACGTTGACACAGAATAGGTCAGCAGACCATAACAACTGCACCAAAATCACCGGCAGAAACAACACCCTAGCATAAACAGCAACCCTAGCTACTGAAATCCTCCGCATCATCCGAGCCAGCAAGAAACATACAACCAACGGAACCTAAGAAATCGCGTGTCCCCTGACCCTTGACGCCGAGAAACCACACACAGACAGCAAGGCGGCGCGGAATCGAACGGCTGAATCATCAGAGCAGTAATCGAGCCGTCAGAGAGGGGGATTGTTTGGGTGAGTTACCACGCGGAGCTGGTCGGAGAAGAGGGCGTGGATCTGGGGCAGCAGGTCGAGCAGCGCTCCGTCGGCCATCGTCAGGGTGAGGGGTCCTTGATCCGGAAGATTCTAGAACCCTCGCTAGGGTTTCTGATTGGGGAGCGGCGGGGGAGAAGAAGGAGGACTGGGGAGAATGAATGGGCAGTGGATTGGATTGGGGAGCGGCGGTTTTCCCGCCTCCCCAATTTTGTTGGCGCCGGACGGAGGAGGCCGACGGCGCCAAGTTCACAAGGCTGAAAAGGAGGATCCCGCTCGAGCTCAAGCGATTGTAAATGTTACTTTCTCCGATACTGACCATTAATTTGATCAATAGAATAAAAATTATATGTCTATAAAAATTATATTATTAGATTTACATTTAAATAAGATTTTGAATGCTATAATTTTTTGACATAATTTGTATTTTACTGATTAAAATAATGGTTAAAGTGTTTTTTGAAACTACCCGTGCGTCTGTTAATCTGATCCGGAGAGAGTAAAGCCACAACAACTGAGAGAGCAACGTTTTGGTTTCAAATATTTTGAAAGCATATGAAATGTAAACATTCAAAAAAAATACCATGCGGACATATTCATAACTTGTCTCCACGCCAAGATGTTTTTATAAAAACGACCTTTTGTGTGGCATGCGTAAAAACAACAAAATATGGTGCTAAAATAAGTGTTTGCACGAAAAAAAAACAAACACTTATCGCCTCCAAAATATTTTGCTTGTTTGCACGAAGGTTTTACGTGAAAGAAAAAAGACAGCCGCCGCCTCCACTTTAGCCTCCTCCATAGATCGGTTCCCCCTCCTCTGGTCGGCTTCACTGGTGTCAGGAGGAGTGCGGATCCGATCTATGCGTGGAGTATTCAATAAAAGTAGTGTTTTCAGTACATTATGTTAGGATTCTGGTAGTCGTCTTCTTGTTGGTTTCCCCTCAATGGAGATGGCATCGTCTGCAATAAGTGATCTTCGGGCTTTCGTTCGACGACGAGATCTCCTTCCCACGTCAATGGTGGTGTTGAAAAATTACAATCAGCTAGGTATGGGCCTTCAGATCTTGCTTCGCCAGATCGATTTTAGATCTTTTGTTGTTGTTGCCGCGAGGAGGATTATCCTCGCAGTTTTTGTCCCGGCTGCTACGTCCTCGACAATGGTGATTCTTACTCTCGGCGACGACAAAGCTAGTCGGTTGTTATTCCCTGGCATACTGATGTTGGTACTCTTGCTGATGTTGAATGACTGCTTTAATGGTTGCGTGCATACATGCAGCCTTGGCATTGCGGCTCAAAAAATTATGGGAGAACTTTCGTCGGTATTTATAGGTCTATGATTCGTTATCTATCTTTGGCTTCCTTCAGAAGAGTACAAGATTGGGTTCTGGAAGAAGAAAGAACTCGAAGATTTGTTACTATCTTTTAAACTTTATTTTATAATCGTTGGAGTCAGTTCATGTATCTCTACCATGTACTATTTGTTACTATGAATATATGTGGTATTGATTGTAAAAAAAAGTGTTTGCACGAGATTTCTTTGACTTTGTTTACACATAGCACACAAATTTTCGGTTTTAGGGAAACATTCTGTGAATTAACCAGAAACGCACCATAAAAATGTTGTGTACGATTTACTAGCATAATATAGCATTTTCTGTACGATAAACTTCCTTGACGTAATTTAAATCAACATAATTTAATAAACCAATTTATATGACAACCATGGGGTTCGAATTAATTTAGCTAGATATCTCGTGCCGTGGTCGTGCCATTGATTTTCTTTATCATTTGCCACACTTTTACTTAATTTTACCACACATGTAAAGTGTCGCAGATGATCAAATATCCCAGTGGGCAGTGGTACCATGCGCGGTCTGCACATGTAACAAGCAAAATCAAGTGTTCACGGCTATAAGTACACAATGGCATATTTATGTTTTGTCAAGCATGCGTAGGCTCTTAGCATGTGGTTTGTAAAGGTGTTTTTGAGTCATCGTCAGATCGACCATCAAGTCATCAAAATATCACACACAGATTTATGTGATACGAAAAGGTGGGCAAGCATGAGCTTGGCACATAACACATTAGACGACATGCTACTCTAAGAGACTTAGATCTTCTTCGGATTACATAATTTATGTTGAAATTTTTGTGAAGCTACATTTGTCATAAAGTTTACTACTATTAAATTCCTGTGAAAGTAGTAATGTTATGGAGTTCCCGCCGGTTCCTTTCATATGTGTAACTTTTATAGAGAACTTACAATACACTATGACCTCTATTTCTTCGCACACTCGCAAGGTTATCGAATCTTTTCTAAATGACTACTATGTATTATATGTCTTTCACAGTTCTCCATATGATGTTGCATCCTCCTCGAATTTTAAAATATATTTATGGTTATTTTCTCTATACCAACACAAAATACACAAGTTTTTGGTATAAAAATTTGAACCATCCATCTAACTATGATTAAATGGTTCACCATTCTAGTTGAAATCTTGCGATTTTAAATGGCCTATCATCCATCCAACTGTCATACTGTCTAAGTTCGCTAGTTTGTTGTTTTGTCATCTTTTTGTGAGCAGTGAACTTACCTATGTTTGAAAAGATTTCAAAAGCAAATTTTGGCCAAAGTTCTGGCTCCAAACTCGCACGAAAAAGATTATTCGATTTGATTCGTAATCACGTCACGCCGAGGTACAACTAATTAAAAAGCGAAACCAGTTTTGTACTTTGGAATTGACGCCTAGGGGAGAGGAGGAGGACGGACGCACTGTGATGGACTGCGCAGGGAGGCGGCATCGTCTGGCGGCATGGCGGCGTCGATGGTCCCAAGGTCAATGCGTTGGTCCTTCCTGAAAATGGGTCCGCAGAAGATGGTGTCATGGACTTCTTGAGCGTCTGCAGTGGTGTGTGTATAGGGTTTGTTGGATCAGTTTGAATTCCCGACTCACTATAGGGCATTTTGATGAGGCCTCCGCTGATGATGTGCGTTGGTGAGGTCCGAGCATGAGGCTCTAACATGGTAATCCCTTTCATCAAACCCGTAGGTGTTGCGGCATCTATCATCAGTGAGGTGGTTTCAATCTTTGTATTTTTCTTGTAAGGTTCCGTTGAATAATTTTAATTAAAAAGAAGATGTGTGCATCGTTTTGATGCAGAGGCTGGGGTAGAACCTCTATTTTAAAAAACTAACTTAAAAGCACCAGCAAGTAGGAATTGATTCATCGGTGCATCCTAGAGCTGGCAGAAGAGAATACACACAACTAAATGATTTCTTGGACATGTGGGGTATGAGACAAGAAACTGCTCTACCCATCAGAGTAAACACAGCTCTTATCGAAGATGGGGATTCAGAGTAAAGCATGAGCATTCACGAGCTATAGACAAACAGTTTACATCCGCACCAAAAATTCAGAGGTATATACAAAAACACTAATGACAATACTATCTAACTGATGAACTGAACATTAAGTTAGCTTCATCACTCTGGGATTGAAACCAATCACACGCATAAGATATGTATACATCCGTCATCCGGGACTATTAGCATTAAGCACCTGGCCAAGATCGCATGCATAGCACACACATGAATTATTTACAAGGTCAGCGACAGTTTAATTGCTCTGTTGTTACAAAACACAGATAGGCATTGCACAGCCGTACCACATTGTGATTGTTTCTACTAGCAACAGAAACAGCTTACCACATAACTCAAATATAAAAAAGCAGGTTCTACACAGAAATGAGGTTCTTGATATAACTAACAACCCACATCGTTTTGTTGGACATGCTAAGCTTGTTGAATGACCAAGCAATTGCAGGATTCTCAACTAAATGAGCGTAATAATGGGTAAGATGCGCTTCTTCAAATCCAGGGAGATCCATCAAGTTACCCCAGAGGTCTTCAGGAACATCTACATATTTAGACTTCTCTATAGCTTTGGTAAGGTTATCAAGGCTAGTCATCAAGTGTGTCAACTCATCATCATTGTCTAGCTTGGCCCTTTTTGGTGCTCTACTGCTGGAGGATTCACCAATGTTCCCCCCTCTGGGAATAGTAAAAGGCAGTGTAAAGTCTTCAACACTTGCAGCAGAAGTGTCATTTCCTCCATTGGCATATTCATTCTCGGTCACATTCGCAGCAAGAAGATCGCCCCAATTCTTAGCAAAAACACCCGAAGCCATACCATTACCAAAGCTTGTGGCCATCTCATGATAGTCAATTGGGGTGTTCAAGAAGTCAGCGTCACTGCGCTGGTAGTTTTGATGGTCTTCCCACATTTTGTCGGCAAGGGCTTGTCTGAACCCAACCATCTGGCTATGGTCATGTATTTGCTCGCTTTGCAAACTAGGAGGTGTAGGTTTGCAATTACTCTCTGGCAGGATGAAGCAATCAGTGCCTTTGGAAAGAACCCAGTTGTGGAGGATGACACAAACCATCACAACATCCACTTGAGTAGCAGAGGGGAAGAATGGGATTCCATCATCAAGAACTTTAAATCTCCGCTTGAGTGATGAGAATGCACGTTCTGCGGTCACTTGTAGAGCTGAGTGCCTACGATTGAACAATTCCCTTGCATACTGCAAATGATTATTCCCCAGTCATTCGAGTGATATGTCGCACCGCGCGAAAGGTGGCAGAAAACCAGGTTTGGCTCCATGTACAGCATCCACTAGGTAGAATTTCCCTAAAATATCAGGAACACATATGAGCACCTAAGGTGGCATCGCACAGTACTAAGTAGTAGTAATAACTCTATATGGAGATATCATGGTAGAACAGATTTATTACCATGAGGAACATGTAAGCCATTCTCACGCTCTGTCGCGTCCACTAAAACAGCATCATCATGTGCAGATCCCTCCCAGCCAGCCAGTACATATGTGAAACGAAGGTCAAAATCAATGGCTGCCAGCACATTTTGGCTTGGAAATGACTTCTTAGCACATAAGGCAGTCTCCATGTTCTTACTAGCAGAAGCTTGTATGTGTGTGACGCCTATGGCTCCAATACAATCCTGTAAGATCAGAACCACCACCACAAATTAGTAAAAGACACAGTTTTTACCTTACAGCCGAACAATAATATAGTTGTTCCTGGCATACCTTAAAGTATGGGTCCCACCTTGGGTCACCGGCAATTTTAGTTGGATTCTCCAATGATGGTGGCCTAATAAGCTCGTCCTTTAGCTTGCCTATGGCATGGAGGACTAGTCCAAAGTAGCGACTAACCGGTTCACCTGACCTGTTAAAAATAGCAGCTACATCCCTATTCCGAAGGTTATGTCCTACTGTGATCAAGAACATGGCAACTTGCTCCTCGATACATATATGGACGGTGTCACGGAGCAAAGAGCGTTCCCTCAGATGTTGGCACAAGCTGAAGAAAGAAGCCCTCGTAAGCCTTAGCGTCCTCTGGCAAGTCATATCATCCTTGTAAATCTGATTATTTAGAAAGTCGATCCTTTTCTCGTCCCTGTCAACGATTGGGCCGTAGGCAATACCCTCTTTCTTCTTTTTCCCCTTTTTCCGTTGCCTAGACCGGACATACTGCATCACCATAGATGAAGCCAAGGATGCAGCGGCTCTCATAAGCACCAGCCTTCTCTTTCTGGACATCTTCTTGTCCATCTGCAATGCATTTGGGAAGAACATTATATACATCGTAAAGAACAGTACCGACACAGAAGGATGCAGATGCTAACAGTAACTTTGGCTTGCCACATACTTGTCACAATAGTTGGTATTCTAGAGAAATTCACGATACAGGAGAGGCTGCATTACAGGAAAACTGAACTCGCGCCGCTTACATCTTAAATTCCAGTTCATGGTTCGGTGCAGAAACGCAGAAAACATGCTAAAGAAGAGTGCCCGCATAGAAGAATGTAAATGCCAACAATAACTTAAGCTTGCCACAAACTTGTAAAATAATGGGTACTTCAGAGCAATCAATTTAGACAGGAGATGTTGGTTTCATGGTTCAGAAAAAAACAAGAGAGGTAGGCAATTTATACCAGAACTGAACTTGCAACACTGTCATCTTAAATATCAGGTCATGTTTGGGAGTAGAAATGCTATGAACAACATGAAGGAAACGCGAAACTGCAAATTACCCTCCCAGTCCCCGGTCCAAGTAATTATCCATCAATGTAGAATTCGAAGATTTGGATTCCGTACCTTGGCTGGAGCAATGGGTGAAAACCCTAGGCGAGGGAGAGTGGACTGGTGGGAGCAGCAGCGCGTGTCGCCTGCGGCCAGGGAGGAGATTAGGGAGGCGAACTTCCCGCTCGTGCGGGAGAAGGGATTGGCGCGTGAGGGGGAGAAGGGAACGCCGCCACTGGCCGCCGTCCGCTGATCTCCGGTCTGGTGGTGCAGGCGGACTACAGGGAGAACTGGTGCGGTGGGGACTGATTGGTTCTGGCTCGGTTTAGTTCGATCGTAAAGGATAGACCCTAATTCTAACAACATCTCCAGCTGCAAAATTCGGAGTTTAGTTTAGTTTACGGGTCGAAAAAACGCTGGTGCACAACAGTCCCTGTAAACGAAAACTGTAAACCAGAATATTCCCTAAATATGCCCATAAGACCCACCTGTCAGACATTTTTTCCTTTTTTTTTTTCCTATTTTTCCTTTTTTTCCCTGTCTTCTTCACCGAACTCTCTCCCCGCTCTCCCTGGCCGGCCACCAGGCGGCAGCCCTCCCCGTCGCGCCACCCCGCCCCGCGCCCGCCTGCCGCGCGCCCGCCTGGCCCCGCCCTGCGCCGCCACACGCCTCGCTCCGCGCCCGCCCAGCTCTGCGCCGCCCCGCGCCCGCACGGCTCGTGCAGCCCCGCGCCCACCCGGCTTGGCACCGCCCCGCGCCGGCGCCGCCCCTGCCTGGCGCCTCCCGCCCCGGCCCCGTCCTCGCCTCGGCGAGCTCGATCCGGCCTCCCTTACCGCGCCCTGGTCAGCCCCGCCTCGACCAGCCTCGCCCCGGCCAGCCCCGCCCCCGCCAGCCCCGCCCCCGCCAGCCTCGCCACGAGCTCGCCCCGTCCTGCGTCGCCCCACGCCGCAGCAAGCTCGCCCCGCCCCGCCACGCCTCACGCCGTCGCGAGCTCGCCGGAATTTGGTTGTATTCTGGCGAATTTAGTTGGATTCCGGCGACTGTACCGGCGGAAGCAGTTAGCTCGAGCTGAAATTTCAGCGCGCCACGAGTAGGGGTTCGTGTTCAGTTCGCTCTTTCAGCCCCTACAAATACAGGTCGAGTTGGGTTTTCGGTCTCGGTCTGAAAACTTTTTTTCGGTTTTGGCTCGTTTACGGTGACTGATCTGCGCCATTTTCTGAACCGAACCCGTAAATTGGCAGTTATTTTTCGGTTTTGCCCAGTTTACGGGCTCTGATAGAGATGCTCTAACGCCGAGAAAACTTCCCGCGCGGCTGGTGGCCCTGACATGTCGGCAATAAAGGCCGATCGTCGTCCTCATCGCATCGTCTTCGCGCGCTGTAAAAACCTGCCGCCGGTCAGTCTTCGCCGGACGCGTAGCTTCCACGCGGCGAGTTAATGTCGTCGCCTCGGTTTCACGCGTGTCGCCTTCTATTTATCGCCAATCGGTCGCGCCGCCCTAGAGGCGGAGATCGACGCAGTGCTCGTCACCCTCAGTGACGAGCAGCGCGCGGAGGAACGATTTTTCACGGACAACTACGACGCCTGGACGGAGTTCTTCGGCAAAGGTACGAGCGAGATCTCGTCGCCTACGGCGGTCCTCCCCCTCCTCCCGCGCAAAAAAAACGCCGCTGGCCACCGCCGCTGGTGGAGCGGGCCTGGCCGCACCCTCGAGAACGTGCTCGCGCACATCGAGGGTGGCAACTCCCCCGTTCTGGGGATACCGCCGCCGGTGGCGCCTACTGTGTCGCGTCGGCACGGTAGCTCGTGGACACCGCGATGGATGGCGCCGTCCTCGTCGTCGTCTGGGTCGAGGTCCAGCGGATTGGCTCCTCCACCAGCAACGCCGTTGCGGTGACCCAGCATACCACTGCATGTTGTAGTATACAAGTCGTTGATATGATCTTTGTGAAGGGACTTCCTCACAAATTGCCATATCCCTCAGAGTGGTACAACAGAAACATTGCAGGTCATAACACTCCATACTTTATTACAAACATTGTCTTACAAGTTGGTATCCTCACGAGTCCTATGAGAACACCCTAAGAGACTACTAAAGTACCATTACAACTTATACTAAAGATGAAAAGAGCTCAACAACTTATTTAGGTAAGTTCTACGTTGCTCGGCTCTATGATACTAAGGTATGTCACTACTCCTCCACCTCTCGTGTCATCCGGTCCGTAGACTATCCCATAGTCTACGCCTTCTACTCCGCCGGTAAGATCGGGTTCTTCGTAGACCAGCTCGTAGCTTCCTTACGGTGCTCCATCGTTGATAGCCTCCACTTCGGGATCACGGTCTAGCAAGGGTGTCGAAAGAAAGTGAGTACGGAGGTACTCGGCAAGTTCTAAAAGAATAAAAGGTGTTTGATGCACTAGCTACGACCATTGATCGGGAAATCGCGAGTCAATGCATGTTTTGCAAACATTTCTTCAAAAGGTTGCTTTTATTATGAAAACTATGCCGTCGGTCTTCACGGGTTGACCGGAACTTCGTGGAGTTCCTTTCCTGCCGCGTTCGCGGTTCCTTCCCGGAACAAGGAGTGACGGCCACAATTTGATACACTCTCGCAGAGGTGCGTTACTTTTCCCACAAGAGATCTCACCCTTTTTGCCATCCGCGGGGACTTGCCCCGTTCACACTTCCTTTGGTGTGAGGCCGGGTATAAAGATCCAAGCCCACACCGCCTTCTCCGCGACTGCAAACCCACCCTTTTGTCCGACCGTATACCTCCGGTAGACTTCCCCGATAATACGGCTTTACTCATGGTATACTCCGGACAATCCTTCATAGATCGGAAGAGATTAACATCACCAATGGATGGGGATTTAAAAGGATTTCCCAACCTATTGCGGCGGTGCCTCCGGCCCCACCGTCTCCCCGATCCGTTGGCGTGCGAAGGGAAAAGATACAGTTGGCTTTTCCGAGCCATTATAGATCTCATGGTCAACGCGGTTTGTACGGCGCTAGAATCATTGGACGGCATTGGTAATTTAATCCTAGGGTGATATAACCCATTGCAATGGAACCTCCACCATATCAACACATACCATGGTTCCATTGCCAGCCACATAGTCATATTCATAGTTGGAAATTAACCTTTCATTTGCGATGCGGGAATGATAAGTATATAGCTTTGCATTAAAAGTAGTAGAAGATAATCAAGTTGACATGAGCAAGGGTGAACTTGCACGTGGACTGCGAGATAGTGCGAGTTCAATGCGGTTGATGGAACCTGGACCTCGGGTTACGTAAGAAGCATCATTGTCCGGTAAGGACAATGTTATAAAAATCAAATAATGCAATCATGGATGTATTATTTTATGTTGAATCCCTTTACCCCATTGAATTATTACAATTTAGGGTTGTATTTAAGATTTATGTCTTTGACGGTAATTTACAATTGATTTAAAAGTATTAATCATTGTAATTCACACAAAGTACAACAATTCAAAGTAACATGAGTTTGCTTGGTAATTACCTTAGTCATTCCAAAATAATTTGAAATTATAGAGTTACCTCTATAGTTTTTGGAATAAAAGGGAATATAGTAGTTTTACGGGAAAAATTCTACTGGTTCAAAAGAGATGACTTGGAATAATAGAATCTCATTTTGAAATGTTTGAAAATAAGTTTTTGAACTTATTTGAGATTTTTCCTTGAATTTTAAATACAAGGAAATAATAATTGAAAATTCCAATTGATTATTTAAATTCTGAAAATTCATGATTTTGAATTTGTTTCATAAATTCCATTTCATATTTTATTACGGTTAAGATTTATTTTTCATTCATAAATCCAATTTTTATTGGATTTTTAGAGTTGTTTATGATTTATTAAAATTTGGTAAAGTTTTGATCTTTTATTAATTAGAAAAAGACCAAAATACCCCTTGGACTCATATTGGGCCCAGCCCAATAGACTAACCCAGGGACGGCCCAAATAGGCTGGCCCCCTTTTGGGTTTGGTGGCGCCGAAGCGGCCCACCACTCTCACTCTCACTCGGCCCTCTTCTCACTCGTCTAACCCTAATCTACGGCGACCACGAGGCGATGGCGTCGCCGCCATGGCCGCCGCCCTGCTCGGCCATCACCGGCCTCCTCCGCCGTGGCCACCTACCGATCTAGAACCGCCTCGAGCGAGATCTATCGATCTGTCCGAGCCGTTTCTCTCCTCTCGTCCTCTCTGGCGAATCGCCTCGGTCCGGATCTCTCGGAGAATCGCCATGGGCGATCCGGTGATTCCCCGACGAGCTCTCGCCTTCGTCGTCGACGTGTGCGCCTCCGAGACCGACTCGGCGCGGGTGCTTGCTTGCGGCGCCTGTGCCGTCGTCTCCATGCTTTGTCTTCTTGTGGTGGTGTTCGTCGGCGTAACGCCCGGCGACTTCCCGGCTTTGCAGGCTGCTATGGCCGCGCGGGCACCTGCCTCGCCATGCCATAGCCTACGCCTCCGGGCGCGGGTAAGGTCCTCTTGCTCCTCCTCCTTCTCTTACGTGCGCCTCCCTTGCCCTTGTTCTTCTTCCTCCTCATGATCTGTTGCTCTTTGGTGGTCTTGTGATCATCTAGAGTCATACTACTGCTTGCGCAATCTTCGCGTAGCTCGGTTCTCTGCAAGCTCATGGTCGGATTACCGATTCTTTGGATGCTGGCACATGTCGATTTGCTTGCTATCTATCTTTGTGCTTACTTCTCTGCTGCTCCTAGCATGCTCTGTACTTGCCATGCTCTCTTGTGCTTGCTCAAAAGCTATCTATTCCATGCTATGCTTGGTTATGACTTGCTTATGCTTCTTGGACTATCATGCTTGCTTGTCTAGGTGTACTTGTGATGCATACTGTGACACTTGTGTGTGTGCCGGAGGTGCACTGTGATATGATTCGAGTACTAATTACGCAATCTAATGATCCATTGGATCATTTCTTGCTTGTTGGCAAATCTCTCTGTGTAGCTTGGCTTGCTATGATTGATCAATTTGATCAATTGTTTGTCGATGATTGCTTCTTGGCTAACTACTTGTGGTTATATGGTTCACTTATTTGGTGATGCTGATGCTCAAGCATCACCATGTCTGTTAGCTTACTTGCTCTAGTGGCTATGAATTAAGTTGTATTGCTTAACGGTATCGTTGTTGTCATGCTTAGCATGGATGCTGTGATAAATTCATGCTTAGATTACTTACTTATGATGAGCTGCTTATGCGGTGATGATTTAAATGTCTTGCTTGTATATGAGTTGGTTGTTCATGATTCTTTTACAAGCAATTAAACTCTGAATCCATTTACGGATAGTGATGTGGTCTATTTGGCTTGCTCTTATTTGGTGCTAAGTGTGATGTGACCTCAGTAGCCTTGCTATTGACTGGTTGCTCACCTAGTGGTTGGATCTTGTTGGCTACTCAACTTTGCTTGCATATTAGGGAATCATAGTAAGTATGAATGCCAATATGCTTGCCTGTGAAGAAATCTAGGGTTTACGATGGTTATGTGCCTAGGATTTTACTGTGTAGTCTATACTAGCTGCTATTTATTGCAATACATCTACTGGTGCTATCTGTGCATCAGATCTTGCTTCTGTGCACAAGATCTGTATCTGGATGGTTTCTGTTTTAGTAGCTT
The DNA here is from genome assembly GCF_022539505.1 of Lolium rigidum. NCBI lineage: Eukaryota > Viridiplantae > Streptophyta > Magnoliopsida > Poales > Poaceae > Lolium > Lolium rigidum. Next base: position 256,947,855 of record NC_061513.1, on the reverse strand, counting down.
TTGACTGGCAGTAATCCTTGGTGAAAACCAAGTGATGATCTACCCATATGAGCATCTGCTCATTCCATGCTTATGCATATGATGGATTAGATCCATTGGATCTCTTCCGGGAACTAGGTATACCTTGTTCCGGCTCCTAGAAAGTAATGCTTTGTTGATGCGGACTTGGGTTTGTTCACAGCCCTTCACCTCCGGAGCTTGGATGATCTTCTAGGTCACCATGATCTCTCGGTGGCTTGAGGAGTTGTGTGTTGGTTCTGTTCTTGCTCAAGAACGGATGAACTCTGCTTGTTTTTGCTTCACCCTTACCGGTGATCTTATACGGTCGGTCGGTCCTTGGTTCTAGGGTTTGTGCTCCTTTTATATGATCCCTACTTCTCTCTCTGCATTGACACACAAGCCTGGCATGCTTGGTGACTATGCTCTTGCATGGCCTTCTTGTTGCTGCCTGACACACTTGAGTCTGTGTGCTCTCATATGCTTGAAACTTGAGCCCCACTGGTTGCTCGGTTTTGGTGCTAGCTGTTGATCCTATCTTGTCTTGTCCCTGGTTTTGGACAAGCACAAGTGTCTTGTGACTTGGTTCGTCCAAAGCGAAGATTGTGTCACTTGCTAAGCTGTCTAAAGCTGAATCTTGAGCTAACACTTATATTCGGCTAGTGTTTGTGATTTGTTTTGCGGAGTTTTGAAGTTGAATATGACGAGAATATGTTCTTCAAGCATTTAGTTTAGGTTTTAGTTATAGGAGCAAATTGTAATCTTCATTTTCATTTCTGTTTATTATTTATCAATTCTTGTATCAAGAATATTGTAAAGACTATGTATTATGTGTTGATGATCAATAAAGCTCAAGTTTTTGTTTATGAGCTTTTGGATTTATGTAATGTTTAAATTCTGAATTACATATTGTATTTATGATTTACTTTGAAATTCAAAGTTGTTTAAATTATGAATTCCATTTATATTGTTCAATGTTTATAGTTTAATGTATTTACACTTGTCAAATGCAAACATTCCCCAAAGTAACAAGTTACAAAAGAGATCATGTCGAAATTTCCCTAACTCACATTGCCTAACCCTAGATGCAAAATGAGAGAGAACCTCGATCCCTCTTAGGTTTAGTTGCAATAAGGCGCGAAAATTTCCCACGTTTTGCAATGAAATGCACATCCCATTTCTAAATCTACCCTTCGTTGTTCCTATGTTACGGGTTATTACGGCCTCTCCCCCTTAACGAAACTTCGTCCCGAAGTTAAGATTGGTACTGAACATCTCGGGGTAAGACTTCCTGAGTTCTTCTTACTGTCTCCCAAGTAGCTTCTCGCTCGGGATGATGTTGCCATTGCACTTTGCGGTATTTGATTGCTCTGTTTCTTAATTTCTTCCATTGTACTTCTAAGATCTTTTCGGGCCTTTCCACATAAGTTAGGTCAGATTGCAATTCTATTTCTTCATATGTGATAGGATCATCCGGTGCCTTCAAACATTTTCTGAGTTGTGAAACATGAAATACATTATGAACTTGACTTAGTTGTGCCGGTAACTCCAACTCAAAGGCTGTTCCTCGATTCTGACTGATTATCTTAAATGGTCCAATATATCGAGGGCTTAACTTTCCTTTCACTCCGAACCTTTTAAGTCCTTTCATTGGGCTAACCTTCAGATAAACCATGTCTCCCACTTTCGGTTCCCAATCTCTTCTCTTTAAGTCGGCGTAACTCTTCGACGACTGCGAGCTATCTTGAGTCTATCCCGGATCACCTCGATGACGTCTTGTCTTTCTTTGATGTAATCCGGTGTAAACTCCTTGTTTTCTCCGGTTTCAAACCAACAAATTGGTGATCTACACTTCCTTCCGTACAATGCTTCGTACGGTGCCATCTGAATACTACTACGATAACTATTGTTATATGAGAACTCCGCTAAAGGTAAATGATCCTCCCATGAGCCTCCAAAGTTCAGAGCACAAGCTCTAAGCATGTCCTCAAGTATCTGATTGGTTCTTTCGGTTTGTCCTCCGGTTTGTGGATGATATCTTGTACTCGAAATCCAACTTGGATCCCAAAGATTCTTGTAGTTGTTTCCGGAATGCTGATGTGAAAATCGAACCTCTATACGAGACTATCTTCTTTGGTACTCCATGTTTACTCACAATTTCCTTCACATAAATATCCACAAGCTTTTACGCAGTATCTTTTGTGTTTACGGCTATGAAATGAGCGCTCTTGGTAAGTCTATCCACTATTACCCATATCATATCCTTCCTCTTACTAGTCATTGGTAAACCGAGTAACAAAATCCATTCCGATTTCATCCCATTTCCATTCCGGTATCTCTAGTGGTTTGAGTAATCCCGCGAGGACTCGATGTTCGCCTTCACTCGTTGACATGTATGACATTCCGAGACATATTGTGCTATTTCTCTTTTCATGTTGTTCCACCGAACATCTCCTTCAAATCCATATACATCTTGGTACTTCCTGGATGTATGGAATAAGGGAGTTTCATGTGCTTCTTTTAATATGATTGACTTCACTCCTGGATCATGCGGTACACGAGATCCTTTTACGGAAATATAATGAATCAAACTCCCCTAGATGGAATTCCGATGGTCTTCCTTCGCCAATCCTCTTGATTTCCTCTTGAATGAACAAATCATCCGCTTGCTTTCGGATAATCTCATATTTCAAGTATGAGTACATCTCATCCATAATCCTCATGGTTGCTATACTTCCTTTGATATCACCTTGAATAAACAAGATCTGAGCATCTTCTAACTCCTTCCGAAGTTCCTTTGGAATCTCCCATTCTGTAGGTTGATTCTCCGTACTTTTCCTACTTAGGGCATACTGCTACTACATTAGCCTTGCACGGTGTATAGTTGATCTTAAGGTCGTAATCCTTAATCAACTCCAACCATCTCTTACTGTCTCATGTTTAATTCTTTCCGGGTGAAGAAATACTTCAAACTTTTGTGATCGGTGTATAACTCACACTTGGATCCATATAGAAATTGTCTCCAACTCTTCAAAGCATACACAAGCGCCGCTAACTCGAGATCATGTCTTGGGTAGTTGTGTTCATGTGGTTTCAAGCTTGTCTTGATCCATAAGCTATTACCTTCCGATCTTGCATAAGAACACATCCAAGTCCATTCTTGGAAGCATCACAATACACCGTGTAATCCTTTCCGGGTTCGAGAGCTGCTAACACCGGTCTTGTGGTTAACTTATCCTTGAGTGTTTGGAAGGCTGGCTTCACACTCATCGATCCACACAAATGGAGTATTTTTCTTGAGTAACTTGGTCATTGGTCCTGCAATCTTCGAAAATCCCTCTATGAATCTCCGATAATAGCTCTGCCATACCAAGAAATCCTCGTATTTCCTTAGCATTTTTAGGTGATTTCCATTCCAATACGGACTGAACCTTGCTTGGATTCACCGCTATGCCTTCTTTGGTTATGACATGTCCAAGAAATTCAACACTATCTAACCAAAATTTGCACTTGCTGAACTTTGCATATAGCTGATGTTCTCTCAAAGTTTGCGAGAACTATCTTCAAATGTTTGGCATGTTCTTCTTTATCTTTGGAATAGATTAAAATATCATCTATGAACACTATCACAAACTTGTCCAAGTACTTCATGAATATCTTGTTCATCAAATTCATGAAAATTGCTGGTGCATTGGTTAGTCCAAATGGTACAACCAAGTATTCATGGTGTCCATACCTTGATACGAATGCTTGTTTTTGGTACATCTTCCTTCTTGATCTTGATTTGATGGTATCTCGACCTTAAATCTATCTTCGAGAAGACTCCTGCTCCTTGAACTTGATCAAAAAGATCTTGAATTCTAGGTAAAGGATACTTGTTCTTGATAGTTACATTGTTCAAATTTCTATAATCTCCACACATTCTCTTTCCTCCATCTCTTTTATCCACAAAAATAACTGGTGTACCCCATGGTGACACACTTTCTTGAATAAATCCCTTACTGTTCTAGTTCATCTATCCGAGCTTTCGGTTCCACTAACTCCTTTGGCCCCATCTTATATGGTGGTTGTGCTATTGGTGCTTGTGCACGGAATCGAGTCGATTGTGAATTCGATCTCTCTATCGGGTGGCATTCCTGGTAGTTCCTTAGGAAATACATCCTTAAACTCATTCACTACGGGAATATCTTCAATTCTCACTTCTTTCGAGTCTGTTGAGTTCCAATCCAATCTCTAATTCACTGTACTTATCTCCTTGGAACACTATTCTACCTCCGATGGAGTCGCGAAGTGATCTTGTTTTGTCTCCACGGTTAATCACCGCTCCATTTTCACGTCAACCAATCCATCCCTAGGATGAGCCGATATGTCTTTCATGGGTATGATTAATAAGTCCGTGAAATACACACGGTCACATATGGTTAGGACTTGTGCTTCTTTCACGTGGGTCACTAAGATCGTTCCCCCGCGGATAGGACGGTTATAGGGGTTTCTAACTTAGAACATCTAAGCCCGAATTTTTCCACAAATTCCAATGCAAGAAATGATGTGGTTGCTCCGGTATCAAATAATACTTTGCTAGGATGAGTAAGAATGCTTAGCGTACCTAAGGCTTGTTTGATCCGACTCTTCGCTTGTTCCAAAGATGTGCAATTCAGCTTTCCATAAGGCTTTCCCTTCTTGTTGTTGTAGTTATTGTAGTTGCGGTTGGTGTTGTTGTTACTTGTTGTTGCGGTTGTTGTTGTTGTTGTTTCCACCTCGTCCTCCGGAGCTCTGTCCGTTCCGGGACGCCTTGTTTGGACAATCCGGCTTGATGTGTCCTTCCTTCCCACAACCATAACAGATGATTACGGGTTTACGGCAATCCTTACGCAAATGACCTCTCGGGCCACAATTGTTGCGAGATGATGCGGTTAATTGGGTTCTGACTCTGACCTCCCCGATTGTATTGATTACCAGTGGTAGGTCGATATCGAGGTTTGAAACTCCGATCAGGTAATGGTTTACTAATTGGGTACTTCCTTGGCTCTATACGAGCCCTCTTCCTCCTGTCCTCCTGGACTTGCCCGTAGTCATCCTCGAAAGTGATTGCCGAGTCAATCGGTTCTGGAATTCGGCGGTTCGTGCCAACCTCGGTTGCATCTTCATGTATGGATTCATGCCTTTCATGAACCGCTTCTTCCGTTTCTCCTCTGTATCCACATCCTCGAGTGCATATCCGGATAACCTATTGAAATCCCGAACATGCTGCATGATTGGTGCGGTATTACATCTCCAGTTCTTCAAATTCCCTCTTCTTCGGCTCCACCACGCTGTCTCGGAACATGAGCATCCCGAAACTTCTTCTTGAACTCCTCCCGGGTGAATACCTTATGCGGAGGGTGTCTTGCTACAAGGTTCTCCCACCATGATGCTTGCTGGTCCGACAACGGATAAGTGGTATATCCGATCTTCTCCTCATCGTTGCAACCAACGGTCTTCAATTTCCGTTCGGTATCCATAAGCCAATCTTCGGCGTCCATTGGTTACTGGAGCTGATGTGAATGGTAGTGGTCTTGCATTTTGGAAGTCCGATAGTGTTACTCCCTTGCCTTCATTACCCCTCTCATTGATGACATGGGTAAAGAAATCCTGCATATTCTTGCTCGACTTTCCTGGTAACGCCTATGTCTTCCTCCATTGACCTCATATCTTGTTGGAAGTGCGGGTGCAACATTGGGTGTGGTGGTGGTGGTGCGTTTTCTGCTCTAGCTGCTGCATCCGCCTCCTCTTTTTCTCTTTCTTCCCGCTCTCTGCGAGCCTCTTCGGTTTCTACTAACGCCATTTCCCCTAGTCCTGTAACAAAGAGCGATTACTCATAATTACACCATGCGAATGTTTTACGAGCTCAACTCATTGCCCGATACTAGTCACACAATTAAATCAAGAAGCAAATCCAAAACAAACATTTATTATGTATATACACCGTATAATACATAACACACTCACAAACTTATATTACATGTGGTATATATAAACCACTTATTTGGCTCCAAGCCCAAGCCAACGGGAATTTAAAATACGTTCTATTACAATACCACCTAGATTACTTTATTCTTCCTTGGAGCTCTACTCCTCATCGTCTTCATTCGCCTCCGCGTACATCCCTGGGGTCCAACCGATGCGGCGACTAGTCTTCGAACACCGTCGGAACAAAGGTCCTTCCGGTAGGTATGTAATCTGAATCGGACGAAGTGCCGAGACGGAGATCTGTCATTCCAAAGTAACTAGATAAAGACTCATACATATCCCCGAGTGGAATACGAGTGCCTCTTCTCCGGTCATCCATGGAGGATTCCTATTCACTTGACCCCTCATCTTCTTCTTCTTCTTTTTCTTTGTTCCAGAACTCTCACCTACTACGTCTTGCGATGGTTTAGATATGCCCATCTCCAAATCTAAAGAAATGGAATCGGTACCTTTCTCTTCCTGCTCGTAGTGTTGGTTAACATTTGGGTTAACCGCATCACTCTCATCTCTCTGTATCACATGGAATTGGCTCCTCCTCATCACCGAAAGGTTCCCGAAACGCCAACCCGTCGAGTTTTCAATCGGTGACTCAGAGCAATTTATGTTCCATGAGTGGTCTCCCCCATATCCGGTATCATACGATGCTGACACATGTGGATAGTGCGGAACAAAGTTAGGTGTAAGTGGGTCTCTTGTAGGTAGATTTCTCTTGAACCACTTGGTCACTCAAATCTACATCACTGTCTGGGTTAAAGAAGGGTGTAGTATGTTGTGGTTGTGCCCTCAAGTCATGCATCCGAGTTTGGACTTTATCCGGGTCCGTGAACTCAGCTAGCATGTGGTCAATCTCACCTCTCATCTTCATGTGTAAAAGATACATCGTGGTCAATAAAGACTTACAGCTATCCATGTGCTTGTCTTGCAGCTTCGGGACTTACGTGGGCTAACACCAAATGATTAAGAGTGGGATCCTCATCTTCCTCGGCATGAGGTATATGAGAAAACTCTGAACATAGGAGTTCTCTCGACTTGTGCTGCCTTATCTCAAGGATTGCCTTGAATAGGCCCATATGGTAGGTCTGTGGTGATAGTTTTGGCTTCTCCGTATGGCATTATACGGCTCATCAGCAGTTTTTCCGGTAGTTGGACCGATACTCTGCACTTGGCTAGGATTTCCCCATCATAGTAAGTATACTTGATAACAGGTATCCGTGGATCGCAATGAAGTTCCTTCAGCATCCCACACAGGAGAGCTGTTATTGGTCCATCATAATCACCAAGCCAACCCTCAACTTTCCTCAGAGTCCTCTTGGGAAAAGTGTTCGCCATTATGGCTGTATACAAAAACAGAATATTAGTAGTAATAATGCATCATAATAGCTATAATAAAGAATTATCGCACTAAAATATATGGTTTTGCTATTCTCAAGTGAATAACCACCATATTTCTAGAGAATCCTTTACTATTTCTACTAGGCTCCTACAGGTTTCTTCCCTATACTAGGTTTTTCCAACCTAAGGTCGCAACATTTGCTACGATACCAGCTTGCGGTGACCCGAGCATACCATCGCATGTTGTAGTATACAAGTCGTTGATATGATCTTTGTGAAGGGACTTCCTCACAAATTGCCATATCCCTCGAGTGGTACAACGAAACATTGCAGGTCATAACACTCCATACTTTATTACAAACATTGTCTTACAAGTTGGTATCCTCACGGGTCCTATGAGAACACCCTAAGAGACTACTAAAGTACCATTACAACTTATACTAAAGATGAAAAGAGCTCAACAACTTATTTAGGTAAGTTCTACGTTGCTCGGCTCTATGATACTAAGGTATGTCACTACTCCTCCACCTCCGTGTCATCCGAGTCCGTAGACTATCCCATAGTCTACGCCTTCTACTCCGCCGGTAAGATCGGGTTCTTCGTAGACCAGCTCGTAGCTTCCTTCCGGTGCTCCATCGTTGATAGCCTCCACTTCGGGATCACGAGTCTAGCAAGGGTGTCGAAAGAAAGTGAGTACGGAGGTACTCGGCAAGTTCTAAAAGAATAAAAGGTGTTTGATGCACTAGCTACGACCATTGATCGGGAAATCGCAGGTCAATGCATGTTTTGCAAACATTTCTTCAAAAGGTTGCTTTTATTATGAAAACTATGCCCGTCGGTCTTCACGGAGTTGACCAGAACTTCGTGGAGTTCCTTTCCTGCCGCGTTCGCGAGTTCCCTTCCGGAACAAGGAGTGACGGCCACAATTTGATACACTCTGCGAGAGGTGCGTTACTTTTCCCACAAGAGATCTCACCCTTTTTGCCATCCGCGGAGACTTGCCCCCGTTCACACTTCCTTTGGTGTGAGGCCGAGTATAAAGATCCAAGCCCACACCGCCTTCTCCGCGATCGCAAACCCACCCTTTTGTCCGACCGTATACCTCCGGTAGACTTCCCCAGATAATACGGCTTTACTCATGGTATACTCCGGACAATCCTTCATAGATCGGAAGAGATTAACATCACCAATGGATGGGGATTTAAAAGGATTTCCCAACCTATTGCGGCGGTGCCTCCGGCACCCCACCGTCTCCCCGATCCGTTGGCGTGCGAAGGGAAAAGATACGGTGGCTTTTCCGAGCCATTATAGATCTCATGGTCAACGCGGTTTGTACGGCGCTAGAATCACCTGGACGGCATTGGTAATTTAATCCTAGGGTGATATAACCCATTGCAATGGAACCTCCACCATATCAACACATACCATGGTTCCATTGCCAGCCACATAGTCATATTCATAGTTGGAAATTAACATTTCATTTGCGATGCAGGAATGATAAGTATATAGCTTTGCATTAAAAGTAGTAGAAGATAATCAAGTTGACATGAGCAAGGGTGAACTTGCCTGTGGACTGCGAGATAGTGCAGTTCAATGCAGTTGATGGAACCTGGACCTCGGGTTCTGTAAGAAGCATCATTGTCCGGTAAGGACAATGTTATAAAAATCCAAATAATGCAATCATGGATGTATTATTTTATGTTGAATCCCTTTACCCCATTGAATTATTACAATTTAGGGTTGTATTTAAGATTTATGTCTTTGACGGTAATTTACAATTGATTTAAAAGTATTAATCATTGTAATTCACACAAAGTACAACAATTCAAAGTAACATGAGTTTGCTTGGTAATTACCTTAGTCATTCCAAAATAATTTGAAATTATAGAGTTACCTCTATAGTTTTTGGAATAAAAGGGAATATAGTAGTTTTACGGGAAAAATTCTCTGGTTCAAAAGAGATGACTTGGAATAATAGAATCTCATTTTGAAATGTTTGAAAATAAGTTTTTGAACTTATTTGAGATTTTTCCTTGAATTTTAAATACAAGGAAATAATAATTGAAAATTCCAATTGATTATTTAAATTCTGAAAATTCATGATTTTGAATTTGTTTCATAAATTCCATTTCATATTTTATTCTGGTTAAGATTTATTTTTCATTCATAAATCCAATTTTTATTGGATTTTTAGAGTTGTTTATGATTTATTAAAATTTGGTAAAGTTTTGATCTTTTATTAATTAGAAAAAGACCAAAATACCCCTTGGACTCATATTGGGCCCAGCCCAATAGACTAACCCAGGGACGGCCCAAATGGCTGGCCCCCCCTTTTGGGTTTGGTGGCGCCGAAGCGGCCCACCACTCTCACTCTCACTCGGCCCTCTTCTCACTCGTCTAACCCTAATCTCTGGCGACCCTGAGGCGATGGCGTCGCCGCCATGGCCGCCGCCCTGCTCCGGCCATCACCGGCCTCCTCCGCCGTGGCCACCTACCGATCTAGAACCGCCTCGAGCGAGATCTATCGATCCGTCCGAGCCGTTTCTCTCCTCTCGTCCTCTCCGGCGAATCGCCTCGGTCCGGATCTCTCGGAGAATCGCCATGGGCGATCCGGTGATTCCCCGACGAGCTCTCGCCTTCGTCGTCGACGTGTGCGCCTCCGAGACCGACTCGGCGCGGGTGCTTGCTTGCGCGCGCCGTGCCGTCGTCTCCATGCTTTGTCTTCTTGTGGTGGTGTTCGTCGGCGTAACGCCGGCGACTTCCACGGCTTTGCGGCTGCTATGGCCGCGCGGGCCTCTGCCTCGCCATGCCATAGCCTCGCCTCCGAGCGCGGGTAAGGTCCTCTCTGCTCCTCCTCCTTCTCTTCGTGCGCCTCCCTTGCCACTCGTTCTTCTTCCTCCTCATGATCTGTTGCTCTTTGGTGGTCTTGTGATCATCTAGAGTCATACTACTCGTTGCGCAATCTTACGTAGCCGGTTTCTTGCAAGCTCATGGTCGGATTACCGATTCTTGTCGATACTGGCACATGTCGATTTGCTTGCTATCTATGCTTGTGCTTACTTCTCTGCTTGCTCCTAGCATGCTCTGTACTTGCCATGCTCTCTTGTGCTTGCTCAAAAGCTATCTATTCCATGCTATGCTTGGTTATGACTTGCTTATGCTTACTTGGACTATCATGCTTGCTTGTCTAGGTGTACTTGTGATGCATCCGTGACACTTGTGTGTGTGCCGGAGGTGCCCGTGATATGATTCGAGTACTAATTCGCAATCTAATGATCCATTGGATCATTTCTTGCTTGTTGGCAAATCTCTCTGTGTAGCTTGGCTTGCTATGATTGATCAATTTGATCAATTGTTTGTCAGTGATTGCTTACTGGCTAACACTGTGGTTATATGGTTCACTTATTTGGTGATGCTGATGCTCAAGCATCACCTTGCTGTTGCTTACTTGCTCTAGTGGCTATGAATTAAGTTGTATTGCTTAACGGTATCTTCGTTGTCATGCTTAGCATGGATCCGTGATAAATTCATGCTTAGATTACTTACTTATGATGAGCTGCTTATGCGGTGATGATTTAAATGTCTTGCTTGTATATGAGTTGGTTGTTCATGATTCTTTTACAAGCAATTAAACTACTGAATCCATTTCCGGATAGTGATGTGGTCTATTTGGCTTGCTCTTATTTGGTGCTAAGTGTGATGTGACCTCGGTAGCCTTGCTATTGATTGGTTGCTCACCTAGTGGTTGGATCTTGTTGGCTACTCAACTTTGCTTGCATATTAGGGAATCATAGTAAGTATGAATGCCAATATGCTTGCACGTGAAGAAATCTAGGGTTTCGATGGTTATGTGCCTAGGATTTTCTACGTGTAGTCTATACTAGTTGCTATTTATTGCAATACATCTCTTGGTGCTATCACGTGCATCGGATCTTGCTTCGTGCACAAGATACGTATCCGGATGGTTTCGTTTTAGTAGCTTTTGGTAGCGGTAATCCTTGGTGAAAACCAAGTGATGATCTACCCATATGAGCATCTCGCTCATTCCATGCTTATGCATATGATGGATTAGATCCATTGGATCTCTTCCAGGAACTAGGTATACCTTGTTCCAGCTCCTAGAAAGTAATGCTTTGTTGATGCGGACTTGGGTTTGTTCACGGCCCTTCACCTCCGAGCTTGGATGATCTTCTAGGTCACCATGATCTCCGGTGGCTTGAGGAGTTGTGTGTTGGTTCTGTTCTTGCTCAAGAACAGGATGAACTCTGCTTGTTTTTGCTTCACCCTTACCCGGTGATCTTATACGGTCGGTCGGTCACTTGGTTCTAGGGTTTGTGCTCCTTTTATATGATCCCTACTTCTCTCTCTGCATTGACACACAAGCCTCGGCATGCTTGGTGACTATGCTCTTGCATGGCCTTGCTTGTTGCTGCCTGACACACTTGAGCTGTGTGCTCTCATATGCTTGAAACTTGAGCCCCCTGCAGCTGCTCGGTTTTGGTCTCGCTGCTTGATCCTATCTTGTCTTGTCCACTGGTTTTGGACAAGCACAAGTGTCTTGTGACTTGGTTCCGTCCAAAGCGAAGATTGTGTCACTTGCTAAGCTGTCTAAAGCTGAATCTTGAGCTAACACTTATATTCGGCTAGTGTTTGTGATTTGTTTTGCAGGTTTTGAAGTTGAATATGACCAGAATATGTTCTTCAAGCATTTAGTTTAGGTTTTAGTTATAGGAGCAATTGTAATCTTCATTTTCATTTCTGTTTATTATTTATCAATTCTTGTATCAAGAATATTGTAAAGACTATGTATTATGTGTTGATGATCAATAAAGCTCAAGTTTTTGTTTATGAGCTTTTGGATTTATGTAATGTTTAAATTCTGAATTACATATTGTATTTATGATTTACTTTGAAATTCAAAGTTGTTTAAATTATGAATTCCATTTATATTGTTCAATGTTTATAGTTTAATGTATTTACACTTGTCAAATGCAAACATTCCCCAAAGTAACAAGTTACAAAAGAGATCATGTCGAAATTTCCCTAACTCACATTGCCTAACCCTAGATGCAAAATGAGAGAGAACCTCGATCCCTCTTAGGTTTAGTTGCAATAAGGCGCGAAAATTTCCCCCGTTTTGCAATGAAATGCACATCCCATTTCTAAATCTACCCTTCGTTGTTCCTATGTTCTGGGTTATTACAGCCGTCCGTCATCAAGAAGGAGCCGTCCTCTCCACCACCGACCAGAGGGTGCAATGGCGGCACCCTCGTCATCCGCGACCAGGGGCACCGCTCGTAGTCTCCCTCGCGCGGCCGCAAGAGGAAGACCTCGCCGAGGAGGAGGCCAAGCGGGCCGAGGACGCCGTGGTGGCTGAGGCGATCACCAGGTCGCTAAACGACCTTGTTCCCGCCGACAATGCCCTCCCCATGGACGCCGCACTCGACTGGTCCAGGCGGGACTGGGAGCGACATGAGGCGGAGCAGCAGAGGCGTCTGCTGGTGTAGGGATTCGTAGCATAGAAAACAAAAAATTTCCTACCGCAAGAACGAATAACAAGCCAAGATCTAATCTAGTAGATGGTAGCAACGATGTGAAGATCAACATACCCTCGAAGATCGCTAAGCGTTAACGAGATAAATCTCGTGGTGGATGTAGTCGATCACTTGCCGCTTTCAAAAGCGCGTAGAAGATCTTGACGGTGCCACAATCGGGCACCACCTCCGCACTCGGTCACACGTACGGTGTTGATGACGACGTCCTTCTCCCCATTCCAGCGGGCAGCGGATGTAGTAGATCCTCCTCAGGATCCCGCCAGCACTACGGCGTGGTGATGGTGGTGGTGGAGATCTCCGGCAGGGCTTCGCCGTAAGCACTGTGGGAGAAATAAGAGGAGGGAGGAGAGGGGCGGCTAGGGTTTGGGCGCAGGGTGGTGCTGCGACTTGAGGTGCCCTTGGGGTGCCCCTTGGTCCCTTTAAATAGGTGGCCAAGCCCCTTGGGTTGTCCATAAACCTTCCCCCAAGTTTGACTGAGTTTCGACATGTTTCCGGTTCCGAAAACCTACTCCTACTCGGACTCTTTTGCCAATTCCGAAATTGCATTAATGAAAGACTTATTCCCTTAAGGCAACGTGGTTGCACCTATTATGGAACCCTCCGAACTTCCTTAGACATCCCGGGTCGTCCCGGACACTTCCGGAACCTTCCATAATATTCCGGACTATTCCGGTCCTTCCAAAACCTTCAAGAAGCTCCGGTCAAAACACCTGACTTTTTCCGAACCCCGGAAAATGACTTCCCATATATGAATCTTATTATTCGGACCATTCCGAACCTTCTCGTGATGTCTCGGATCCCATTCTAAACTCCGAACAACATTCAAGCTCCATTCCATATTCCATATCTACTTAAAACGACATCAAACCTTAAGTGTGTCACCCTACGGTTCGATAACTATGCGGACATGATCGAGACTCCTCTCCGATCAATAACTAATAGCGGGACCTGGAGATCCATAATAGCCCCCACATATTCAACGATGACTTCGTGATCAAAAAAACTATTCACATAAAATAACAATTTCCTTTGTCTCGCGATATTTTACTTATCCGAAGTTTGATCGTCGGTATCTCCATACCTAGTTCAACCTCGTTACCAATAAGTACTCTTTACTCGTACCGTGATATGATATCCCTTGTGAACCAGTCACATACTTGCAAGCTAATTAGATATCATTCCACCGAGAGGGTCCAGAGTATATCTATCCGTCATTAGGATGGACAAATTCCACTATTGATACAAGTGCCTCAACCCTATACTTTCCGAACACTTAATGCCACCTTTATAATAACCCATTTACGCAGTAGTGTTTGGTGTCATCAAAGCATCCATCCGGTGTAGGTGATTAACATGATCTCATGGTCGAAGGATTAAGTTACTATGCATATTAAAGCTTGAAGCACAAAGAACTAAATGACTTGATCATATGCTATGCTTACTATGGGTGTATGTCCATCTCATCATTCACCTAATGATATGATCTTGTTATTAATAACATCCAATGTTCAGATCAGGAAACCATGATCATCTATTAATCAACAAGCTAGTTTAACAAGAGACTTACTAGGGACTCCTTTATGTTTACAAAAGACACAAGTATTAATGTTTCCGGTTAATACGATTATAGCATGCGATGTAAACATTTATCATGAACACTAAGATATAACAATAAACACTTTTATTATTGCCTCTTGGGCATATCTCCAACAGTCTCCCACTTGCACTAGAGTCAATAATCTAGTTTACATTTGTAAAGATATAACACCTTAGTCTTATGGTGCTTATCATGTTTGCTTATGGGAGAGGTTTCAGTCAACGAATCTGACATACTCAGAAACGTATGTATTTTGCAATTCATTTGCGTCTCTACGCATTACTCAGTTTTTCAAAATGAGTTGGCATCCATCGTATATATTTGGTCTTCTGGTGGAACTTTAATTCCGCGGTCTGAAATATGTTACCAATATTGTCACATACAATATAGTTTTATAATTCTGACACTACCGGAACTACACCAAATTATCAAAGAACTCCTCGACTCAAACACTTTTGTTCATTGTTAAAACAATGAAATACTCTGTCTTCGTTTGTAGAATCCGTCAAAATATTTAGAACTCATCTAAATCTAGATACATCCAAATTTTCGCAAACTTTCAACATGTTTTGTGGGACGGAGGGAATACAATTTTTAGAGGAAAAAAGTTATTCATAAAAACTTCAACATAGAAGAAAACAACCCAAACTACCATATGTTTTTTAGGGCATAAAAATGTTAGCCTTGGTATGGTATCCTACGAAACTCTTTTTTAGCGGTGGTATCCTACGCTTAAACAATCAACTACTTCGTGTAAGCCCAGCTGCTACTACGGCCCATGCGACTAGAGGTAGGTAGAGTCTTCCGTAAGGGTTTACTGTTCGCTTCATCTCCTTCATCGATTCCTCCTCTTTTCCCCATATCCTGCTCTCTAACCCTACAAAAACAGGAGCAGCAGCAGACATCAATCCTCTACAAAAAACCGCTGGGGACGGGGAGAGTTGCAACTACCTAGCCCCCCTGGAGAACGCTTGCCATGGCCCATGCCGGCTTCCGTACCAAGCCGTTGATGTCCGCCTCCACCATCTTCGCCGCCAGGGCGAGAGGGTACCACCTTCTCACGATCGACGGTTACTCCTGCACCAAGGATCTCCCCACAGGAAAGTCCCTCCAATCGCACCAGTTCACCGTCGGCGGCCATCGTTGGCACATCAATTACTACCCCAACGGCGAAGAATCAGAATCTGCAGATTACATATCTATTTTCCTCTTTCTCGACGAGGATGCCAACACAGAGGTGAAGGCTCAGCATAGTTTCCGTCTCGTCGACAAGGTGGAGGAGCAAGCACCTTCTCTGACGTCGGTAGTTGCCAAGAACTTTGCAGGCAAGAGCGGCTGGGGGACTGCAAAGTTCATCAAAAGGGAAGCCTTTGAGAAATCCAAGTATCTCAGCGCAGATTCTTTCGCTATCAGGTGTGACATCGTAGTCATCGATGAGTTCCGCACCGAAATGGCCAAGACCTCTGGTACAAAGTTTGTCACCGTGCCCCCATCCGACCTGAACCAGCACCTCGGTGATCTCCTCAACACCAAGAAGGGAGCCGATGTAGTGTTTGAGGTCGGCGATGAGAAGTTCCCTGCGCACCGGTGGCTGCTCGCGGCCCGATCGCCAGTCTTCAGCGCGGAGCTTTTTGGCTCAATGAAGGAGGGTGATGCCGCGGGTGGCGTACACATAACTGACATGCAGCCACAAGTGTTCAAAGCTTTGCTTCGTTTCGTCTACACTGACTCGTTACCAGAGACCAAAACAGAAGAGGATGAGGAAGATGTCATGTGCCAACATCTGCTTGTCGCGGCAGATAGGTATAACATGGAGAGGCTGAAGCTTATCTGTGAGGAAAAATTATGCGAGTACATTGATGTAGGCAGCGTTGCTACCATCCTGGCACTTGCTGAGCAGCACCATTGTGTTGGGCTGAAGAAGGCATGCTTTGATTTTCTCAGCTGCCCAGCAAATCGGAGCGCAGTCGTGGCCACTGAGGGCTTCCAGCATGTCTATAGGAGTTGTCCTTCTGTTGTGATGGAGCTGATTGCCATGCCCTCGAGACCTTTAGCCCAGTGATGCCCAGTATTCTAGCAATGGTAGTTCATGATTTCTAGACTTTGTGAATTACGTTGTCAAGCACTTCCATGGCCTGCCAAAACATCTTATATTGAGGAACAGGGGTAGTAGTTATCTTGTTTTAGCAATTGTCTACTGGTTTCTGGACCTTTTGAGTTACATCAGACAGTTCTGTTGGTATGTCATATACTCTTTGTTTTTTAAGAGATGCGAAGTGGCATCACTTTGTTTTGTCTTGATAATTGGTTGCATTCCTGCAATCTTACAAAGCAATCGGGGAAAACTTTGTTATCACGTTGCTTTGCTGAATGCTGATCATATCTCCAGAAGTTATAGTTCCCTGGTTGTTATGTTAATAAGAATAGTTTGGTTACCATTTTGCTATTCGATATCTTCATTGTTGTTCGTTTCATCTCCACTAGTACTTGCAAATAATTTCCATATATCCTTCTCCATATGCAACCCAAACTTTACAGGTTACGTCACAATTATAAACTGTTGCCTAATCAACATGAGGCTTTGCTCTTGGTCTTTGATCAACGATGCGTATTAAGAGTATGATTTATCTTCACATTTGGGATCCCTTGGCTTAAAATCCGTATAGTTTCGGACTATAATTGTCAATGCTAGCCATCAAATGTGTCAACTCATCATCATTGTCTAGCTTGGCCTTTTTTTGTGCTCTAGTGCTGGAGGAATCACCAATGTTCCCCCTTGGGAATAAGAAAAGGAAGTGTAAACTCTTCCACAATTGAAGCAGAAGTGTCAGTTCCGCCATTGGCATGTTCATTCTCGGTCACATTCACAGCAAGAGGATCACCCCAACTCTTAGCATATACACCCAAAGCCATACCATTACCTAAGCTTGCGGCAAATTTTGTGATAGCCAATTGGGGTGTTGAAGAAGTCAGCGTCACTGTGCTTGTAGTTTTGATGGTCTTCCCACATTTTGATGGCAAGCGCTTGTCTGAACTCAACTATTTGGCTATGGTCATGTATTTCCCCCCTTTGCAAACTAGGGGGTTTAGGTTTGCAATTACTCTCTGGCAGGATGAAGCAATCACTGCCTTAGGAAATAACCCAGTTGTGGAGGATGACAAAAACCATCACAACATCCACTTGAGTAGCAGAGGGGAAGAATGGGATTCCATCATCAAGAACTTTAAATCTCTGCTTCAGTGATGAGAACGCACGTTCTGCGGTCACTTGTAGAGCTGAGTGCCTACGATTGAACAATTCCCTTGCATATTGCAAATGATTATTCCCCCACTCATTCGAGTGATATGTCGCACCACGGAAAGGTGGCAGAAAACCAGGTTTGGCTCCATGTACAGCATCCACTAGGTAGAATTTGCCTAAAATGGCTTGGAAATGACTTCTTAGCACAGAAGGCAGTCTCCGCGTTCTTACTAGCAGAAGCTTGAATGTGTGTGACACCTATGGATCCAATACAATCCTGTAAGATCAGAGCCACCACCAAAAATTAGTAAAACACACAGTTTTTACCTTAGAGCTGAACAATAATATAGTTGTTCCTGGCCATACCTTAAAGTACGGGTACCATCTTGGGTCACCGGCAATTTTAGTTGGAGTCTCCAATGATGGTGGCCTAATAAGATCGTCCTTTAGCTTGCCTATGGCATGGAGGACTAGTCCAAAGTAGCGTCTAACCAGTCCACCTGACCTATTAAAAATAGCAGCTATATCCTTATTCCGAAGGTTGTGTCCTACTGTGATCAAGAACATGGCAACTTGCTCCTCGATACATATATGGACGGTGTCACGGAGCAAAGAGCGTTCCCTCAAATGTTGGCACAAGCTGAAGAAAGAAGCCCTCGTAAGCCTTAGCGTCCTCTGGCAAGTCATATCATCCTTGTAAATCTGATTATTCAGAAAGTCAATCCTTTTCTCGTCCCTGTCAACGATTGGGCCATAGGCAATACCCTCTTTCTTCTTTTTCCCCTTCTTCCGTTGCCTAGACCGGACATACTGCATCACCATAGATGAAGCCAAGGATGCAGCGGCTCTTATGAGCACCAGCCTTCTCTTTCTGGACATCTTCTTGTCCATCTACAATGCATTTGAGAAGAACATGATATACATTCGTAAAGAACAGTACCGACACAGAAGGATGCAAATGGTAACAGTAACTTTGGCTTGCCACATACTTGTCAAGATAGTTTTGGTATTTTAGAGAAATTCGTAATACAGGAGAGGCTGGATTACAGGAAAACTGAACTCGCGCCACTTGCATCTTTAAATTCCAGCTCATGGTTCGGTGCAGAAATGCAGAAAACATGCTAGTACCCACATAGGAGAATGTAAAATGCCAACAGTAACTTAAGCTTGCCACAAACTTGTAAAATAATGGGTACTTCAGAGAATCAGAGCAATCAATTTAGACAGGAGATGTTGGTTTCATGGTTCAGAAAAAAACAGTCATCTTAAATATGAGGTCATGTTTGGGAGTAGAAATGCTATGAACAACATGAAGGCAACGCAAAACTGCAAATTACCCTCCCAGTCCCCGGTCCAAGTAATTATCCATCAATGTAGAATTCGAAGATTTGGATTCCGTACCTTGGCTGGAGCAATGGGTGAAAACCCTAGGCGAGGGAGAGTGGACTGGTGGGAGCAGCAGCGCGTGTCGCCTGCGGCCTGGGGGGGGGGGGGAGATTAGGGAAGGCGAAGTGAGTGAGGGGGCGACGGGAACGCCGCCGATGGCCGCCGTCCGCTGATCTCCGGTCTGGTGGTGCAGGCGGAGTGGCGGACTACAGGAAGAACTGGTGCGGTGGGGACTGATTGGTTCTGCCTCGGTTTAGTTGGATCGTAAATCCGTCTCCGTTGCATTCCCCCGCAAGCCCATATCCGGCCCCCCGCTTTTCGGTTATTTTGGTTCGGATGCCGCGGCCCGTGGATAAGAAGCAGGCCGTGATCTGTGTTGGGACTTGGGAAACTTTGGGTCTTCCGACGTGGCCCACTTACGTTTGGCTAAGTCTTCACTTACTTTAAGGCTAAGTGTGTCTCATCCCTTTATCCCTCTAGGTCTATATATAGAAGGAGCTCAATTATTATACGTACCAGTTGACAGAAATGAAAACGAGTAGCTCTCGTGTCGCTCCCCAGGCGACGCGAGGGCGAACCCTAGCGACCGCGCCGCAGGCCGCCGTTCCTGGCCTCCCCGCCGCCGCTGCCGCCGGCCTGAGCCGCGGTGGCGGTGGGCCCCTCTGCCGAAGGTGGCGGGGCGGAGTTCCCTCAGCAGGCGGAGGTCGCGCATGTGGGGCGTTGGCGGACGGAGATGCGGAATCCGGGCGGCGGCCTGAGGTCCTCGTCGACGTGCGCGATTGTCGACGAGGCGGAGGAGGAGGCAGCCGGCTTGGTTGGTCGTGAGGAGGCTGGTGCGGCTAGCTGTGGAGGAGGCGGACGGGGGCTTCTGTGGAGTCCTGCGGGTCGCGGGCGGAGGAGCTGTGATGCGCGGCGTGCTAGGGCAGTGGAGGAGCAGATGGGCGGTCGCGCGGTGTGCGGCGCCGGCGGATGGCCTGGCGGCTGTGCAGCTCCGACTGCACGCACGGGTCAGATATGGGTCCACGCGGGCCCGATCTGGGCCTCTGCCGGGCTCGTCCTGCAATTTCACTGAGGTGCTCATGAGTTGGTGGTGGCTGAAAGGAGAAGAATGGCGCCGCTGCTTGATAACCCACAAGTGTAGGGGATCGCAACAGTCTTCGAGGGAAGTAAAACCCAAATTTATTGATTCGACACAAGGGGAGGTAAAGAATACTTATAAGCCTTAACATCTGAGTTGTCAATTCAGTCGCACCTGGAAAAGCACTAGCAACGAGGGTGATGTGAAAGTAGCGAGTGATATGAGAGCAGAGTAGTAACGAGTAACACGACAGCGAGTAATAGTAACACAGGAGCAATGGCACTAGAAGATAGTTGATACTACTTCCAATGCCATGTAGAACGAGTATATGATGATGAGATATGGACCGGGGTTCCCAGCTATCTACACTAGTGGTAACTCTCCAATAACAAGTGTTGGGTGAACAAATTACGATCGGGCAATTGATAGGATTGAAATAGCATTAAGACAGAATATCAAGATCATTAATCATGTAGGTATGTTTTCCATTAATAGTCGTACGTGCTCGCAATGAGAAACTTGCACAACATCTTTTGTCCTACCAGCCGGTGGCAGCCGGGCCTCAAGGAAAACTACTGTATATTAAGGTACTCCTTTTAATAGAGCACCGGAGCAAAGCATTAACACTTGGTGAAAACATGTGTCCCTCACATCACCGCCATCCCCTCCGGTTGTCCCAATTTCTGTCACTTCAGGGCCTTTGGTTCCGGACAGTGACATGTGCATACAACTTGTAGATACAATCTAAGCAATAAGTATAGAGCTTAAATCTAAGATCATGGCACTCGGGCCCTAGTGACAAGCATTAAGCATAACAAGATTGCGAAGCAACAATAACTTCATAAACTTTGTAGATAGACAATCATAACGTAAAAATCCATCGGATCCCGACAAACACAACACCGATTACATCAGATGAATCTCAATCATGTAAGGCAGCTCATGAGATCATTGTATTGAAGTACATAGGGGAGAGAATACCAACTAGCTACAGCTAGAACCCGTAGTCCATGGGGGAACTACTCACGGAGCATGATGGAGGCGATGGCGTTGATGGAGATGGCTTCCGGGGCACTTCCCCGTCCCGGCAGGGTGCCGGGACGAGACTTCGTCCCCCGAATTGGAGTTTCGCGATGGTGGCGGCGCCCCTGGAGTCTTTACCGGAGTTTCGTCAAGAGGTACGGTGTTTTTAGGTCGAAAGGGATTTTATAGGCGAAGAGGCGGCGCAGGGGGGCACCTGGGGGCTCCCCACCACAAGTCGGCGCGGGCCCAGGCCAGGCCGCGCCGCCCTATGGTGTGGTGGCCCTCTGGCCCCTCTCCGACTCTTCTTCGGTGTTCTGGATGCTTCCGGGAAAAATAGGAGGTTTGGTCTTCGTTTCGTCGAATTCGAGAATATTGCCCGAACGACCTTTACGGAACCAAAAACGGCGAGAAAACGAGAAGCTGCACCGTGGCATCTTGTTAATAGGTTAGTTCGGAAAATGCATGAAATCATCATAAAGTGCAAGCAAAACATGTAAGTATTGTCATAAAACAAGCATGGAACGACAGAAATTATGGATACGTCGGGGACGTATCGGCATCCCTAAGCTTAGTTCCTGCTCGTCCCGCAGCAGGTAAACGATAAAAAGAATAATTTCTGTAGTGACATGCTACTTACATAACCTTGATCATACTATTACAAAGCATATGAAATGAATGAAGTGACTCAAGGCAATGATCTATAGTTGCTAACAAATAGATAACATATAGCAAAACTTTTCATGAAGAGTACTTTCAAGACAAGTATCAAAAGTCTTGCACAAGAGTTAACTCATAAAGCAATAGGTTCAAAGTAAAGGCATCGAAGCAACACAAAGGAATATATAAGTTTCAGCGGTTGCTTTCAACTTGTAACATGCATATCTCATGGATAATTGTCAACACAAAGTAATATGATGAATGCAAATAAGAAAGTATGTAAGAATCAATGCACAGTTGACACACGTGTTTGCTTCTAAGATGGAAGGAAGTAGGTAAACTGACTCAACATAAAGTAAAAGAATGACCCTTCAAAGAGGAAAGCATCGATTGCTATATTTCTGCTAGAGCTTTGGTTTTGAAAACATAAAGAGAGCATAAAAGTAAAGTTTTGAGAGGTGTTTGTTGTTGTCAACGAATAGTAGTGGGCACTCTAACCCCCTCGCCAGACAAACCTTCAAAGAGCGGCTCCCATGAATTATTTTTATTTTTGGGTGGCACTCCTTCCAACCTTTCTTTCACAAACCATGGCTAACCGAATCCTCGGGTGCATGCCAACAATCTCATACCATGAAGGAGTGCCTTTTTATTTTAGTTTCATTATGATGACACTCCTCCCAACCTTTGCTTACACAAGCCATGGCTAACCGAATCCTCGGGTGCCGTCCAACAATCACATACCATGGAGGAGTGTCTATTTTGGTTAATTAATTTGGGACTGGGAATCCCATTGCCAGCTCTTTTTGCAAAATTATTGGATAAGCGGATGAAGCCACTAGTCCATTGGTGAAAGTTGCCCAACAAGATCGAAAGATAAGCACCACATACTTCCTCATGAGCTATAAAACATTAACACAAATTGAGAAGCATTTTGAATTGTTTAAAGGTAGCACTCAAGCAATTTACTTTTGAATGGCAGGAAATACCACATAGTAGGTAGGTATGGTGGACACAAATGGCATAGGTTTTGGCTCAAGGTTTTGGATGCACGAGAATCATTCCCTCTCAGTACAAGGCTTTGGGCTAGCAAGGTTATTTGAAGCAAACACAAGTATAAACCGGTACAGCAAAACTTACATAAGAACATATTGCAAGCATTATAATACTCTACACTGTCTTCCTTGTTGCTCAAACACTTTTACCAGAAAATATCTAGACCTTAAGAGAGACCAATCATGCAAACCAATTTCAACAAGCTCTACGGTAGTTCTCCACTAATAGGTTTAAACTACATGAAAAAACTTAATAATGATCTACTTGAGAGCTCAAAACAATTGCCAAGTGTCAAATTATCCAAGACATGATGAGGCATTTTCCTTTTCCAACCAAATATAAATAAGTGCAATAGCTTCCAACTTTTATCATTGAACATTAAAAGTAAAACGAAGAACACGAGTGTTCATATGAAAAAGCGGAGCGTGTATCTCTCCCAAACAAGGATTGCTAGGATCCGATCTTATTCAAACAAAACAAAAATAAAAGCAACACGGACGCTCCAAGTAAAGCACATATGATGTGACCGAATAAAAATATAGTTTCGGGGAGGAACTTCGATAAGTTGATGAAGAAGGGGATGCCTTGGGCATCCCCAAGCTTAGACGCTTGAGTCTTCTTGAAATATGCAGGGATGAACCACGGGGGCATCCCCAAGCTTAGACTTTTCACTCTTCTTGATCATATATCATCCTCCTCTCTTGACCCTTGAAAACTTCCTTCACACCAAACTTCTCATAAACTTCATTAGAGGGGTTAGTACTCAAATTTTTTGAATCCACCTTGGTCCTGTAGTGGCACATTGCAAGAACTCAATAAAACATTAGCTACAGCTCTCTACGTCTAGAAAACCTTGCTTAAAGTCCACAAGAGACAATGCAAAAAACAGAGACAGAATCTGCCAAAACAGAACAGCCAGTAAAGACGAATTTTAATAAAATACTTCCGTTGCTCAAATCAGAAAACTCAAAACTAATGAAAGTTGCGTACATATCTGAGGAACACGCACGTAAATTGGCATATTTTTCTGAGTGACCTACAGAGAAAACAGCCCAGATTCGTGACAGATAGAAATCTGTTTCTGCGCAGAAATCCAAATCTAGTATCAACCTTCGATTAGAGGCTTCACTTGGCACAACAAAACACAAAACTAAGATAAGGAGAGGTTGCTACAGTAGTAAACAACTTCCAAGACACAAATATAAAACAAAGTACTGTAGCAAAATAACACATGGGTTATCTCCCAAGAAGTTGCTTTCTTTATAGCCATTAAGATGGGCTCAGCAGTTTCGATGATGCACTCGCAAGAAATAGTTTTCGAAGCAAAAGAGAGCATCAAGAGGCAAATCCAAAACAAGTTTAAGCCTAACATGCTTCCTATGCATAAGAATCTTGTACACAAATAAATTCATGAAGAACAAAGTGACAAGCATAAGAAGATAAAACAAGTGTGGCTTCAAAATTTTAAGCATATAGAGAGGTGTTTTAGTACCATGCAAATTTCTACTACCATATTTTCCTCTCTCATAATAATTTTCAGTAGCTTCATGAATAAACTCAACAATATAACTATCACATGCAGCATACTTTTTATGATTTCCAAACACATAATTTTTATCAATCTCAAGAATTGTGGAATTAAAACTTTCAAACTTACTTTTATTAATAATATAACAAGGTAGTTGATCAATCTCAATAGATATGGGACTCATAGAATAAGTCAAGAACTCTCCAATCCCATTTTCATTAGTAGTACAATTAATATTATCAAGTAACATAGGACCATCATCTAGAGCTTTATCATAGACATTTACCAAACAAAATTCTTTAGTACCATGCATTTCGACATCAGGCACAAACAAAGCATTATCATAAGATTTATCAAAGTAGCATGGATTATCATAGATAACGGTAGCATAATCATTCTCACAAGTATTACTCATAGGTACTATTTCAAGAGAATCCACAGGAACATAACATTCAACCTCTTCAGGTAAGCATGGAGGACAATCAAATAGTGTAAGAGATAAAGAGTTACTCTCATTAGAAGGTTGACATGGGTAGCTAATCCATTCTTCCTCCTTTTGTTCATCACTCTCCTCTTCTTTTTCATCCAATGAGCATTCAAGTTCATCAATTTCCTCCTCTTTTTTATCCAATGAGCTTTCAGGTTCATCAATTTCTTCTTCCATCGGTTCCTGCAAATTGTGAGTGCATTCTTGTGCATTAATGTGTCTCTCTTTATAATCAAGGATATAGGGATTCCTACTGTAGCATTCTATGCAAGAATTAAGGATAGTAGAGACATAATCTTTAAGGTCCTTACAAACAACACAAGTTTCATAATTCTCAACCATGAAGGATTCTATCTCGGAGGCTCCCATAAATAAGACAAATTGTTCTACCTCTTCGAACCCATAATGAATATAGCAATTCCGATTATAGTTCTTAATTAAAAATTCCTCACTAAAGCCACATTGAAATTTAAGATGTTTAGTATCCTGTTGAGAGCAACAGTTTATATCATGGCGTTCAAGCAAGATTTTAGCAATTGTATTCAATTTTCTATCATAGCACTCATTATTCTACCAGTTCTTGATTCTCTATAATTATTATAACATTCTATAAGCTCCAAGTAAGTTGTAGGTTCTCCCATAACAGCAATTTTTAATTTTTCGATTTTTCAAATTTTTATGGATTTTTGGGTATATGAGACAAATAAAACAAGACAAAAATAAACTAGACAAAAGTAAACTAAGCAAAACAAAGTAAAACAAAATAAAAGCAGAGAGAGAGGTAGAGTGTACTCCCCAGGTGAACTTATGAGTAGAGCTATGCCTCCCCGGCAACGGCGCCAGAAAATAGTCTTGATAACCCACAAGTGTAGGGGATCGCAACAGTCTTCGAGGGAAGTAAAACCCAAATTTATTGATTCGACACAAGGGGAGGTAAAGAATACTTATAAGCCTTAACAACCGAGTTGTCAATTCAGCTGCACCTGGAAAAGCACTAGCAACGAGGGTGATGTGAAAGTAGCGGTGATATGAGAGCAGTAGTAACGAGTAACACAGCGACAGTAATAGTAACACAGGAGCAATGGCACCAGAAGATAGTTGATACTACTTCCAATGACATGTAGAACGAGTATATGATGATGAGATATGGACCGGGGTTCCCAGCTATCTACACTAGTGGTAACTCTCCAATAACAAGTGTTGGGTGAACAAATTACAGTCGGGCAATTGATAGGATTGAAATAGCATTAAGACAGAATATCAAGATCATTAATCATGTAGGCATGTTTTCCATTAATAGTCGTACGTGCTCGCAATGAGAAACTTGCACAACATCTTTTGTCCTACCAGCCGGTGGCAGCCGGGCCTCAAGGGAAACTCACTGGATATTAAGGTACTCCTTTTAATAGAGCACCGGAGCAAAGCATTAACACTTGGTGAAAACATGTGTCCCTCACATCACCGCCATCCCCTCCGGTTGTCCCAATTTACGTCACTTCGGGGCCTTTGGTTCCGGACGGTGACATGTGCATACAACTTGTAGATACAATCTAAGCAATAAGTATAGAGCTTAAATCTAAGATCATGGCACTCGGGCCCTAGTGACAAGCATTAAGCATAACAAGATTGCAGCAACAATAACTTCATAAACTTTGTAGATAGACAATCATAACGTAACAATCCATCGGATCCCGACAAACACAACACCGATTACATCGGATGAATCTCAATCATGTAAGGCAGCTCATGAGATCATTGTATTGAAGTACATAGGGGAGAGAATACCAACTAGCTACAGCTAGAACCCGTAGTCCATGGGGGAACTACTCACGGAGCATGATGGAGGCGATGGCGTTGATGGAGATGGCTTCCGGGGCACTTCCCCGTCCCGGCGAGGTGCCGGGACGAGACTTCGTCCCCCGAATTGGAGTTTCGCGATGGTGGCGGCGCCCACGGAGTCTTTCCGGAGTTTCGTCAAGAGGTACGGTGTTTTTAGGTCGAAAGGGATTTTATAGGCGAAGAGGCGGCGCGGGGGGGCACACGGGGGCTCCCCACCACAGGTCGGCGCGGGCCCGGGCCGGGCCGCGCCGCCCTATGGTGTGGTGGCCCTCCGGCCCCTCTCCGACTCTTCTTCGGTGTTACGGATGCTTCCGGGAAAAATAGGAGGTTTGGTCTTCGTTTCGTCGAATTCGAGAATATTGCCCGAACAGCCTTTACGGAACCAAAAACGAGCGAGAAACGAGGAACTGCACTTGTGGCATCTTGTTAATAGGTTAGTTCCGGAAAATGCATGAAATCATCATAAAGTGCAAGCAAAACATGTAAGTATTGTCATAAAACAAGCATGGAACGACAAAAATTATGGATACGTCGGGGACGTATCACTGCTGCGGGTTGCATCCTCCGGAGATGAATGACACCGATGGGTGTTGCATCCTCTAGAGACGAATGGCGCCGCTGCAGGTGTTGCATCCTCCGTTTCAGTGCAGGGAAGAGGAAGGAGGGATGCTAGCGCTACGGGCTTGCAAGGGAGGTGCGGATGGCCGTGGAGGCAGGGCTTCGCACTGGCGAGGTCTGCGGGAGATGAATGGCACCACTGGGGTGTTGCATCTTTCCACCAAAGATGGGCGTCGTGGAGGCATGTGTAGCGGAAGGCTTGTTTGCGCGGCCGTGGGCTGCGGTTCATGTGTGGCTTGGCTGATCGGCTTCTGGGATTGGGCGGGTGAGGCTGCCGGTGAAAACCGTAGTACTCGACGGCGGCGTCTACGGGCGTCGTTTCCTTGTTGGAGGCGTCGATGTTGCAGCCTCGTCTCGCTCCCCGACATGTTCCAGGGGAAACCTTAGATCCGGTCTTCCGGGTCAGATGATGGCGGTGCTATTCGGTCTCGTGTGCCCTCTTGGGGGTCTCATTTTGGAGGTGGAGTCGATCAGAGGGACTAGTGGCTTGTCGGGTGGGCAGCAACGGTGGGAAGAAGGAACCCCCTTCACATGCAAGAAGCGCCAGATGAGCCACATTGGTCGTTACTCCCGGGATCGGAGAGGCACATGTTTTCTATATTTGGGCATGTCGTTCCCCTTCGGTGTCGGCGAGTTTGGCGAATATGCTCATGGTAGATCTGATCGATACGCCGGTTTTCGGTGTGCACTTTGGTAGCGGGAGTATCTCGGGTGCCCGTCTGTGTGTGTCGTGTGTTCCGCTTACCGGCGTCCTGTATGTTTTGTGTTGTTTTGGTGTGGCTCGTCGTTGTTCAGGTTTTTGCACGGTTTTCCTCTAATTAACCGAGCAGTGTGGGTCTTTGACCATTTTCTATCTGTTCAATGGATTTAGCAGTTCTCCTGCTAACATTCAAAAAAAAGTTGACAGAAAGATCAATAAAGAGCTCTCCTCATATTCTCCTCTGTGTCAATTTACTTTACGCATTCGGTGTGCCTTTGATATTCATCTACTTCATCTACGCTGTGCACCCTCGAGATCGGCCAGTCGGCAGGGGTTGCACAACACGTTATCAGCACGATCGCTTCATCGACCCTTCATCAAGCGTGCATCAAGCAGGCGCCCGACACCGGATCGCGAAGGTACAATCCGAAATTGATCGCAAAAATGGATTCGTTGTTCGATTTCCTTTCAATTTTTGCGATTTACGTAATTATTAGATCTTACCTATGGTGTGGATTTCTCTCCCGAGAGTCGAGCTGATTTGTTATCGCCGACCAATGTCGATACTCTCAGATCGAAGGCTTGTTGACTACACTATGGGGAGACGGAAAGCCGGTGATCCCGCTGATCACAGCACCGCTGCGATGTGCACTCTCTGTGTCACGCATCGTTCTGATTCCAGAAGAACGAAACAAAAAAAAAATGATTTTCTGAGATTGACATGGCTGGCTCGCGTACAAAGAATCGTCGTCGTTGCGCGCACGTTGCTGCGAGCCGCCGGCCGACCGCTGCCCGCCACCCCAACGCTGCTGCGCGCGCCTCCGCGGCCCTGCTGGCCGCTGCCCGATGCCCCTACGCTGCTGCGCGCGCCGCCGCGGCCCTGCTGGCCGCTGCCCGCCTCCTCCGTGCTGCTGGCCAAAATGCGCGTGCGAATACTTAGTATAGCATAGTATAGCATAGTTAGCATGTCCATTTTTCTAATTAAATTTTGGAACGCCGCCATATTGTATTTTGTATCAACATCGAATTTATGCAATTGAGGGACGTTGAGATCGTCCTCAAGGACAAAGAGATCAAGGGTGCGCTAAGTACGGGGACCCCGACGGCCCCAAGCACCACCACTCCGACACAAAATGCGCAAGCGCTGCACTTCCTCCGCCACCACATGTGTGGTACTTTGAAAAATAAGTACATGCAGAACGGAGTGCTTCAGCCCTTTGGGCCGTCCTCGAAGCACGATTCTCTAGGCTGAAGTACACAGTTCCACAGGCAGAGGCAGAATGGATGTGTTTGAGGTTTGCGAACTTCAAGACTGTGGGAGAGTACAGCTCTGCATTACACCGAATTTGTACCTCGCTTCTCCTTTGTGGTACTACTATCACAGACAAAGAGAAGATAGAGAAAACCCTCTCTACCTTTCATCCAATTGCTATTCAGTCTTCGCGGAACTACCGCCAGGAGAAATTTCAGCAGTATGCAGCGCTCATTGATATCCTCCAGGTGGATGAGGCGCATGATGAGGTTATCAAAAAGAACTTCTCCTCGCATCCTTTCGCTGGAGGTCCAAGTCAAGAAGTGAATGCCGGCGCATATAAAGTGCGCAAGCCAGTAATGAAGAAGCGAGGCAAGAAAGGAAAGAAGGGACCTAACCCCTCCAACCCGGCCAAGAACCAACAGGTCGGGAAGGGGGAGGCAAGGCCCCAGGATTGCTTCCGCTACGGATCGAAGACTCACTTCTCCAGGCAGTGTCGGGCCCCTAAGCACGTCGTGGACGTGTACAAGGCCAAGAAAGCGCGCGAGACACACCTTGTCCAGGTGGAGGCACCACCAGCGCCCGCGGCGGCGCCTGTGATGATCCCCGTGCCCAAAACCGCGCCCGGAAAGGCGCAAAGTGAGGCAATTGTGGTGGCACTCCAGGCTATTCCCGTGAACGCCGAAGTGCCCATGGAGGTTGAGCACGTTGTGCCCCCTCCCGTGCCCCAGTTGGACATTGATGCTGCCTCGACAATGATAGCCAACGAAGAGAAGCTTAGCGAGATGGAGATATCTGCTGAGATCGATGGTTTCCTCGCGGACTCCATCTAAAACTCCGCTTCGTCCTATTTATTTCATGATTTCACTTTGGCAATAATTTGATATGTTCATTCGATATGGTTGTAAGCTCTATGAGAGCAAAACATTTATTTGTTTCGGCGATTGGATGCCATTTGTTTCATTCATTTATTCCATTAATTAATATGAGATGGTTATGTTATGTTCTGAAATGTTTATGTGTCTACTTACTTAATGATGCATCTTCCTCGCTCCATTATATTAAGTAGATGCTATATTTTAGAACACGTGTGGCGCCCAAATGGAGGAAACGTGCCTTGCCGATAGTGACACCACCAATACCATCTTGAGAGAAACAAAGTATTTGAGTCCATAAATAAAAATCCAGGGAATATTATGACGATCGTCGGCTGCGGTCCGAACATAGTTGACTCCGGAAGAGCTACTATAATACTCCCCATGGGAACAACTTTGATCATTAATGAAGCATTGTTGTACCCGGAGTCGACTCGTACTCTCTAAAGTTTTAAAGACATACACGCAAATGGTTTCCACATAGAAACTGATGATGATGACAATGGTAAGGAGTACCTAATCATCACCAAGCGCGAACGAAAATGGTAAACACGTTGATGTGGGCATAACCCTTCGGGTACTCAACATTGCCATATCCGGTGCAAACTATGAAGCCGGACCAGCACAAGGATTCAACAAGCTGGACCCACAAGGAAATTCAACTTGAATTACAAGAAAGAAGACTCCAATACGAATCCAACTAGGACTCTTGTAAACCCTAACTTGGCTGATATATAAAGCCAGGCAGGGGCACCCCTTAGAGGAGATATTAAAAAACATAAATCATAGAGGCGACACGCCTAGACATCGCAACCCGCAGTTTAGAACTAGACTAGATACAATAACTCCGCCTATGACGGCTCCCTGTACTCATATATTCATATAGTGGATTGCTAGCAGGATGTAGCGATCCTCCACCGCGTGGACATGAACCTGAGGACGTCGTGTACCGTCTCGCTCCCGGAACCTCCATCGTCGCCTTTCTCTAAACCCAAGCCCCTCATAGTGGGCATTTCCGAGGAGCCGCCTCGACAAGTGGCGCCGTCTGTAGGAATGCGACGACTGGATTA
Source organism: Lolium rigidum (assembly GCF_022539505.1). Lineage (NCBI taxonomy): Eukaryota > Viridiplantae > Streptophyta > Magnoliopsida > Poales > Poaceae > Lolium > Lolium rigidum. The sequence continues at coordinate 256,916,558 of NC_061513.1, read as the reverse complement.
TGTTATCCGGACGGGATCCCTCATCAACACCAGCAATCAGATACACGCGTTGAAGATCAATCAGAAAAAAGTTTCTGGGCGGCATGGCCGCACTCGACGAGATCAGATCGGTTTGGGCCTGTCGAGTTGCTTCCACGGAACTCATCGGATCAAATATCAAGTGTCAAGTATCAAGAAGTGAATAAAAGAGCGGTCAAATCGATAGCAGAAGAGTATCGATCAGATCCTGGCAAAGTATCAAGTCTCAGGAAGGCAAAACCAAATTGAGGTCGGCACCAAAGGCTAAACTGGTGACATCTTTCTTTTACTTTTTAAATTATATATATTGATTGGCACCCAGTACGCATATGGTAAAGTATGTGTAGATCGGTTTTAGAATATCTAGTATGCGCTCAGTTTATATTCTCCTGATTGCATGACCATATCTTACCCTCAAAGTCAGATGGGTACTAAACTTTCACTTTATTTGGCTTATGCATGAGGAATAAATCAAATACACTGCAAGATCACCTAAGGCCATGCAGGCTTGGCGACTTCAGCTCCGCACCCGAGCACCCCAGCAACATGCCGCTAATGCAGGTCTAATTAACTCCGCGTGACGAAGAATCAAATTGCACCTTCGTGGTTTAGCTGCCATACGGCACACTACGGCGATATCCATGATGTCGGTGGGGCTAGCATGCCATGCCATCTTCGTCGATTGCTACTCCCTTACATGAATTAAGTCACCCGAGTTCATTAGCGATGAACATCCGATACAAAAAAACATCAGGTGCTATATTTCCAATTAAGTACTATTTATAAATTTATTTCGCCAAATATTTTCGGCTTGCACTATTATTTGCGCGCACGTTTTTGCGCCACAATATAACTGCAGATTGGAACAAAGGTTCGACTACTCTACTCGATCGACCGCTTCTACCATAGCGCACCCGCCATGTGCTCAGGGGCTCGCCTGTCATGGACCCGACATTACGGACTCAATATATTCGGATGCTCATCCACCGCGGATCGGCCTTATCAACTGCGCCCTCTTCATCGGCCATGTCAGCCAGGCGTCGCATGGCTACATCAACTATCTTTGGTGGCGCAATTAATTCGACTGCGCCCGCCGCATGGACTATCTTTGGTGGCGCAACTATTTCGACTGCGCCCGTCACATGGACTATCTTTGGTCGCGCGACTATTTCGACTGCGCCCGCTACATCAACTATTTCTGATTGATTACTTCGACTCCGTCCACCATGCGACCTGCTTCCACATTGGCCTCATTGCAGCCGAATTAATGGCTTCATCATCTATGGTTATCAATGGATTTATCTTCTTCGACTCTGGATATATCTTCTCCCGATGCACTCTCGGGTCAGTGGATTCATCGTTTAGAATATTCAATGGATATCATCTTATATAATATTGACTCGATGCACTCCCATCAGGAGCGCTGGAATTACTCGGGGGCTCCTGGAATATCTTCGAACTATTGCGTTTACTCCCATCGGGAGCACTGGAATTCAAGAAGACATGAAGATCTCCGACTATTTTTACTACTCCCAACGGGAGCGCTGGTTCGCTGAAATTCAAGCAAATTTGAAGACTCTTTATATCCGAAGTTATCATCTAAAAAAGGCTCTGAAAAATACGAGCGCTGCAATAGATGGTAATCAACGGGACTTACAACAATATACAATTATCCTCTACTGAAGCCTCAAGAATAAGAGAGTGGTGCTGATGGCAAGGATAAAAACTACTTACAAAAAGACCCATGTCCGTACTTTAAACTACAGAAGTACTAAACAGCGACGGAGTCGACGGCAGGCACAGTCTCTTCGATTTAGTTCAGGGGCTTCCGCCTAAACATACATCATCGGTTGAAACGAAGTTGCACGTTACTACAGGTTCAGCGAACCTGCAACAAGATCTGATCACTCAAAGATTCGTCTCCGATAAACCTACAAACAATGTCATCAACGATGCTCAAGGTGTATTAAGAATTGCCCCTTAAAACAAACAACAATGTGTCAACGGCACCTGAACAAAACTATAACATCGGGTTGCTCGAATTGAGTCTACACACGGTTGCAACCATCCGTGCCTAGACTCGGGGGCTACTCCCATCAGGAGCGCTGGACGCGCACCCGATAAAAATTATGGACTCCTCCGGAACATCATCAAAATCATCGACTCCTCCGAGACATCAACCAAATCATTGGCTCCTTCGGGACATCATCCGAATCATCGACTCCTTAGAGACATCATCCAAATCATCGACTCCTCCGGAACATCATCAAAATCATTGATTCCTCTGTGACATCGTCAAAATCATCAACTCCTCTATCTATGATATCATCAAAATTATCGCCATCATCGAAAGCATCCAAATATTCTTGGAACTCAAGGAAATCTCCGGTATTCGACTCAGGATTTTTTAACACCCTATACATGACTATTTCATATTCATCTACAGGCTCGGGGGCTACTCCCATCGGGAGCGCTGTTCGCGCAACCGATAAAAAAATGGCAGCTTCGTCGACAAAGAAGAATAAACCCGAAGACGTCGGTATCAACATCAAGATCTTCGAGTAGTACAACTTGAGTCTATGCGCGGCTGCAAGCACCGCTCATAGACTCGGGTGCTACTCCCATCGGGAGCGCTTCGCGCACCCGACAAAAAGCAACTTCGATTCTACATCATGCACAAGATTCAGCATTCAACAGATGGTCAAGACATTCGGACGATGACAACTTTAGTCCCTGCCCGAAGCTTCACTTCGGCCAGACACTCGGGGGCTACTAATGTGGGCATAGACCTTTGGGTACTCAACATTGCCATATCCAGTGCAAACTATGAAGCCGGACCAACACAAGGACTCAACAAGCTGGACCCACAAGGAAAATCAACTTGAATTACAAGAAAGAAGACTCCAACACGAATCCTACTAGGACTCTTGTAAACTCTAGTTTGGCTGATATATAAAGCCAGGAAGGGGCACCCCTTAGAGGAGATATTAAAAAACATAAATCATAGAGGCGACACGCCTAGACATCGCAACCCGCAGTTTAGAACTAGACTAGATACAATAACTCCGCCTATGGCGGCCCCCTGTACTCATATATTCATATAGTGGATTGCTAGCAGCACGTAGCGATCCTCCACCACGGGGACGTGAACCTGGGTACGTCATGTACCGTCTCGCTCCCGGAACCTCCATCGTCGCCTTTCTCTAAACCCAAGCCCCTCATAGTGGGCATTGCCGAGGAGCCGCCTCGACACACGTGGTCAAAAGGCTTCCTTCATTTGCCACGGGGTTGTACTACACCAAGATCGTAGCACCCCCCGTGTACACTACCCTTAAAACTGTCTTCCAGAGCTCTGAACTATTCTGCCTATGGCATGATAGACTAGGCCACCCTGGTCTTAGGATGATGAGAAATATAATAAACAACTCGAATCCTGATGATTCCGTATGCTCCGCATGCGCCACAAGGAAATTAATCATTAGACCATCCCCCCTAAAGGTGAAGGATGAAATCCCCGCGTTCTTGCAACGTATTCAAGGGGACATATGTGGTCCCATTCAGCCCCTCTCTGGGCCGTTTAGGTACTTCATGGTGCTCATCGATGCTTCCTCGAAATGGTACAATATTTGCCTGCTATCAACAAGGAACCATGTTTTTGCAAAGTTGATCTCACAAATCATACAAATGCGGAATAAATTCCGTGATCACTGTACTGAGTCTATTCGAATGGACAATGCTAGAGAATTTACTTCAAAAGCGTTCGATGACTACTGCATGGCAACGAGAATCAAACTTGAGCACTCTGTACCGCAAGTCCACACGCAAAATGGACTTCCGGAGGCATTGATCAATAGGATTAAATTCATTGCCCGACCGCTCCTTCAGGGTTTTAATTTACCAACTACATCTTGGGGTCACGCGGTGTTACACGCTGCCAATCTCATCAACTTTCGACCATCGGCCTACAACATCCATTCTTCTATGAAACTTGCGCAAGGGTCGACACCGAAAATTTCCCACCTTCGAAGGTTCGGCTGCCAGGTATGTACCAATACCAGCGCCCCAACGATTGGCAATGGGACCTCTCCGTAGGTCGGGGATATATGTTGGTTATGAGACAGTGTCCATAATCCGGTTCCTGGACCCTATGACAGGCAACAGTCATACGACACACTTTGCTGATTGCATTTTCGACGATGATCTTTTCCCGACTTTAGGGGGAGGAAATCAATCCCTTGATGATATAAGTCGAGAAATCACGTGGCAAGCCACGGAGATCCACGCTCATGACCCGCACACTGTTGAATCTAACAAAGAAGTCCAAAAGATAATAGATTTGCATTCACTAGCGAATCAACTTCCAGATCACTTCAGTGACTTAAACACTGTGACAGAGTCGCATGTTCCAGCACGCAATGCACCGGAAAGGGTTGAAATACCAAAGAGAAACGATGGTATGCCTGCCCCCGTCCAAAGACCAAAAAGGACGAGGAATCCGGTTCCTCAAATCCCAAGTACTCGGGGACGCCCGAAGAAAAAGGACATGAGGGATTTATTACAGTCTACCCCTAAAGAGGGGAGCCAGTTGAGACCTAGCATAGGTACGGATATTTCAGTGCACAAAATCCCGGACTTGAATTTTCCTATATCGGAAATACCTAGCGAAGATGTGTGCGCACACATTGGAGCGGGAAAGCTAAAGGACCTAGCTCCCGGATTGGGAAATTCGGTGGAGCAAGGGGATGTGCCCGATGCACTCCATGATGAAATGGCCATTAACTATGTTAATTCGGGTGAGTCATTCAATCGAGCCATGGCAAATATCGACGTTAATTTTTCCAGGAAAATTGCCTCAATCATAGATCTTGACCCAGAGCCTAACACGATCGCTGATTGTAAGAAAAGGTTAGATTGGAATGATTGGAAGAAGGCAATAACTACTGAATTATTATCTCTTAACAAAAGAGAGGTGTTTGGACCTGTTTGTCTAACTCCTCCCCACATTCACCCTGTTGGCCATAAGTGGGTTTTTGTTCGAAAGAGAAACGAAAATAATGAAGTAGTAAGGTACAAAGCAAGGTTCGGACGTTCGGTGCTCAAGGTTTCACTCAGCGACCAGGTGTCACCTTTGATGAAACTTACTCCCCGGTCATGGATGGAATTACCTTTAGATACTTGATCTCAATGGCAGTCAACATTGACTTGAATATGAAACTTATGGATGTTGTCACCGCTTACCTTTATGGTAACTTGGATTCCGACATATACATGAAGATACCGAAAAGTATCACTGTCCCGAACCAAGATAGAGCAAACAAAGGTTTATACAGTGTTCAACTTAAGAAGTCACTGTATGGACTTAAGCAGTCTGGTAGGATGTGGTATAATCGCTTAAGCGATTTCCTTCATCAAAAGGGCTACACGAGCAATGCAGATTGCCCATGTGTTTTTATACGGAGATCACAAGATGATTTTTGTATTATCTCAGTGTATGTGGAAGATTTGAATATAATCGGTACACCTGAGGATATTGAGGAAGAAAGTTCCTACCTAATGTCGGAATTCGAAATGAAGGACTTAGGAAAAACCAAGTTCTGCCTAGGTCTGCAACTTGAGCATTCCCTACTGGGATTCTCGTGCACCAGTCGACCTAGGCCCAGAAGGTGTTGGAAAGATTTGGGTTTAAAGATGCGTATCCTTCTAAGACCCCGATGATCGGAAGATCTTTGCAGCAAGACAAGGACCTGTTCAGGCCTAAGGAAGAGGGGGAGGAAATTCTGGGACCAGAATTCCCCTATTTGAGTGTAATTAGTGCACTCATGTACATCGCGAATTGTACACGGCCAGATATTGCATTCGCCGTCAATTTGCTTGCTAGGTACAGTTCTGAGCCTACCAAGAGACATTGGAAAGGCGTTAAAGACATCTTCCGATATCTGCAAGGAACTAAAGATCTTGGCTTGTTTTATCAAAGGAATCAAGACCTATCAGTCGTAGGCTATGCTGATGCTGGGTACCTATCAGACCCGCACACGTCTAAGTCGCAGACTGGATATGTTTTCCTTTGAGGTGGAACTACGATTTCTTGGAAATCGTCTAAGCAGACTCTCGTATCAACTTCGACGAACCACTCAGAAATCATGGTACTATATGAAGCATCACGTGAGTGTGTTTGGCTTCGAAGGGTGATCACCCACATCCAGATGACATGTGGGGTGAATACCGTCCAAACCCCAACCATTATCTACGAAGATAATGCCGCTTGTGTTGCACAAGTCCAGACGGGTTATGTGAAGAGTAGTCTTACAAAGCATATACACCCCAAGTTCTTCTATGCACATGAATTGCAAAAGATGAACGAGGTAAAGGTCTTGCATACTAAGTCGTGTGAGAATCTTGCTGATTTATTCACTAAATCATTACCGCCATCTTCTTTCGAGAGATGTGTCCGTGGAATCGGTATGATGAGACTTAGGGAGATGCAAGGTTTAGGGGGAGAATCTTCACGAAATCGTCACTGAAATCTTGATCCCGATGATTGAGTACTTAACTCTGCAGTTAAGTGAATTGTACTTTTTCCCCCTTAAGTGAGTTTTTATGAAGTTTCTCACATGAGGTTTTTAACGAGGCAATTCGTGCAACATAGCAAAGTATACCATGATCATTTTCTCCATATTTTTTCCACTGGGTTTTTCGGAGTTTTGAGACATGGATATACGGATAATAGCCGGGGGAGTGTTGTCAAACTTTGGGCCTTCCGACGTGGCCCACTTCGGTGGGCACGTTTGGCTAAGTCTTCCCCCACGTTTAACGTTAAGTGAGTCTTATCCCTTTATCCCTCTAGGCCTATATATAGAATAAGCTCAATCATTGTACGTACCAGTAGACAGAAAGATCAATAAAGAGCTCTCCCCATATTCTCCCATGTGTCAATTTACTTTACGCATTAGGTGTGCCTTTGCTGTTTATCTACTTCATCTATGCTAGTTGTGCATCCTTGATAACCCACAAGTATAGGGGATCGCAACAGTCTTCGAGGGAAGTAAAACCCAAATTTATTGATTCGACACAAGGGGAGGTAAAGAATACTTATAAGCCTTAACAACTGAGTCGTCAATTCAGTTGCACTGGAAAAGCACTAGTAACAGGAGTGATGTGAAAGCAGCGAGTAATATGAGAGCGATAGTAACGATGAATACGGCGAAGTAGCGGTAATATGAGAGCAATGGCACCGGAAAATAGTTGATACTACTTCCAATGACATGTAGAACGAGTATATGATGATGAAAGATGGACCGGGGTTCCCAGCTATCTAAACTAGTGGTAACTCTCCAATAACAAGTGTTGGGTGAACAAATTACAGTTGGGCAATTGATAGGATTGAAATAGCATTAAGACAGAACATCAAGATCATTAATCATGTAGGCATGTTTTCCATATATAGTCATACGTGCTCGCAATGAGAAACTTGTACAACATCTTTTGTCCTACTAGCCGGTGGCAGCCGGGCCTCTAGGGAATCTACTGGAAATTAAGGCACTCCTTTTAATAGAGCACCGGAGCAAAGCATTAACACTCCGTGAAAACATGTGATCCTCATATCTAAGCCTTCCCCTCCGAGTTGTCCCAATTTCGTCACTTTGGGGCCTTTGGTTCCGGACATAGACATGTGCATACAACTTGTAGATACAATCTAATCAATAAGTATAGAGCTGAAATCTAAGATCATGCCACTCGGGCCCTAGTGACAAGCATTAAGCATAACAAGATTGCAGCAACAATAACTTCATAAACTTTGTAGATAGACAATCATAATGTAACAATCCATCGGATCCCGACAAACACAACACCGATTACATCGGATGAATCTCAATCATGTAAGGCAGCTCATGAGATCATTGTATTGAAGTACATGGGGGAGAGAATACCAACTAGCTACAGCTAGAACCCGTAGTCCATGGGGGAACTACTCACGGAGCATGATGGAGGCGGTGGCGTCGATGGAGATGGCTTCGGGGGCACTTCCCCGTCCGGCGAGGGTGCCGGAACAGAGACTTCTGTCCCCCAAAACGGAGTTTCGCGATGGTGGCGGCGCCCCTGGAGTCTTTCTGGAGTTTCGTCAATTGGTATCGCGTTTTTAGGTCGAAAGGGGTCTTATAGGCGAAGAGGCGGCGCAGGAGGGCGCCTGGGGCCTCCTCCCCATAGGCCGGCGCGGCCAGGGTGGAGCCCGCGCGGCCCTATCGTGTGGTGCCCCCCTAGCCCGCCTCCGACTCTCCTTCAGTATTCTGGGGTCTTCCGGGAAAAATAAGATGTTTGGCGTTGATTTCGTCCAATTCCGAGAATATTGCCCGAACAGCCTTTCTGGAACCAAAAACAGCAGAAAACGGGAACTGGCACTTCGGCATCTTGTTAATAGGTTAGTTCCGGAAAATGCATAAAATCATTATAAAGTGCAAGCAAAACATGTAAGTATTGTCATAAAACAAGCATGGAACATCAGAAATTATAGGTACGTTGGAGACGTATCAGCATCCCCAAGCTTAGTTCCTGCTCGCCCTCGAGTAGGTAAACGATAAAAAGAGTAATTTCTGTAGTGACATGCTACTTACATAATCTTGATCATACTATTATAAAGCATATGAGATGAATGAAGTGACTCAAGGCAATGATCTATAGTTGCTAACAAATAGATAACATATAGCAAAACTTTTCATGAATAGTACTTTCAAGACAAGCATCAAAAGTCTTGCATAAGAGTTAACTCATAAGCAATAAATTCAAAGTAAAGGCATTGAAGCAACACAGAGGAAGATTTAAGTTTCAGCAGTTGCTTTCAACTTTCAACATGCATATCTCATGGATAATTGTCAACACAAAGTAATATGATGAATGCAAATAAGCAAGTATGTAAGAATCAATGCACGAGTTGACACAAGTGTTTGCTTCTAAGATGGAAGGAAGTAGGTAAACTGACTCAACATAAAGTAAAAGAAAGGCCCTTCGCAGAGGAAGCGAGGATTAAATCATGTGCTAGAGCTTTTTAAGTTTTGAAATCATATAGAGAGCATAAAAGTAAAGTTTTGAGAGGTGTTTGTTGTTGTCAATGAATGATAGTGGGCACTCTAACTACCTCATCAACCAGACTTTCAAGAGCGGCTCCCATGAAGGACGTTATCTCTACCAGCAAGGTAGATCATCCCTCTTCTCTTTTGTTTACTGATGGCGTGTAACTCACACGTTCGTTGGGAACCCCAAGAGGAAGGTATGATGCGCACAGCAGCAAGTTTTCCCTCAGAAAGAAAACAAGGTTTATCGAACCAGGAGGAGCCAAGAAGCACGTTGAAGGTTGATGGTGGCGGGATGTAGTGCGGCGCAACACCGGAGATTCGGCGCCGGCGTGGAACCCGCACAACACAACCAAAGTACTTTGCCCCAACGAAACGAGTGAGGTTGTCAATCTCACCGGCTTGTTGTAACAAAGGATTAACCGTATTGTGTGGAAGATGATTGTTTGCGAGAAAACAATAAAGAACAATTGCGATAGATTGTATGCGATGTAAAGAATAGGACCGGGGTCCACGGTTCACTAGAGGTGTCTCTCCCATAAGATAAATAGCATGTTGGGTGAACAAATTACAGTCGGGCAATTGACAAATAGAGAGGGCATAACAATGCACATACATGATATGATAAATATAGTGAGATTTAATTGGGCATTACGACAAAGTACATAGACCGCTATCCAGCATGCATCTATGCCTAAAAATTCCACCTTCGGGTTATCATCCGAACCCCTTCCGGTATTAAGTTGCAAAACAATGAGACAATTGCGTTAAGTATGGTGCGTAATGTAATCAATAACTACATCCTTAGACATAGCATCAATGTTTTATCCCTAGTGGCAACGAGCACATCCACAACCTTAGAACTTTCTGTCACTCGTCCCAGATTTAATGGAGGCATGAACCCACTATCGAGCATAAATACTCCCTCTTGGAGTTAAGAGCAAAAACTTGGCCGAGCCTCTACTAATAACGGAGAGCATGCAAGATCATAAACAACACATAGGTAATAACTTGATAATCACCATAACATAGTATTCTCTATCCATCGGATCCCGACAAACACAACATATAGTATTACGGATAGATGATCTTGATCATGTTAGGCAGCTCACAAGATCCAACAATGAAGCACATGAGGAGAAGACGACCATCTAGCTACTGCTATGGACCCATAGTCCAGGGGTGAACTACTCACTCATCACTCCGGAGGCGACCATGGCGGTGAGGAGTCCTCCGGGAGATGATTCCCCTCTCCGGCAGGGGTCTTGGAGGTGATCTCCGGAATCCCCCGAGATGGGATTGGCGGCGGCGGCATCTCGGTATGGTTTTCCGTATCGTGGCTCTCGGTACGGAGGGTTTCGCGACGAAGGCTTTAAGTAGGCGGAAGGGCAACGCGGGGGCCACACGAGGGCCCCACACGCCGAGGCCGCGCGGCCAAGACCTAGGCCGCGCCGCCCTGTTGTGGCGGCGCCTCGTGGCCCCACTTCCTTTCCCCCTCGGTCTTCCGGAAGCTTCGTGCAAAAATAGGACCACGGGCGTTGATTTCGTCCAATTCCGAGAATATTTCCTTTGTAGGATTTACGAAACCAAAAACGGCGAGAAAACAACAGCGGCTCTTCGGCATCTCGTTAATAGGTTAGTGCCGGAAAATGCATAAATACGACATATAATGTGTATAAAACATGTAGATATCATCAATAATGTAGCATGGAACATAAGAAATTATCGATACGTCGGAGACGTATCGGCATCCCCAAGCTTAGTTACTGCTCGTCCCGAGCGAGTAAACGATAACAAAGATAATTTACGGAGTGACATGCCATCATAACCCTGATCATACTATTGTAAGCATATGTAAAGAATGCAGCGATCAAAACAATGGTAATGACATAAGTAAACAAATGAATCATAAAGCAAAGACTTTTCATGAATAGTACTTCAAGACAAGCATCAATAAGTCTTGCATAAGAGTTAACTCATAAAGCAATAAATCAAAGTAAAGGTATTGAAGCAACACAAAGGAAGATTAAGTTTCAGCGGTTGCTTTCAACTTATAACATGTATATCTCATGGATATTGTCAACATAGAGTAATATAACAAGTGCAATATGCAAGTATGTAGGAATCAATGCACGGTTCACACAAGTGTTTGCTTCTTGAGGTGGAGAGAGATAGGTGAAGCTGACTCAACATAAAAGTAAAAGAAAGGTCCTTCAAAGAGGAAAGCATCGATTGCTATATTTGTG